>NC_090651.1:215024913-215334288 GCF_040937935.1 Hyperolius riggenbachi | reverse complement strand
TTCGTGAGGTCACTTTTTTGGTGTCTTTCAACGTGTCCTGTCTTGTGGTGTTTTTTGCTCGTAGGTAGGCCTTGTTGATCACTTCACTAGGGAAACCTCTCTGTCTAAATCTTTGAGCTAGGGTGCCACATTCATTTTCAAAACCCACTTCATCCGAACAATTTCTGCGCGCTCTCAAAAACTGTCCTACAGGGATGCCCTGACGCAATGACCGTGGATGGGAACTCTCCCATCTTAATAGGGAGTTTGTGGACGTAGGTTTGCGAAAGATGTCTGTCCGCAATTTCCCATTATCAGTGATTTCAATCGTTAAGTCGAGAAAATGGATGCACCTATCGCTAAATTCTGATGTAAATTTCATTCCTATCTCATTCCTGTTTAACAAGGACATAAAATCATCAAAGAGAGGTTTTGTCCCTTCCCACAAAATGATGACGTCGTCAATAAAACGCCCCCAATATACAATATGAGATGTGTAAAATTCCATATCTTCAATAAAGACTATAGTGTCTTCCCACCAGCCCAGGAAAAGATTTGCATATGAGGGGGCACACGCCGTCCCCATAGCACTTCCCCTTGTAGGTGAAGTTTCAAAACTGCGCTTACGAATTTACGCGTAGCAAAGCACCGCTACGCGTGACTTACGCCCACTATGCGTAGTTAACGTGTGTATTGCGTAGTAACTACGAATGCTTTACTCGCGGCTAATTTTCCATGTGTGATTGCAAGCATACAAATTTGCGCATTGTCAGGGGGAATGTACGCATGGAAGAGTACCCAGTGTAAGCATTTGGGGAGGAATTAATGCGTGAAGTTTTCTGCGTGCTGGCATAGGCATCCGCACACACTACGCTTCGCACTGCGCGTAATTGCGTATTTTGACGCCTAGTCTGCGAGACGCATACGAAGCGTATGTTTGATTTCGAAGCCGTAGTTCGGCATAGCATAATTGCGTAAAACTGCGCGTGGTTCCAGCGTGGCGAACTTGACCGACTACGACCATCCCTGACGTGAACGCGACGCATGCGGACTATAAAGACGCATGTGAAGCGAACGTACACATACCTCCTTGTAATCTTCCTCCTTCTTAACTTTCTTTACATTATAAATTTAAAATGGCCACTGTTGCCATAGTGACAACATGCACACATAACGTGCGGTTGTCATGACTACGGAACACTGTAATGTTCAGAGCGGAAGTTTCCGTGCACGCACGAACTGCGGTCAGGCGTATGGTACGCTGCATGCAAATATATGTACGCCAGTGATGCGTACACGGTGTCGCATACTAATTTGATCTCCTATAGTACGCATGACAGGAGGTGATGTGTACTTTGTGTTGCATGCAAATTTGGGTTATCTACAGTACGCATGACAGGATGTGATGCGTGCTTTACGTTGCAAGCAAGTTTTAGGCCAACACATGCAAATAGGCTCACCTCTGACATACACAGAGAGGAGGGTAGGTCCCTCCCCTCCTTGATAAGATGCATGGCTTGTACCTACCCTGTAACGAGCATGAATGTAATGCATGCACACACCCAGTCTGGGCGTTTCCCCCACCAGTCTTCAGTATAAAAACCTGTGCCTCACAAGGCAATTCAGCTCTGACTTGGGCGTTTGCTGGGGGAATTGCTACTGGTGGGGGGCTTGCACTTTGTAAATAACTACTGTATATATGTATAGCACTCTTTGAAAAAGCCGTAGGGTGAAACATGTTAGAGTTCCATATTACAGCACTTTTGTAAATAGCACCTCATATCCACTCTGCAATCTCTCCAGTGTTTTCACTTTGCAGCATATACCATACTACTAAGGGGCTCCAAATGCAGGTTATCAAGCCTGCATCGGAGCTTACCGTTTGTATATTCTGTATAGTGTAGTAGGTTTACATGCGACCTCTATGTGGAATAGCTACACCACAATCCTTTTTGTGGGGGATCAGCAAAGACCTCCACATTATATATTGGTCTCTGCACTTATGAGAAGTGTTCTAACCTACTGAGGAGTAACCTGATACGTTTGTTCCCTCCTCTTGAGCAAATAGCTCTTTTAGATATTAAGCGACTTATTTGTGCTTTCTAGTACCTATAGGGCCTGTCCCTCTTGGACTTAGTGTTTGCTATATATTTCCTGGTACAAAATTTTCTCGGTCTGTGTTTGAACCATCACTTTTGTGGCCAGAAACAATGTTTGTAGTTTTTCAAGTTCACTTGCCCATTGAAGTCTATTGCGGTTCGCCGAGTTCACCGGTTCGCAAACTTTTGCCGCAAGTTCGCGTTCGCGGTTCATGAACCCAAAATCTGAGGTTCGAGCCATCTCTAGTCACAATGTGATGACATGCAATTCTGGTGAATCAAGGCTGCCACCGTCTTAAAGCCATGACTCACTCCTGCTTTGCCTTTATGCCACATGAGAGGAGCACAGAAAAAACAAAAGATGGAATGAAAACCTGAATTCTGTACACATGGCACTTTCCCCTTCTGAATGAAAGGGGTTTAGAAATACCTATAACCAAACAAAGCCCTGTAATGACTTGTCTGAGCTATTTCTATGAAAACAAAAATGTGCAGCAAAGTCCAAAAGAGAAAGATTGGCGATTGTGGAATAATGAAATATTCCATGAAAGGATTGCCTGCAGACATTAAATGTTTAATTTCATCCACAAACACTGTGTGTGTTACTGCCAGAGCCCAGACTTATTTTTATATCTGTCAGTTAGCTCCAGTCCAGAGAAAAGAATGTTTTATAAGGAAACAGTTAAACTGCAGGATAAAAAGATTCACCCATGTAACCTCACAAGCACAGCTGTGGAGCCTGTGAGCGATGGCTGCCGAGTCCTATGTTGCCCGGGAAATAACCAACTGCCCAAGTTGCTCTGTTAATTGCAGGCTCATTTGCATTTAAATGAGGGTTATTCTCTAATTACTGCTCAGCGTGTGGTGCTGGAGATGCGAGGGCGCTTCCCTTTTCATTGCGCTGTTAACCCGAATTCACAGCTAGAGAGACACACAGAGAGCTTGCTAATTTTCACTACAGGGAACAGTAGTGAAGGATAGATAAACTCCCACTTTGGTGTCTATGTAACACCACTACAAAAATTTGCTGCATAGAACAGACTGTGCAACCTAACTGCAACATTGTTGTTTTAAATCAATTATTTTTGTAGACCCAAATCGCATCCTTAACAACAAGCTGTTGGTTAAATCCACTTGTAACACACATCTAACTAGTCTCTCAGAGACTATACCCAGAACCCTATGCAAGAATAATGCCAAGAACATGGAAAATCAGGTTGGGTGCACACTTGACAGTGCAGAAAACCATGAGTTTTCTACATTGTGTATTTTTAATTAATTACAGCATTTTTGTTTTGTTTTTGTTTTCATTTGTGATTGTGTTTCGCGTTTTCTTTTCTTAAAGTGATACTTAAGTCAAGGGGGGAAAATGAGTTTAACTCACCTGGGGCTTTCCTCAGCCCCCTGCAGCCAATCGGTGCCCTCGCAGTCCCGCTCCGATGCTCCTGGACCCGCCGGCGGCGACTTCCGGTTTCGCCATCACTGGCCGACGGGCATGGGAACGCGAGTGATTCTCCGTGTTCCCAGCCATAATATTGCCCTCCTATGCTGCTATTGCGGCCTCCTGGCCACAATAGCAGAATAGGGGGTGCTATTGTGGCTGGGAACGCGGAGAATCACTCGCGTTCCCATGCCTGTCGGCCGGTGACGGCGAAACCGGAAGTCGCCGCCGTCGGGTCCAGGAGCATCGGAGCGGGGGCTGCGAGGGCACCGATCGGCTGCAGGGGGCTGAGGAAAGCCCCAGGTGAGTTAAACTCATTTTTCCCCCTTGACTTAAGGTTCACTTTAAGCATTTTATGTGCATTCCATACTTGCATTTTTTTAAATTAATTTCCATAACCAATGAAGTAAAATACAGTATCATATACTGTGTTTTTTTAAAATGCATCAAAAACGCATGTAAACAACCCATTCCTCTGCGTCTCCAGAGATACAGTATATGGATTTTTCACTTGTTTTTCAAAATTATGCTGTAAGTTGTGTGTTTTCAGAAATGCACAGTGGAAAACGCTCATATATGTGTTTTTACATGTGGCCCATAGACTTTCATTTGCGGCAAATGTTTTCTGTAATGCTGTCGTTTCTGCCTAGTGTGTTCCTAGCCTCCTGTGTTCCCACAGTGTGCTTGGAACCGTGCATCTTCCCCTCTTCCACAGACCAGGTCAGGCTGTTTTGACTGCTGCTGAACAGGGTGTCTGGTCTGCAATTGTTCCAGATCTGCAACCCAAAATGGTATCTAAAGATGTTTTTGGTCAACAGATCATAACAGTATGTATGTAACTTAAAGGACTTCCGAGCCTACAAAAAAAAAATGTAATTTCACTTACCTGGGGCTTCTTCAAGCCCCTAGAAGTCATATGTGTCTCTCACCACACCTCCGGTCTTCTCCGGGGTCCTGCCGATCCTCAATGGGTTGGGTTGTGTGCTTCCACCCATGCAAGATTGTGCCCACGTCATCAGGAGTGTACTGCACCTGCACAGTGTGCAGTATGCTCCCGATGACGTGGGCCTGTGGGTGCTCACCTGTGCTTGCGCAGCAGGCTGCCAGCAGGTCCCTGGAGGAACCGGAGATGTAGAGAGGGACACAAATCACTTCTAGGGGATCGAAGAAGCCCCAGGTCAGTAAATCTACATTTATTTTATGGTCTTGGAAGTCCTTTAAGGCCAACTTTGGATGAAACTTAAGAACTATTATTTGTTACAAAACACTAAGGAGTATTGACATTTTTTAAAGAGACTTCTAAGTATTACTGACATAATAATAGAGACTGCAGAGGTGTACTGGCATGTCATAAGATACATTTGAAGGCTACTAACTTTATAAAGGACTCCTGTACGTTATTGGCATACAGGAGCTAGTTGAGGAGGACTGACAACATTCTAGAATGTTATACAGACTGATAAGGATTGCTCCCATGTTAAAAGCTAGCAGAGTACTGTCAACTTGTTACTGTTACCTTCAGTATATGTGCCAGAAACCTTTGCTACATGGAGGGACTTGCTCTTCCTATATGCAATGTCTTTATTCCCCTCTGCTTAGAGATGGCTTTTAGAGTTCAATCTTCCTGTACAACAACAACATATAACACAAGCAGGATTGTATTTAAGTCCCAAACCAGATAATATGAATTTTAAATTGCAACATGGTTCATAGCCCAAAACAAATCAACTTCAAACACCCAATACTTGCACATATTACACTAAGATTATTCTTTCCACTCCAAAATGTATGCTCCCAGCAATCAGTAACAAAGTTATAAAAGCCTAAATTAAACCTGTAAATGAAATGTGTAGTTTTTAACAATAGTACTTTTTATTACTGTTGATTAATTTTAGAATGTGTAATTTGACTGGGATACACCCCTTTAGCGGCATTGTGTGGAGAGACCTATGGGCACTGCTACCTCCACAAGTGGGTAACCCCTTTCCTTACTACAATATGCAACACAAGAAAAATAAATAATGGGGAGCGCTAATTTCACTTATGAGTTACAAATGTCTTTATTAATAAAATTGCTAGTTTAGGAATATACCATTAAAGGCGTCAAAATAACTCCATAGGATCATAACCAAAAGGTGTATACCGGCCTGTAACAAATTTCTCGCTCATTCACACAACTTAGGCTCCTTCTTGCACACAAACAAGCCACCTGGTGTCCCCTATAGTTTCCAAAGAGTATATATATATATATATATATATATATATATATATATATTAGCTGATGGCCCGGCGATGCTCGGATATGTATTTGGCTGGTGTTGGCTCTGCCCACTTTTTCTTACCCTAACCCACAATTAGTCAATGATCTGTGAGCTTTGCAGTCTTTGGCATCATGAGTTTGCATTGGAATGCAACAAATCTGATTGGCTGTGGCTACGCCCCTTTTTCGTGAATCTGAACCCCAGTCTCCCAATGACTACAGTTGGTACCAGGTTTGAGGCTTGGCACTGTTAATGGCACATTAACAGTGCAAGAATGGTGCAGTTTACATTTTTCCAGTGAAATTTGTATTTGTCTCCATCCACTGATGACCCGGCCTTGCCCGGGTATGTATTTCGCTGGTGTTGGCTGCATCCACTTTTTCCAACCCTAACACACAATTTCTCAATTACTCAATGACCAAGTTTTGTGAGTCTTTGGCAAAAATAATTTGCATTGAAATGAAACTTATCTGATTGGCTGTCTGTGGCTCCACCCCATTTTCTGAATTTGAACCCCAGTCACCCAGTGACCAACTGTACCAAGTTTTAGGCTTGTGCCTTTAACAGTGCAAGAATGGCAGCAATTACATATTCCCCTTGAAAATCAATAGGTACATTTTGATTAGTTTCATTTTAACCTGCTGGGCGGTCTGGACGAGCACAGCTCGTCCAGTACCGCCGGAGGCTGCCGCTCAGGCCCTGCTGGGCCGATTTGGCTGAAATAAAAAGCAGCACACGCAGCCGGCACTTTGCCAGCCGCGTGTGCTGCCTGATCGCCGCCGCTCTGCGGCGATTCGCCGCGAGCAGCGGCGAAAGAGGGCCCCCCTAGCCGCCTGAGCCCTGCGCAGCCGGAACAAAAAGTTCCGGCCAGCGCTAAGGGCTGGATCGGAGGCGGCTGACGTCACGACGTCGGCTGACGTCGATGACGTCACTCCGCTCGTCGCTATGGCGACGATATAAGCAAAACAAGGAAGGCCGCTCATTGCGGCCTTCCTTGTTTATTCTGGGCGCCGGAGGCGATCGGAAGATCGCCTCCGGAGCGCCCTCTAGTGGGCTTTCATGCAGCCAACTTTCAGTTGGCTGCATGAAATAGTTTTTTTTTTATTAAAAAAAAACCCTCCCGCAGCCTGCCTGGCGATCTTAATAGAACGCCAGGCAGGTTAATACAAGTTATTGATGTCAAAGACCGCAAAGCTCACAAACATTGTCATTGAGTAATTGATTAATTTTGTGTTAGGGTTAGGAAAAGTTGGCGCAGCACACTCCAGCCAAATACATAATCGGCTATGTCGGGTCATCAATGGGCGGAGACAAATACAAATTTAACTGAGAAATTGTAAACTGCAGCCATTCTTACACTGTTAATGGTAGGAATCTCACACTTTGCACAATTGGTCACTGGGTGACTGGGATTAATATTCAGAAAATTGGGTGGAGCCTACAAAAGCTAATCAAAATGTACCTATTGATTTTCAAGGGGAATATGTACGGTAATTGCTGCCATTCTTGCACTGTTAATGGCACAATCCTAAAACTTTGTACAGTTGGTCACTGGGTGACTAGGGTTCAAATTCAGAAAAGGGGGTGGGGCCACAGACAGCCAATCAGATAAGTTTCATTTCAATGCAAATTATTTTTGCCAAAGACTCACAAAACTTGGTCATTGAGAAATTGTGTGTTAGGGTTGGAAAAAGTGGATGCAAATACATGACAAATACAAATTTTACTGAAAAAATGTAAACTGCACCATTCTTACACTGTTAATGGTAGGGTTCTCAAACTTTGCACAGTTGATCAGTGGCTGACTGGGATTAATTTTAAGAAAAGTACAAAAGCCAATCAAAATTCACCTGTTCCTTTTCTAGGGTAATATTTAATTGCTGCCATTCTTGCACTGTTAATGGCACAAGCCTCAAACCTGGTACCAACTATAGTCATTGGGAGACTGGGGTTCAAATTCACAAAAAAGGGGTGGAGCCACAGCCAATCAGATTTGTTGCATTCTAATGCAAATTGATGATGCCAAAGACCGCGAAGCTCACAGACTTGATCACTGAGTAATTGTGTGTTAGGGTAAGAAAAAGTGGGCAGAGCCAACACCAGCCAATTACATACCCGGGCATCGCCGGGGCATCAGCTAGTATGTATATATATATATATATATATATATATATATATATATATACATACATATATATATATACATATATATATATATATATATATATATATATATATTCACACACACATATATATATATATATATATATATATATATATATATATATATATATATATATATATATATATAAATATACACACACACACACACACATACACACACACACACACTCTTTGGAAGCCAAGCTTACCTCAGGAGTAGGGGTGCACATTGAGGTGCTAATAATTTTAAGCTGATGGAAAGCTTATTGTAATTTTTCAGACAGTTAACTTAAAAAATTACATCAACCCAAAATGACTAGCATCTTATTGGTGACCCCTACTTAGCTGATTCACTGTAAAAGTGCCTTGTACTCAGGATATCTTAACAGGATATACCTGATCATGGCACAAAATGCCCTCTTGGACATAAATTATATTTTGCGAAATAATTTGAAATGTGCTTTTATACTTACCGGTATATACAAAATATACAGTTTGTATATTTGTACCAAAAAATATTTTGCTCAATATTGAAAATATCAGTTTTGAAAAACAAAAACGCATGAAATCAAATGTTAATAAATTTAAGGTCATGTAACTTGGACGTGCCAATGGTAAAGCACCATGTAAGATAAATGGTATACAGCTGGGAACATCAAACTTGGAAAAGGACTTGGGAATACTGGTCCACAAAAAGTTAAACAACCGTATTCAAAGCCTTGTATCAGCAGCTAAATTAAATAAAGTTCCGGGATGGATAAAAAGGGAAATACAATCATGACATGCTAGTATACCATTCCCTCTGTATAATTCACTTGTGAGGCCAAATCTGAAACATGGTATACAGGTCGGGGCACCACACTATTGGAAGGACATTGACATACTAGGTACAGGTAGAAAGATGGTCAACTAAATTAGAGTGATGGAAGATCTCACTTACCAAGAAAAGGTTAGAAAAGCTAAGTTAACTTAGCATGGAAAATGTATAGATACTGTACATCAGAAGACAAAACAAAAGGTTGGTAGATTCTCTTTTTGACCCTGGGCTTGTACAAGGGACAAGAGGACATTATCTGCATATGTAGGAAAAAAAGTTTTACCATCTATTTAGGAAGGTGCTCTTTACAGTAAGAACAGTTAAATGTGGAATATTTTACCACAGGAACAGGAAGTAGTTTTGGCAAATTCTATATCTGCATTTAAAGGAGGATTACATGCTTTTTGCATTGACAGATATTCATGGCTATGATTGCTAGGTAGTTCCCAGCAGATTTGATGCAGTGATTTTAACTGGCTGTCCCTTGGAGTTGGAAAGGATTTTTTCCCCTTTAAAGGGAACCAGAGAGGAACGGGGGGTTGAAAAAAGAAAATGATTTTATACATACCTGGGGCTTCTTCCAGCTCCATAAGCCTGAATCGCTCCCACGCCGCCGTCCTCAGCTTCCTGGATCCGCCGGTACCGGGCCCGTCACTTCCGGCGGACGCGGCCAATTGTCCGCATCACAGGGGCTCCCTCCATACATGTACGCATGCGGCAGCGCAGTAAGCAGCCACATGCGTATCTGTATGGAGAGAGAGCACCCTGTAATGCGGAGAATTGGCCGCGTCCGCCGGCCGACTTGCCGACTCGCGGCAATGACGGGACCCGGTGGCGGCGGATCCAGGCAGCGGAGGACGGCGGCGTGGGAGCGATCCGTGCGTATGGGGCTGGAGGAAGCCCCAGGTATGTATATTGAATCCTCTCTGGTTCCCTTTAAAGGCTAATTAGCCCAGGCCTTTTAGGGGCTCTGTTTTTCTTTCCTCCGGACCAACCGGGATATAGAGTAAGAGGGTGTAGGACAGAAATGTACTTCATTTCTATTTACTTATTTATTTATTTATATCTCCTAGTGGGACTTATATGGATGTATTGTTTAACTATACTAACTATGTAACTTATTCTGCCGTCTCACTTACAGCAATAAGAAACGCTTTTCAAAATTTGAAAAGACTTTGGAAACCTGAAAGGATTATGGTGTACAACCTCAACCATCAAGGTCAGTAAATTCAATAGAAATCCCAGGGATGGCTCCAGTGGCATAGCTAAGGAGCTATGGGCCTCAGTGCAAGTTTTACATTGGGCCTCCCAAGTGCTCTGTATATAACAATTGATACAGCACACCAAAACCTGCCAAGAACAACCACAGTGTCAGAGGAGCAAGAAGGGGATAAAGAACAGTTTGTTAATGATTACTACTATTCTAAGCATCTAAATAATTGATTATTACCAGCACAGGGCCAATGAAGAGCTAATACTGAGGTTGAGAGAGGGTCCCTTGGGTCCCTCGGGCCCCTCTGCCCTAAGGGCACTGGTGCGGTCGTAACCTCTGCACCCCCTATTGCTATGCAACTGGCAAGTTGACATTATGTGCAGTGCAGCGTAGTACACTGCACCACACATAGTAAGGGATCTGCTAGGGCATCAGACACTACATAAACATCAGTATTTGACATTTTCCACTGCTGAGCTGTGTTGCATTACTGCACTGCAGTACATATTTTTCTGTGCTGCACAGAGCTGTCCTATTTAGTGTAAATAAATGGAATCAGTGCAGCAGCAGATAGAGGTTGTGTGTTGCAGTATAAAGCATGGGTAACCACACAGCCATAGTAAATGTTGTCCTATACTGTTTTTCAGCCTTTGTACTTATCAATATGTACAATACAAAACAATATAGCATCTATATTTCATACTATAATCCCTATGTGGGGCAGCAGAAACTACTCTATGTACTGTTTGTAATTCTTTACTGACTGATAAGAAAACATGTTTAACTGACTAGAAGAAATGTTTAGCTCATGCAAGCTTTGCACACACGCCTCTATTGCTACATCTGCTAGTGTAACTGATTAACAGTGAATTCTATACCCTCCTGCGCAGCCTGGGCTTGGAATCGGAGGTTGATTATCAGACCGTAACATGCTGGTGAAATAGAGTAACATGAATTAACATGCAATAAATGCAGAACAGGAACCCGCCAGGCAAAATCATGCACGAACTCAGATAAATTTTCAGCGATCGCTCATGAAAACACAAGGATATTTCTATATTCAGCCGCAGGCCGTACATCGATGGCTGACATGTAGTTCAAAGGATTAATATGAGGTGAAGAGAAGCTGATTGACAAGCTATCACTGCTCAAGCAGCTCCATACCAGACACAGCTTCATAGAGACATAGTAATGGGATATCATAACTTGGATTAAAAAAAGTCCATCAACTTACAGCTAACACAAAGTCCAGCAGATATACTCTAAAAGAGGAAAATTATGTGTCTCCCCCAAGGCATCTATGGCCTCAGAAGGAAAGTGAAATACTTTCCATCTAGCTAGCTTAGATCAGTTCAAAATATTCATGCAGTGTCCTTTAGTAATTATTAATAGTATGTAGCAGCTGGTGCCCATACATCAGGTTATGTATGGGCAGATCGATCATGAGACAGATCTCAATCTCTCTGACTGAATCTGGTCATGAGAGCACTGTTGTCTTCCCATAAACCACAGACTGATATCAAGTAGATTTCACCCTGAAATCTATTGAAAATCGGCCTAGGTCCACTACCTCCCCTGCCTGCCTAGTTGCCCACAAGCAGGGCTGGATTTACCAGAAGGCACTGTAGGCACGTGTCTACAGGCGTCTGATGATGGAAGGGCGACTCACTCCCCTCCCCTAGCGCCTCCCTCCTTCCATATGGTGAGTCCTGATGAGAGTGTAAATGAGAGTTTAGTCACCTGGCTCTCGGCATTCCACTGACAAGGTTTCCCTTCAGTCAGGGCACCACAAGCTACTTAATACTGAGGGTACCTGGCTATCTAATGCTAAGGGACACCTGTAGCTACCTATGATGGGTAAGTGAGAAGTGACAGCTGGGCAAGACCGCACACTTGCTGTGCGAGTCAGCGGGTGTTTGTGGGTTCCTGGAGGGCAAAGTTTAGGGTGCCATGACACCTGTGCCCACAGGCTCCAGTGATGTAAATCCAGGGCTGCCCACAAGTGTTAAATGAACCCACCCCCCTACTGTGCCCATGCTCTGTAAATTCTCACCTGTCCGCTGGCACAACTCCCTGCCTCCACCACCGTCATTGTCATGTTTGGTTTTATAGTGATTGCCTTTACTATGTGGCATGTGCACCATGTCCAGCGGACAGGTGAGAATTTGCAAAGCATGGGCACCAGGTGGCGTATGGAACATTTACATGAGGGGGAACAACAGTGTCCTCCTTCAATTTTGATTGGCCAATGATTACCCAATTTTAGCAACTCCAGGTAATTTGAAGGTCAACAGGTTTTGAACACTATGATCAGATTGTGTAGGTCAACTCTCATACTATATGGAGGTAAAAAATAAGTAAAATAGGTCTTGATTAACCAATCAAAATTGAAGGTGTGTACCAGGTTTAAAGCCTGGTACGCACCTTCAATTTGAATTAGCCAATCACTTGACCAATTTTACCACTTCAATGTAATAGGAAGGTCAGCATATTTTTAATACTATGAGCAGATTGTGTGGGTCAACTCTCATACTACACAAAAGAGGTAAAATTAGTAAGTGATTTGCCAATGAAAATTGAAGGTGTGTAACAGGCTTTACTGTCTAAGCAGCCATATAACGCTGCTCTAAAAGTTTCTTCTGTGTTTCATAGAATCTAGTTGTAAGATTGCTGCATTCTTCAGGAATGCACAAATAGCACAGGCATTGCTACAGCTGGTTGTTCCATCTACATTAACTTATGATTTATATGACAGGGTTGGAAATGTCCCAAGAGAAGACAGAGTTAGCTCTCCCAAATAAATAAGTGAGCTTCCTCTTCAGTGGCATCACTAAGCAGTGAGTGGTGCCCTGGTCCTTCTGTGGGAATAAATGGGATTGCTCGGAATCTGGCATATGCGGGCTGAAGGCAGAGCCTGCAGTGGAGTGAAAAGGCACATGATGAGGTTGTCTACAATGACAGTCTTGGGTGATGCTGAGAGACATGTGCTGCATTTCCAGGGGGCAGGAGACCATGGGCTGCACTAATGAATATAGTCATGGAGTCAAGCTGTAGTTGAGTACCCTGCCATTATTTCTATTTACAGGTACCCACTGACACCAAGGATTTGGGCGGCACATTGCCCAACAATGAGTATTTAGGGGAAAGCCTTCATTATTATGTTTGTGGCTAAAGGAAACTTTGTCTAATTATTTTGGGGGATTTAAGCAGACACACTGCCAAATAATGTTTGAAGATTTAGTCAGGCTATGCGTACTTCGTTTTGGGTACTTAGAGGGTCACTCTGTTTAATTATGTTTGGTGTATTTTTGAGGAGCTGCCAATAATGATTTTGGGAGATCTTAGCCCGGTTATGATTTTGGGGGGCTGTACTATATTTAGATTGAGAAGAATCTGCCTAAGTATGTGAACATGCTGCTTATGTCTGTTTTTTCTGGCTTTTTTTTTTTTGCGGGAGAAATACTGACTAAGTATGCTTTTTTTTGGGGGGGAGGGGGGGGGGGGGCTTTGTCTAATTTGTGTAAGAAATGCTGCTTAATCATGTTAATTGGAGCCTGTATGCTACCTAATTATGTTTTGTGATGACCAATTGTAATGTTTGGTCATTCATTGCTGAATAATGTGTTTTGGGGTAACATGCTGCCTAATTATTATGTAAGGGATTTGCCTGATTATTTATAATCTATGGAGGAATTGTTGTGCAACATGTTTATTCTTTATATTTGATATGGCTGTTTGTATAGTAATTAGGACCTAAGTTTTTATTTTGGAGAGGGATTTTTCATCCAAAAGTGTTGCTGTGCATGCCCAACTAGGTTCATATACAGTACATTTTGCCATGTTCATGACCCATCATGACCAAGCCCAGTTTTTGGAGTAAGGGAGATATCTCTTGTAAAATGCCCCCCAAGTGAAAACACACGTTTGCTGGTATTGTTCAGGTGGGACAGTCTAATCATAATCAGGGGTTTGGCCATCCTGGGTAATACCAGCTTGCATTGGGTATAAACAGTTTTGATGCTTTTACGTAGCATGTGTATACAGGTTTTTTTGTTAGGTTTTTTTTGGGCGGGGGGGGGGGGGGATTTCTTATACAGTTTTCCTGCTTGTGCTCATGCACAGAAATGCGTGCATCAGTGTGTTTTGAAAATGCATTGTATCGCATTGCATTAGTGGGAATGCTTAAATGTTTTTTTCTGTAGAAAAATGCATGTCCTTGCAAATGGCAAAAATGCATAGAAACGCATCTATTGGTAATAAGCCCTATGTGGTGGTTAAAGCTGTGAAGTGCATGTGAGCGTGAAGATGGCAGTCCATTTGAAAAATGGTAATACTATCCAATTGTCAGGCCTGGCCTTTGCTCTTACGTAGTCCACTGGTGCTGGGGATTCCAGCAGGACCGCGGAGCAGGAATAAGGCGCTGTTACAAATGGCCTGTGTTACAGATATAAACTATCTTAACCTTAGCCTCGGGTGAATACTGTCTGTGTGGCTGTTTAGTATTCTTTACTGGCACCATGGGAGCTGTCAGGCTTTCCCCTTCTCTGCCCATTATTTTGGGAGGTCTGTGAAGACACAGAAACCTCCCTGAATTTCAGCATCAGCAGTCCTGAGGCTGCTGCTGTGATTTATGAAATCCTTCCTGAGCTCTTTTATCTGTTTGTCCTTGTCGGAGTGTATTTAGTCCCATCAACAGCGCTGGCTGCTGAATGATGGAATGCCGCCTGTGAATCGGCCACGGCACAAAGCACTAGCGGGCGAGACTCTCTACAGGAAAGGTTGATTGGGAAAGCGGAGAGGAGGAAATCTATGCATAGCTTATATGGCGTGTGAGCAGCTTGCAGCGCACAAATTACATAAACATGACAGAAAGATGTATATATACATTCAGTCTTATGCCGAGAGCTATAGGCCGCAGCGGTCTGCCCTTCACAGAGGAACAAAGATGGAAGACAGAACAAGAAAATACCCCTCACCTGCTGGGAGGCTTAATAAAGAAGATCTGCTGTAAAAATACATAAATATATATTTTTAAGCATTGCAATAGCTACTGAGTATTTGTAAATTCTTGTTAGTAGCCACGCATGGCTTTTATCAGGCCTCCATGCTTTAAGGCTGCTTCTCCCTCATAAAGTTACAGTTACATTTTCTGTTGGACTGGCCATTTACAAACTAACAATGTTTAGAAAACATAACAGTTATCAAAATAGACAAAAAACTTGCCACTAGATGTGCTACTGACTAGGTTTACTTTGTCTGCTCAGCACACAGACTTTTTGCTTTCCTGAGACTCCAGGTTGAGCTACTCAACCTTTTATTTCCTACCTGATCAGTACTGTCACGTTTGTATGTAAAACTACTGTATGTACACCACGGTCCACTAAAACACAATGGAAAACAGAAGATGGACACTATATACCAAAAAAACCAAACAAACAAACCACCAGCTGACAAAATTTAACTTGTGCGCACAGCGCAAAGAAAAAATTGCAATGAATGTGAACCGCCAGTCCGCCATGATTCAAATCACCCATTACTTCACAGTAGGAGTGTGTTGGCTCGTGTTTCCAAATGTGGTAAAATCACAAACACTTGAACAATGGACAAGTGTGAACCCTGCATTAAGGAGAACTACCAATCCAGATGTGGATATCTTTTCTCATGTGAGAATCCACCTCAGGAAGGATACAAAGTAGATTAAAATGGCAGTGCAGCCAAGAGAAATCAGAAACATATAGATATGACATTCATTATTTTCCCAGACTCTTTCTACATGCATGTACGAAAACATGACATTTTGGAGGTGGAAGAAGCCAAAAGTCATCGTTCCCTGTTCCAGCTATTCTTAGGGCTATATGACAAATATGGTATATTTCCCTACTGACAACTTTGTTCCTCTACCTTTGTCATTCAGGGTCCAGCTATTGCCAGCACCCGACATGCTGTTTTATCATAATTACACAAATCCTCAGTGCAGCGCAGTGCCCAAATTTGTTGTCTCGTTTTCTCCCCACAATATAGCGTGGTTAAAGCATGCATACAGTACACAGAAAAAAAAAACCTGTGAAATGACAGCAAATGAAAGGGAAAAAAAAGTTTAGTAAACTTCCCAAGGTGATAATATTATTACCGTTATGTATTAGCATAGTGCTGAAATCTTCAGATGCAGTTTTCAGAGTACATAATCCTGTAATCCTGTAACTGTTTCTTTCCATAGTCATTTTTCCCAACCATAGGAGGCATTTGTGGGATATACAATTAACTTAACAGTATGAATATTGCATTCCAGTATAAACTGTTCATACTCCGGTTTGAGTATAAGTCAATGTGCCCATTTGTAATTGAGAAAAAAGGCAAACATTTTTTAACTTAACTATAAACTAAATAGGCTTTAATGTGGCCCTCTTGTGACTTCACTTATTACCAGGTGCAGATTTATATCATATGAGCCTATAGATTGCCACCTTAGACTTCACCTTCCATGAACCTACTTACTCCTGCAAACTGCAAGCTGTCACTTCTCTCTTACTTCCCTTGCCCATCATATGTAGCTACAGGTGTCCCTTAGTATTAGGTATCCAGAAGTACCCTCAGTATTAAGTAGCAAGAGGTGCCCCCAAGTGTTAGGTAGCTTGTGGTGCCCCTGACTGAAGGGAGATGTTGTCAATGGAATGCCGAGACGTGGGTGAGTAACCTCTCATTACACTCTGCATAGGGAAGGAGGGAGGCATTAGGTGAGGGGAGTGAGCCGCCTTTCCACCCTCAATCGCCTCTTGATAAGTGCCTACAGTGCTTTATGGTAAATCCAGCCATGCTTATTACAGAGCCAGCCACCAATATGGGTTTAGTGGCCACTAGTAACCTCTAGCATACTGTCCTCACACCCTTTTCTGGTCCGCCACCACTGTGACCCCCTCACTATTTTAGTCCCTTATACACCAGTCCCCTGCTGCTATGATCTTATTACAACTCTGGACACCCTGGCTGGTTGGGGTTCTGCAATATACAGAGAGCATATGTGCAGCATGGTGGGAGAGTTTGGTATAGCTACTATTTCTAACTCACATTGTTAGGACTGTAGTCTTTACTCTGCTGCCATTCACCACATTCACCACTGTAACTCAGCATATTCACAATGAGGCTGAATAATCGGGTATACATTGGTGAGCAGCTGCTGAACAAAGGCTAGAATCCCTACAGCTGAAACAAGGAATGGTACTTATAGCAATAGCCCCCAGTTTGCTCCACTTGCACACTGTGCATGTGGAAGGATGACCCCAGGGATCAGCCTGAATATAACATAAACCAAAAAAAACTTTTCTTTTCAAGTATATGGTATTTTCAATTCTATGGTATAAATACATAAAACTCGAGTTTGAAGGTCAGAAAACCTCTTTTGTCAGCTTAACCACTTGAGGACTGCAGTGCTAAACCCCCCTAAAGACCAGGCCATTTTTTACAATTCAGACCACTGCAGCTATAACGGTTTATTGCTCGGTCATACAACTACCACGCTAACGAATTTTACCTCTTTTTTTCTCACTAACACAGCTTTCTTTTGATGCTATTTGATTGCTGCTGCGATTTTTAGTTTTTATTATATTCATCAAAAAAGACAGGAATTTTGTCAAAAAAAATGATATTTTGAACTTACTGTGGTAACATTTTTCAAATAAAGTAACATTTTTATACAAGTTTTTGTCCAAATGTATTGTGCTACATGTCTTTGATTAAAAAAAAATCCAATAAGTGTATATTTATTGGTTTGGGTAAAAGTTATAGCGTTTACAAACTATGGTACAAAAAAGTGAATTTGCGCAGTTTGAAGCAGCTCTGACTTTTCTGAGCACCTTTCATGTTTCTTGAGGTGCTAGAATGACAGGATAGTATGAATACCCCCCAAATTTCCCCATTTTGGAAAAAAGACACCCCAAGGTATTTGCTGAGGGGCATGGTGAGTTCATAACAGATTTTATTTTTCTGTCACAAGTTAGCAGAAAATGACACTTTGTGACAATTTTTTTTAAAGTGTTTCCATTTCTGCTAACTAAAATCTGCCACGGACTCACCATGCCCCTCAGTGAATACCTTGGGGTGTCTACTTTCCAAAATTGGGTCATTTGTGGGGTACTTATACAGCCCTGGCATCTTGGGGGGGGGGGGGGGGGGCTAAATTGTGAGTACCCCTGTAAAGCCTAAAGGTGCTCATTGGACATTGGGCCCCTTTGCGCAGCTAGGCAGCAACAAAAGTGTCACACATGTGGTATCGCCGTACTCATGAGAAGTAGTATAATGTGTTTTGGGGTGTCTTTTCACACATACCCATGCTGGGTGGGAGAAATATATCTGTAAATGACAACTTTTTCATTTTTTTTACACTAAATTGTCCATTTACAGAGATATTTCTCCCACCCAGCATGGGTGGTATGAAAAGACACCCCATAACACATTATACTACTTCTCCTGAGTACGGCGATACCACATGTGTGACACTTTTTTGCAGCCTAGATGTGCAAAGGGGCCCACAGTCTAACGAGTACCTTTAGGATTCCACAGGTCAATTTTACTCATTTGTTTTCCAGACTACTCCTCACGGTTTTGGGCTCCTAAAATGCCAGGGCAGTATAGGAACCTCACAAGTGACCCCATTTTGGAAAGAAGACACCCCAAGGTATTCCGTGAGGGGTATGATGATCTCATAGAAGATTATATTTTTTGACACAAGTTAGTGGAAATTGATTTTTTTAGTTTTTTTCTCACAAAGTGTCATTTTCCACTAACGTGTGACAAAAAATAAAATTGTGAGGAGTAGTCTGGAAAGCAAATAACTAAAATTGACCTGTAAAATCCTAAAGGTACTTGTAACGAATGTGGAATTCTCTCTGTGATCAGCGCACAAGACGTGTGCACTGACACTGCGGAAATCCTCCACAAACGTATAATTTGCGGAAACCCAGCAGAAGGTGCAATGCACCTGTAGAGGGAAATTCCTGTCAACAGGGGGAGCTGTGGAGTGCAGAGGAACAGCTCCTCTGCCTTACCACACACGCCAGACAGGAATTGCACGAAGGGACGGAACGCAATCGCAAGAGAGGCGATTGAGAATGAGCACAGAGACAGATTGTATGTGTGTGCACCAAACTAGTCGCCAACCCGCGACGGTGCACACACCACAGCAGATATGAAGTAGGAACGCGATCGCGAGAGGTGCGATCGCCAGACGTGACACAAGGTTACAGCAAGGCAGAGCATGAGAGTAGCAAAGGCACAGCAAATCATACAATGAGGAGATACAGAAAATAGCAAACGCTAGCTAAACGCGAACACCGCACTCATTCGCAACAGTGCACGCGTTTATGCGCGGTCTCCACGTGATAAGCACAATAGAGACAAACACGCCTAACTAACCACCGACAGACAAACATGAAACAGAGGACGCGAGCGCTTGCTTAACGGTTACCTCACCGAGCCTCCAGCAAGCGTTCGTAGCAGACAAGACAGACACAAGAAAACATGAATAAGCGAACGATAAGATCCACAGCACTAGCGAAAGTGGCTAGCACGATCCAGGAAGACAGAACAGAAGGATCCACAGCACTAGCGCAGGATGCTAGTGCGATCCAGGTACAGAGTAGCAGAACAGAAGGATCCACAGCACTAGCGCAGGATGCTAGTGCGATCCAGGTACAGAGTAGCAGAACAGAAGGATCCACAGCACTAGCGCAGGATGCTAGTGCGATCCAGGTACAGAGTAGCAGAACAGAAGGATCCACAGCACTAGCGCAGGATGCTAGTGCGATCCAGGGAAACAGATCAGAAGGGGCTACCAGTAACAACCGCTGTTCCGGTTAGCACCCAGACACACAGAACGATTTCCTGTCGACCACCGCTGGGACAGGACAATCGCAACAGACAAACAAAACAGATAAGCAATCCTAACTGCACTAGGGAAACCTGCCAAGTGCAGTATCCAGGGATTACTCTAGGCTAATCTTCAACAAAGAGCAAGGCTGACACTCTCGGCGAGTGTCACACAGGATCTAACTCTTATGACCAGCAACTTACTGTGGTATCACATAGTATTTATAGAGCAAGTCCACAAGGGATGTGGCTAGGCAATCTGCATGACAAACATATGCAAATTCCTCAGCAGCAAGTTGCAATACTGACAAAAGGTCTCTCTTCAAGAGACCCGCAGAATGCAGACCTGAACAGTGGTCAAAAGGCTGCCTGCCTGCGCAGGCAGCTGAGCAGATCATTACAGTACTGATTGAACTTTGGGCCCCTTTGCATAGCTAGGCTGCAAAAAAGTGTCACACATGTGGTATCGCTGTACGAAAAGTAGTATAATGTGTTTTGGGGTGTATTTTCACATAACCAATCCTGTGTGAGAAATATCTCTGTACGTGACAATTTTTTCAATTTTTTTACACTAAATTGTCATTTACAGAGATATTTCTCCCACCCAGCATGGGTAGGTGTGGAAAGACACCTCAAAACACATTATACTACTACTCCTGAGAATGGCAATACCACATATGTGACACTTTTTTGCAGGCTAGCTGCGCAAAGTTGCCCAAAGTCCAATGAGCACTTTTAGGCTTTACAGGGGTGCTCACAATTTAGGCCCCACCAAACAATGCCAGGACAGTAAAAACACCCCAGAAATGACCCCATTTTGGAGAGAAGAGACCCCAAGGTATTCCATGAGGGGCATAGTGAGTTCATACTAAATTTTATTTGTTGTCACAAGTTAGCGGAAAATGACACTTTGTGAGAAAAAAAAAAATTCATCTCTGCTAACTTGTGACAAAAAATAAAATCTATTATGAACTCACCATGCCCCTCAGCTAATACCTTGGGGTGTCTTCTTTCCAAAATGGGGTCACTTGTGGGGTCTGTCCTGGCATTTTAGCATCTCCTCAATCATTACATGTATGGCCAGTATTAGGAGTTTCTGCTATATTCCTTATATTGGGCATACGGGTGATGCACTTTTTTTCCCCATAAAAGGAAAAATGAATGGCAAAGATTCTCACATTCGCATTGATCAATGTGGATGAAAAAAATGTCTGCCGAAATATTTGAAAAAAAGAGGGGGGCATGGCGTTTGCCAGGACATAGGAGCACCGCCCACAACATTTTCCAAACCCATTTTGCTCCTATGCCCTGGCAAACCCGAATAATCCATTCACATCGATCGATGTGGATGAAAAAACCTTTGCCAGTTTTGATACAAAGTGCTTGCCAAAGCATAGGAACTCCAACACCGCCCCTCAGCTCATATGCCTTGGCAAACGTATCTTACTACGGAGGAGAAATTTCGTCCTGCAGCGCTGCATGCACCGACTTGTGTGTAATCTGACAGACGCGCAATGCTTCTGTCAGGATGCACCATCAGTGCTGCAGCTGGTTGGTCGATCAGTCGTTCGCGCGGTCCACCTGGAAGGGTAAAGGATGGAAAAAGAGAGAGAGAGAGAAAAAAAAATACAAAAAAAAAAAAAAAACAAGCAAGCAGCAATGCAAGAAATTCATTAACATTATCTTTCATAAACTTTATTAAACCTTTTTAACCAAACAATAACATTTGGAACTTTTAACTTTTTTGCTTACCTGTTTTTTTTTTTTTTGCTTTTTGTTTTTTTACTTACCTTCCGAGGACAAACTTCTCCTTCCCCTTGGGAAAGCGCAAATTGCACAGAGATATGGCGAAGTACACTATGCACTTTGTTCCAAGTGGAAGGAGAGGTTTCTGGCAGTCCTGTGTATTTGGGTCACTCAAAAGCTGATGTGTGGTTTCATACTGCATATTGGTGTATCCGGTGGGTTGCGCCCGCCACACCGCATCGCCAAAAACAGCCCTTCAGGGAATACCGCATTAATACATGGTATTCCCGTCTGGCATTCGGCCAAGTAATCTTTGCGTCGCCATCCGGCTGATGCATATTGCCACAGGAGTCGTGCAGTAGCGTAGGTATGCATTAGCGTAGGTATGCACTAGCATTAAATCACACACTTCCGGCGTCGTGGGGACCACAAAATGTGACTTTCGCTAGGCACTTTGCCGCAACGCATAGTGCCAGTGTGAATGAGCTTTGAGAGACCTTTGTGTGCCTACTCTGTGTCTCGCTTTCCCTACTCTAATAGCGTACCTGCTCATGGTAGTTCTCAAAACACTCCCCTATGCATAGGGCAGGCTGGTCAGGACAGTAGGGACAATAAAAAGCAGTGTCATGCCTCATTCCAGCCCTGCTGCAGACACGACAACGTTTTCTTGGGGAACGGTGAGATGGGGCACCTGTAAAGACATACGGGTAGTGTCTTTCATGTAGCTGGCTAACTACATTTTGGGGTTGGGCCACGGCTCCTCCTGGATACAGGAGTTTCGAAACAATCTTTTCCTGAAATTGAAGGAAGGATCCTTTAGTTCTCCCAGCCATACTGTAGAGAACAAAACTGTTGTAAATTGCAAACTGAATCAAATAAACAGACACTTTCTTATACCAGAGTCTGGTTAAGCGGGAAACCAAATAGGGAGCCAAAATCTGGTCGTTGAAGTCCACCCCTCCCATGTTACGGTTATATTTGTGGACGGCGAGGGGTTTTTCAACAACCTCAGTTGCTCGTTGAATTTGGACTGTCGTGTCTGCGTGAATGGTGGACAGAAAGTAAATGTCCCTCTTGTACTTCCATTTCACCGCGAGCAGGTTTTCATTACACAAGGCAACCCTCTCCCCCCGTGCAAGTCGTATACTAGTGAGCCATTGGGGGAAACCCCGGCGACTAGGCCGCACGGTGCCACAGCAGTGAATTCCTAGTAGCTGTAAATGCTGATAGAGGGCCATGCTTGTGTAGTAATTGTCCACGTAAAGATGGTACCCCTTCTGGAACAAGGGTGACACCAAGTCCCAAAAAATCTTGCCACTGCTCCCCAGGTAGTCAGGGCATCCGACTGGCTCCAATTTTGTGTCTTTTCCCTCATAGACCCTAAAACGATATGTATATCCTGTGGCCCTGTCACAGAGCTTATACATCTTGACCCTATACCGGGCGCACTTGCTTGGGATGTACTGCTTAATGCCAAGGCACCCAGTAAAATGTACACGGGACTCGTCTATGTAGATATTCTGTTCAGGAGTGTAAGCATCTGCAAACTTTAATGAAAAGTGTTCTATGAGGGGCCGAATTTTGTGGAACCGGTCATAGTCAGGGTGGTCTTTTTTATGACAGGTTGTATTGTCATTGAAGTGCAGGAAGCGCAGGATGTCCTCAAAACGTGACTTGGACATGGCAGCAGAGTACTTGGGCATGTGATGTATTGGGTGCGTAGACCAATAGGAACGCAATACATTTTTTTAGTTAGACCCATGTTGAGGAGAAAGCCCAAAAAAGATTTTAAATTCAGAAACTGTGTCCTGTTTCCACCAAAAATGCTGGGCATGGAAGCTGTTCCGATTGGCGGTAATAAATTGTGTGGCGTTACAGTTGGTCTCCGCCATGACTAAGTCATAGAGATCCTTGGTGAAGATCAGATGAAAAGCATCTAGGGCTGATCCTAGATGATCTGTCTCCAACCGGACTCCAGACTGGGCAGTGAAAGGGGGCACTATGGGTGCGGCGGGGGTTGCCAATCACCTCTGGGATGCTATGGGTACTACGGGCCCGTCTTTCTAGTGGCTGTGACTGGGGTCTTACTGCATGTGCCACCAAACCAGTTTCAACTGCCATGCTGGTGCTCGCCACTTCACCAGGGTCTACGACAGTACTGGTTCTAAGTCCAGGATGTGCTGCGCTGCTGGTGCATGCCTCACCATGAAAACCTGGATCAGCGCTAGAACCACTCTGCTGCCTTTGAGGTTGATCCTGCTCCACTTGCGGTCCACTAACATGGGGTGCGGTACGGCTGGCGCTAGCAGGGACCCCAACCTCGTCATCTTCGCTATCAGACAGTGAGCCGCTGCTAGCTACAGGTTCATATTTTGACCCAAATGATTAGTGAGTCCCAATAACTCTCATCTGACTGGGCCAGAATCCTGTAGGCCTCTTCAGTGGAATACCCCTTCCTTGCCATGGTGGACTGCTAAAATTAGGGGGTGTTCCTCTGAGACTACCCAGGAAAGAGAGCACACCTACCTAGCAAAAAGGAGTGCTTGTGAAATAAAAATCTGCGGTCGCTCAGTTATGATAAAAAAAAAATCAAAACTGATCTTTAGAGTGCCGCAGCTATTGTATTTTGCAGTGATGTCACTGTGGTGGGGCGGGTTGAACGCAAGTGCGGCCGAACGATGAGGCCTGATCGGGCAAACACTGCGTTTTAGCGGTGTTTTAGCGGAGCCTACTCTAAGGTGACCCTAATGTACTTATATAGATCTGACTGCGATCAGTACTAATCACTTTCAGATACTATATAGTGACAAGGCTGATTAGCGACAGTGATGACGCTAATCAGCGACTAATTAGTGACTGCGATGTAGTGGGCTGGGCGCTAACTGACGCTATCTATCTAACAAAGGGGCCTAGCTAACTCACTGGCCTGTTTTTAGATCACTAGGATAGTGACAGACCAGATGTCAATCACAGTGCAGCTGTCAGATGCCAAACGATGTAAACAGAGATCAATCACAGGGCAATCAGAGATGATCAAAGGCCAATCAGAGCTGGTGACAGCCAACCAGATATCAATCAAAAGTGTAGAAAGGTTGGTCAGCACACCAGCTTCTCAATAAGCAAAATTTAATGTATCATATGTCAACACTACGGTTAACAATTGTTTCGGGGCCACAGAGGGTCCCCTTCATCAGAACAGTGCAGACCCTCTGTGGCCCCGAAACAATTGTTAACCGTAGTGTTGACATATGATACATTAAATTTTGCTTATTGAGAAGCTGGTGTGCTGACCAACCTTTCTACTTCTTGGATATCATTTGGGATGATGCTTAGTGTCCCAGGTCAAGCACCCGAAAAACACTAGGACAAGTGTGCCGCTCTGCACCCTCTCACCTTACTTTATCAATCAAAAGTGCACAGATGATAAGATGTCACTCAGATCTCACTCAAATCTCAATCAGAGCTAGCGACAGGCAACCAAATGTCAATCACAGTGCAGCTGTGAGATGCCAAACGATGTAAACAGATTAATCACAGGGCAATCAGAGATGATCAAAGGCCAATCAGAGCTGGTGACAGCCAATCAGATATCAATCAACAGTGCACATACATTAGATGTGACTCACATGTCACTCAGAACTCACTCAGACCTCGAACAGAGCTGGGGACAGGCAACCAGTTGTCAATCAGACCTCAGTCAGACGCCTGTCAGGGCCAGTGAGGGGGGTAGTGGGGGTGATCAGCGGCGATCGGCGGGGAGCAGGAGCAGGATCAGTATGGCTTTGTTACATTCAGGGCTGCCGTCCTCTCTGGGGGTCGTCCGGAAATGTTGTGACCACCAGAGGAGGAGGCAGCCGATATAATATACGTTGTTTACAAAACAACGTGTATTATACACTTTCTATTGGGTTAATTGTATGATCGCAGCCCGCCGGCGCTGCTAATTGGCCAGCGCGCTGATGATGGAGGGGGCCGCACAACATGCCGGGCAATGCGCGTGCATGTGCGCACACGATCGCCAACAAAACAGTCACAAAGGACCTGACGCCCATCGGCGTTAGGCGCTCCAGGGGCTGCCGCTGTGGCCATGCCCATCGGTGTTAGGCAGTCCCCAGGTGGTTAAGCGTCTTCACCGATTTTATTTTTCTGGAAAGGTGTTGACAAAGTGTGGGTGCAATGAAGGATTTTTTTTCTACAAATAGTAGGTTTTTTTTTTTTTTTTAAATAAAAAATACACCTTCCCCAAGGTCATTTTAATGCTTTGTTATGCACACTGGGTTATGCACACTGGCATAACCCAGGGTATTCAGAGGCCACCAGCATAGGGCTCCATCCCCGAGTGATACCAGCCCACATGGTCCATAATATCGGATGCACTTTTCAAATAAGTGATAAAGCTTCCCCAACCTTCGCAGAGTGCTTTTTTCTGAGATGTTATGAGCACCGGACATCTCCCCACCTTGTGTTCAGGAAGCTAGGGTTATGTTATGGGAAGGACATATGGCAGAATGTCCTTTCTCTACTGAAAAAAAAAATACAAATAAATATTTTATTACAAATAAATAAAAAGGTCCAGGGTCTGGTCCAAAGTTAATGGACTTATAGCTAGAATCATTAATATTGCCCTTTTGAAGGACCCTGCTGTATGTCTATTTTTCCATTCTTTGAAATGAAAGTCTTTTGGCAATGGTGAGGCATATTTCTATCACAGGATGAACTGCATCTTTCCTACTTCCATGCAAGATCCCAAAAATTGCAATCGAAAGTTCTAATTTAAAGTTTGACAAAGGCTTGTAGGTACAAAATACCTTCAAATCCTCCCAAAGTTGCTGGATTATCAGACACTCCCAAATCATATGTACAAGGGTCCCATCTTATAAGTTTATCTCCAGCATTGATTGATATCTATGAAACCCAATGTTCCCAGGGCCGGGCCGAGGCATAGGCTGGAGAGGCTCCAGCCTCAGGGCGCAGTGTAGGAGGGGGCGCAGAATTCATTCAGCTGTCATTCCTAATTGTGTTTGAAGCAGAAATAAATAAGAAAAGGGGATACATGGCAGTGACTGCAAGCCAGATAACTAGATATTAAGGTGTTGGGGAGGTTGTGGGCCCTGTGGCGCCTCTTAGTCTAATAGCAATCAGTGTGTGATGGCTGGGGTGGCAGGGATGGAGGGGCGCACTTTCGTGTCTCAGCCTTGGGTGCTGGAGAACCTTGTCCCGGCTCTGAATGTTCCCATATGAGATGGGGATAAGTACGGTCTTGTAACTAATTTATAATGCATAAGGTGCAGAACAGAGCTAAATGTTTTCTGGAAATTTGAGTATTTGCTTTACCAGGTGGTGTTCAGGATCTCTTGCCCAATTTCTTCCCTCCACTGGTCGCAAAACCTTAAAGTTTTTTTTTCAAAGGAAGGAGTTGAAAGAAATGTTAAAAACTAGAGAGAGTTTGCTCTGGCCTTTTAAATTCAAAAAGGGTGTGGGTGGGAGGGGATGCCCCAAAAGATTACTTTATAACTACGATTGTTTGAAGAATCAATCTTACCTCGAGTTGGTGGTAAGGAATAAAAAACCCACAATTTTATTGAATGGCCCATTTTGCGGGTCTTACCCACTTCTTTAGGTCTTTGCGTAGATCACCAGGGAATGACTTGGTGCGCCTATTAGAGTACCCATCCTAGTGTTTTACCCTAGACAGGGGATGCCCCCGTGACACATATCTAGTATGCCTTGTTTTTTATTGGAGAGTGACCAACATCATTGTTAAAGAGCACCTGTAAGAAAAAAAGGTCCCCCTGGGGGGTACTTATCCCGGGACCTAAAGAGGATTCTTCTATCCTCCATAGCAGAGGGTATCCAGCACAGAGACCCCCAAAGAACTACTTGTTGCCGTGTTCGCATGCGCCCTAGCGGCTCTCTGCTCAATCGGGTCTGCTCTACTGTGTCTACAGTACTGTACTACTGTACTGCTCTACAGGTCTGCATCTGCTCAGTAAAGCGGACCCGATTTGGCTTGGCTATTTTCGCAGGAGGCCAAGCAGATATGTGTACATGCGTGCAGCGACACATAAATATTATTGTAAAAGACTGATCGGGGAGCCAGAGCTGGATCCGGTTGGCTGAGGAGGACAGGAGAAGCCTCATTTGCATCCCAAAGCGTCCCCCTCCTGAGTTAAGTACTCCACAGGGGCACTTTCTTTTCCATATTGGTTTACTTTAAGAGATTCTTCAACAATTCACCACATGACAGCAGCCCTGGCCAAATCGGAAACGGCAGCGGCTCCTAGTGGAAACACACTCCCTTAATTTGTATAACTCCAGTGTTTATGTGTGTGTTTATGTAAGTGTTTATGATGCGGTTTCGATTGCAGCAAACCAAATATACATGAAGTTGGTGGGCTGGGCTTCCCTAGGTACTCTGTTACACCACTGAACCACTGAACAATATTTTACCTCATCTGCTCTAAGTGATTTCTGCAATTCTAGAGTTCCACAATGCATCTACAAAACTGAGATACTGCGACTATGCATTCATGGAAAGATAGATCCCGGATATATCGAACCCTTTATATCACATCTGACAATATGATCACAATTCTGTCTTCTGCAATAACAAATGTGGCTCTGCAGGGGCCTGTAATTGAAAGTTATCTTACACAAATTCAATCTGCACTTTTTATTTCTAGAATCGTCAATTTATTTTTGAACGTGACAATTCCATTATACGAAACAAAACTATAAAGATGAAAAAAACCTCACTAATCTCCAAAAAGTAACACGATTAGAAAAAGATGGCTTATTCTAACATATTGCCTTATCGCGTAATCCAGCATCTTGCTTTCATCAGAGGGACGTTTAGTGATTTAGGGATGAGCAGGTACAAGATGAAGGCTATAATAAGATTGTACAGTACAATTATGATAATGTAGGCGCAGACGCCGTGGCTTCAGAGCGCTACGCACTGAACCGTAACTACACAGAGGATTTCTGATACGAAAAGACGTCTTAAGTTGGGAATGAAGCTGCGGGTTATCTGTAATCCCTTATTTGTTAAAAAAGTAATTTTTTTTTGAGAGAAGAGCATCTTCATTCTGCCGTTACCATGACAGAAAAAGATGTATTATTTCTTACAAATGTTTCTTTTATACCTCCAGTGACCCAGGCAAAGTGGGTATTATCTAGAAGATTATTGTTTATTATAAAATAATACTTTTTTTTCTAGAATGGCTCAGAAACAAAAAGAACTTTATATGAGATAAAGTCAATATTCCTTCCAAAAACGGAAGATCAAATCCAAGGCATCATAATGTTTTGCACAAAAGCTCCTTGTCATTTTCGCACTGCACATCAGTTACATATCATTCAAACTCCTATTTATAAAAAAGTAGAAATCAATAGTTTGCTGTTTGCAGTCTGATAACAGAGAAGAGGAGGCTTCAGTCAGCAAATGGCAATAAATACAACAGAAAAAGATTTTTGCTTTGTGCAGAATTGGCATCTTGAGCTTGACTCAAGCATTAAAATATATCTGTCTTGACAGACATAAGGAGGCTACCATTGCAGATTTCATACATTTCTGAAAATATTTGCTTCCTATCTGTAAGGGCTCCTTCATACGGGCAGCTGAAGACAGCAAATTCACCACCTGTCAGCTGCTATTTATCACCAGCAGAGTGCTTGTTACCACTTGGTACCCAGGCCGGATTTCTGGAAAGGCCCCAAGGACCGGAGCCTCGGGCTGCTACAACCAAAGAGGGCATCTGAACATGAAATGGGGATGCTGCATATGAAAGAGAAGGCTGCAAATTGGGAGCAACACATGAAAAAGGAAGCTGATGCTCAACTGAGCTGTACATAAAAGAGGGGGCTACACATGGAATGGGAGGGGCGCTGCTGCAACTGGAAGGGCAGACCCAACATACTTGGCCTAGAGGCAGTAAAAGTATAAATCTGGCCATGCTTGGTACTGGCAGTGGACAGGCGGTCCCTCCATGGAGTTAAATCTTAGCTTGGCCACAGTTGTGCTCAGATGAAACATGTCGCAGTTCTTTGCTGCCAGGTAATACCACCACTGATATGCGTGGTGTTAGAAATGCTGCCATTGGATACTAATTAACCTTCCCCTGAATGGCGCTCACTGGTGGCAGACAGGACGCTGAACTGCCTGACAAACGCATAGTTCAGCCTCCTGTTTGAAAGAGGCCTTTCCGACATTCAGAGAAGCAAGCAAAAGAAGTGCACAGTGGGCCTGATTTACTCAGACGTGTTGTGCATTCCATTCCAGGTGTGCAGGGCATCCATTCCAGGTGTGCTGAGCATCCATTCCAGGTGTGCTGAGCAGCCATTCCAGGTGTGCTGAGCAGCCATTCCAGGTGTGCTGAGCAGCCATTCCAGGTGAGTTGAACATCCATTCCAGGGGTCTTAAGCATCTATTACAGGTGAGTTGAGCATCCATTCCAGGTGTAGCATCCATTCCAGGTGTAGCATCCATTCCAGGTGTGTTGAGCATCCATTCCAGGTGCATTGAGCATCCATTACAGGTCATCTCCTGCAATGTCAAAAAAGTAATGAAAAAGAAAGTGCCGAGAAGTGTGCTTACATGGCAGAAGTGTGCTTATGTGGCAGAAAATCAGCTACCACTATTGCCTCATATGACCCAGGCAAAGGCTGCAGTGATCACCATCAAAAAATAGGCAATACTGCTTTATAATAATGTATTTTATATGGAGGAACTTTCTTTAAACAGTACTGCAGCCCGTAACATATTATAAACAATGAAATGTGAGAATTTTTAAGCCATGATTATGTTGTTGCTTTAAAGGAATACTTAAGCCCAAAAAAAAATGATATTTACTCACCCGGGGCATCCCTCAGCCCCCTGAAGCTGGATGGTGCCCTCGCAGCCCTGCTCCAATCGTCCTGTCCCCGCCGGCGGCTGCTTCCGGGTTCGGCAACAGCCGCCGACAGGCTGGGAACGCGGCTGATTTTCCGCGTTCCCAGCCGCTATATCACCCTCTATGCTGCTATAGCGTATAACATATACGCTATAGCAGCATAGAGGGTGATATAGCGGCTGGGAACGCGGAGAATCAGCCGCGTTCCCAGCCTGTTGGCGGCTGTCGCCGAACCCGGAAGCAGCCGCCGGCGGGGACAGGACGATTGGAGCAGGGCTGCGAGGGCACCATCCAGCTTCAGGGGGCTGAGGGATGCCCCGGGTGAGTAAATATCATTTTTTTTTTTGGCTTAAGTATTCCTGTAAGTTGATTGAGTGCAATTTTCTTTTTAACTCAAAAATGTAAAGTAAACCAGAGATGAAGCACTCATGTATTTTACCATATATATCAGTGGGAACATTAGAGAAAACACCTACCCATCAGAGGAGACAGACTCAGCTGTAATGATTCCTGAGCAAAGCCAGACTGAATGCTCAGTTGGGGATCTTATCAGGGCTGATAAGAAGAAAGCTGAACAGTGAAGGATGAAACAGAGAGCAGAGTAGGTGTTTTCTCTAATGATCCCACTGATATATATGGTAAAATACATGAGGGTGCTTTGTCTCTGGTTCACTTTAATCAGTAAAATACACCTAAACTATATTCTATGCTAAATACAACTTTTACATTAAAGTAACACACCATGTGTTACTTTAATGTTAAACATTTTTAATGTGAAATTTAAAAAATGATTTTTAAGAATATTTTTATTTTTAACTCCTTAGGTGTCAATTTGAATGCCATTTAATAATTGCATTATTATTATACTAAATTATCGCTATGCTTCAGGCTCCTTTCACATTGGCGTGTTGCGTAACCCTGTTTTGCCGCAGGATAACGCTACACAAATGTAAGTCTATGGGGCATTTCATACCTGGCATGGTGCGATGTGATGTGCTGGAAGTCGCAAATTTAACGCATGGGCAACAGTAAGTTGTCAGGAAACATGCACAGTGACCAAAAGTCATGTAAGTCTATGGCGATTCAAGTTTTTTTTTAATTTTCGGCGTTCATGTTTGCGGCGCGCATGCGCAGAAGCACATTTTTTTCAATACACTTCTGGGCAACAGGAAGTAAAAACCAGAGAGCCTCACTTCCTGCTTGGCCTGCAGACAGAAGGGAGATTACCACTGTAATCCCTGAAGGCTGTTTTTGCACCACAGTGCAGCTACAACGCAGGTTTCCAGTGTGAAACCGGCTTTAGGGATGTCAAGTTTTGGAGACAATGTACCACATTTAGTAGACTAGACATGTCTCAAAGTGGCTACTTTGTGGTCTAAGATCCATAATATAAAAGCTGCTACATAGCTTACCTTACCAGAAACCCTCAGATATTTCAATTTGAGTTGAAATAAGAAAACGTATTCATTCACAACCACTACCGCTACAGTTCACATTAATAGTGACTAACCGATATTTGTTGTGGAACACTGTTAGTTGTGCGCTGCGCTCAGTTTATAGCCGCTATTGCCGCCCTGCAACCATTGCAGAAGGTGTTAATCTTTTCAAGTATTCACCCTTAGCAGTTGGATTCGTCCTCATTTCTACTAGCTTTTTCTTTCGTAAGACTGGGGAGGGCATTTTCTCTTTTTTTTCCTCTTTTTCTTTTCTTTCTCTTTTTTTCCCCCTTTTTCTTTCCTTTCTTTTTCTTCTTTTGTTGTTTTTGTTTTGTGTGATTTTGTTTTTTTTGTCGTGTTATGTCAATATAATTGGAAAAAGAGAAAAGAAAAAAAACAAGGTAGGCTTTGCCAAACATAAGCTAAAACAATTTATATCGGCAGTCAAAACTTATATTGCATTCTAAGCATATAAGTACAACGCAAGTATTAAAAAACAATACCACTATACTTTGTAAAAAAAAATAAAAAAATTGCTGATGCCAGCAGCTCAGTACAACACTTTCAGAGAATATGGGACCCTTGGATACAACATAAAGCTTCTAAGGGGATAGGGGAACAATCAATCTTAAACCTAAACTCCTGATGCATACTATTGTCTACCCTTGCCCTCGTTTTATAACAAGTTTTACTATTCTATACAAGATACCATTGGAGGGAGGAGGCTTTAGGTTACCAGAGGAATATATACAAGGGAAGAGGGAACAACAAGTCCACCAGCAAAAACTGGAAGTAGGAGGGGGATCACTATAGAAAACTATAAGGGGGAGTGGGGACCGCCAATGGGAGAGTACTATATGGGTAGTGGAACCACTAGATCACCAGTGAACTCTATAAGACAAAAGGGCCCATATGCAATCAACTTTTTCTCCTGAGTTTACTTCTACTTGATCATTTTTAATTTTTTTGTCTTTAAATTAACTTTTCAGCATTTTGCAATTCAAAAAGTACCAAAAGTAGCTGAAAAAGTACTTTAATTTTTTGTTGTTGTATTTTCTTGCATTCTGGTGCTTTAACAGGCGTTTTATTGATAAGGTAAGAAAATATCACCTAGGAGAAAACTCGGGTGAACAAGTTAATTGCATATGGTCCACATAGCTTAGGGGCCACTATAAAGTAGGCACTGTGTAAGGGCCAGTGTAAGGGTCCACTATTAGTAAGCACAACATGGGGGACATTATAGGGGTGCTATAAATGAAAGGCCACTATATAGGGAGGAAGAATAACGGGGGAACATTTTAATGGAAGCACTAAAAAGAAACACATAAAAAGGAGGAACAGAGGCGCCAACACAGGATAAAATATATTCAAAATCGGTTAAAAAGGAGGTAGTAGTGGTGGACTCCAACTGTGATGCTTTACATGTGAGGAAACCTGCTTCTTCAGGCAAACTAATGAGAGTATCTGTAGTGATTTTCAAATGTCAAATAAGAGGTTTTTTTTTAATCTAGATTTATCAAGTCTACCTTCTTGAAAGTAAATCCACCACTACCTTTTTAACAGATTTTTTATTTATTTTATTTTGTGTTGGCACCTCGGTTCCTTAATTACGGATGCAAATTTTGCCGCTACGACACAAATTCGTAATTTTGTACTTGCTATACACACCATAATTCGGAATTCCATAAGTGAAATTTCGTTTTTTCGTAATTTCGCATTTCGGCGCAAATTTTTGTTTTACGTGAAATTTCGTAATTTTATGTTTTCAATAGAAACAAAGTTATTTGAATTACGTAAATGGACGTAATTTTGTTTCTAATAGTAACTATGCACATTTAGGTAATGACTAAACTCAGGAAAGTCACTCATTGATTGCAATTACTGATTGCAATTACTGATAATGCAAAGGTCCCTGCACATGCTGTCGCTTTAAATGTATCAGGAGGCTCTATCTGCAGCCACTTCTAAGACAGGTGGTCTTTGCCATGGTGCACTTAGTGGTCATGTTGAAACATTTGGTTTTGAGCCTTGCAATATCTGATAATGCAACGGTCCCTGCACGAGCTGTCACTTTAAATGCATCAGGAGGCTCTATCTGCAGCCACTTCTAAGAAGGGTGCTCTTTGGCAACGTGCACTTAGTGGTCATGCATGCTGAGACGCTTGGTTTTGGGCCTTGCAATATCTGATAAAGGAAAAGGTTCCTGCACGTGCTGTCGCTTTAAATGTATCAGGAGGCTCTGGACTGGAATACAATTTCGAGAACGGAAGAATTTCCGTGTTAAACACGAAATTCTGATTTGTTTGTGTTACGTAAACTATTGTAATTATGAAAAATGATTATAATTACAAAACTCCCGATAATCACGAAATTTTGCGTAATTTCGTGAAAATCAGGAAATTTTGATTACAGAAATATTCATTATTTTGCAGATTACGCGAAATTTTGCGTAAATGTATTTGGGTCATTGCACTCATCACTAAATTGCATACTGAGAGGGCTGCTTTCCATTTCTTCAACACTACAGACAGTGAATACTTCTTAACCTGCATGGGGTCAGGTCTAAATTCCCTACCTGCCTATACAATGGTTACCTCGGTTGCAACCCTTGTTTGTGAGTATTTCTTTTTTCAAGTTTGTTCAACACCAAACATTATTTATACATATGCTATATTGCGCTCTTGCTTTCTTCTTCTGTTTTGTCTCAAATAGAAAAGAGACACATCCCCTATGCAATAAAAGTATATCAGTTACCCTGTCTATAAACCTCCTTTTCCTAATGTTTACTACCAAAATGTTTTTACTTCTACATAATACATAGAAATGCATAATGCAGAATATATGCCTTTATTTTATTTTTTTAATATCTTCACCATACATTGCTCCAGCAACATAACTTAAAGGGACACTTAAGTCAAACAAAAAAAATGAGTTTTACTCACCTGGGGCTTCCAATAGCCCGCTGCAGCTGTCTGGTGCCCTCGCCATCTCCCTCCGATCATCCTGGCCTGCCGGCAGCCACTTCCTGTTTCGGTGACAGGAGCTGACAGGCTGGGGACGCGAGTGATTCTTTGCGTTCCTGGCCACAATAGTGCCATCTATGCTGCTATAGCAAATATCATATACCATATAGCAGCATAGAGGGTGCTAATGTGTCTGGGAACGCGAAGAATCACTTGCGTCCCCAGCCTGTCAGCTCCTGTCACCGAAACAGGAAGTGGCTGCTGGCGGGGCCAGGAGGATCGGAGGGAGACAGCGAGGGTACCGGACAGCTGCAGGGGGCTATTGGAAGCCCTAGGTGAGTAAAACTCATTTTTTTTGTTTGACTTAAGTGTCCCTTTAAGTTGTATGATAAATGTCATAAGTAGCCAAATACAATTTATGTTTTTTTATCTACAGTACCATATTTTACTTTAAAATTATAATGGGTGAAAACTGAGAAATAGTGTAGTTTTCTCTCTGGAATTCATATAAAAGTAAATAATTCCTGGGAAAAAGTGCCCCCCAAAAAGCCTAGTTTCTTCTAAATGTTGCTTCAGTGTCCCTCATCAGTAGTGATAGGTATTGCTCATTTAGTAGGGACAATGCTTAACACCAAAACTGCTGCAGTCCATACGAGGAAACAGCCTTTTAACATGAGGTGGTCAAACAGAATATTTTGCTTGGTTTTCTGTGTGTTTGTGGGGGTGGTTAAGGGGTATTAATGTACCTCATTTCACCCAGGGGATGTCAGATAATAGGCGGGGCCATGGTAAATGTATAGGCATTCAACATGTGCTACATTGCTAAATGCTGCTTCCTCAAATTGTTTAAGAAGGTTTAAATAAATCCAGCAAGAAACAGGGCCGAATTTACCATAAGACACTGTAGGTACATGCCTACAGGTGCCTGATGATGAAAAGGAGGCTCACTCCCTTCCCCGGGTGCCTCCCTCCTTCTTCCCTATACAACGTCCTGAGCAAAGTGTAAATGAAAGCGTTTTCCCCTGGCTCTCTGTATTCCACCGACGAGATCTCCCTTCAGTCAGGGGCACCTCTAGCTACTTTATACTGAGGCTACCTCTGGCTACCTACTACTAAGGGGCACCTCTAGCTACCTTTGACGAGCAAGGGAATTAAGGTAGAAGTGACAGCTGGGACAGCCAGGACACTTGCAGTGCAGTTCAGCAGGGGCTTGTAGGTTCATGGTGAGTAAAGTCTAAGGTGCCAGGACATCTGTGCCTATAGGTTACTGTGAGCAGGCATGCTCAGATGTACCAAAATTCGGTTTGGGTACATTCGAATTCGGGTCCACATGACATTCGAATTCGCCTTCGACCACGAAATTCGGTTCAAATTCATATTCAGTTCGGGGTTACGCCTCAAAATTGGGTAAAAATTCGTGTTTGCGAATTCGGGTTTTTTTGTTTTTTAAAGGGAATTCACATTGAAATAGGTGTACTTAAAAAAAAACAAAACTAAAAACGTGACGTGTGGCACTGGCAGCAGACAATGCATTGTGTGGACCCTGGCGGTGGGACCACTGACAGCAGGAGGATAAATACAGCAGCAGGAGGATAAATACAGCAGCAGCAGGAGGAGGAGTGACGTGTGTAACTAGCAGCAGGCAATGTATTGTGTTGATCCTGGCAGTGGGACCACTGACAGCAGGAGGATAAATACAACAGCAGCAGCAGGAGGAGGAGGAGTGACGTGTGTGTGGCACTGGCAGCAGGCAATGCATAGTGTGGACCCTGGCGGTGGGACCACTGACAGCAGCAGGATAAATACAACAGCAGCAGCAGGAGGAGGTGGAGTGACGTGTGGCACTGACAGCAGGCAATGCATAGTGTGGACCCTGGCGGTGGGACCACTAACAGCAGCAGGATAAATACAACAGCAGCAGCAGGAGGAGGAGTGACGTGTGGCACTGGCAGCAGGCAATGCATAGTGTGGACCCTGGCGGTGGGACCACTGACAGCAGCAGGATAAATACAACAGCAGCAGCAGGAGGAGGAGGAGTGACGTGTGTGTGGCACTGGCAGCAGGCAATGCATAGTGTGGACCCTGGCGGTGGGATCACTGACAACAGCAGGATAAATACAACAGCAGCAGTAGGAGGAGGAGTGACGTGTGGCACTGGCAGAAGGCAATGCATAGTGTGGACCCTGGCGGTGGGACTACTGACAGCAGCAGGATAAATACAACAGCAGCAGGAGGAGGAGGAGGTGGAGTGACGTGTGGCACTGACAGCAGGCAATGCATAGTGTGGACCCTGGCGGTGGGACCACTGACAGCAGCAGGATAAATACAACAGCAGCAGGAGGAGGAGGAGTGACGTGTGGCACTGGCAGCAGGCAATGCATAGTGTGGACCCTGGCGGTGGGACCACTGACAGCAGCAGGATAAATACAACAGCAGTAGTAGGAGGAGGAGTGACGTGTGGCCCTGGCAGCAGGCAATGCATAGTAATTCTTTTTATTAAAAGACTGCAACATATATACAAAAATTTTAAAAAGAAATCAATAAATAACAAAAACATTAGGCTAACCGCCTTAAGTACCTTAGTACTTTAGTCTCTGATAAGTCCATACCTATAGGGGACTAAATCAAAATGCATTAATCATGCCATCACATAACTTGATCCCTTCCAAGTTTATACTTCTTAACTGAGGACTTCAGTTTAATCTTGCCACCTGGGCTTACTATACACTATATTACAATACTATATACATTTTACTTTACCGCAAGAAAGGCTAAGCAACCTTACACCACCTTATGCTTGCAAACCATTCCTCAATTTAGATCATCCAACTACGTGAAGAGAGAAAGAAAGCTCACCAAAGAGAAGGTTTGGCCAAGTCATGGAGGCTTAATGTTCCGCCACAGCAAACACCACTCCCCCCGACTCAACCTTCCCTCCTCAAGACCCCGAATTTTCCCAACCTCACCCAATATGCCATGCACCACCACCTGGACAGGGAGGACTTTCTGATGGATCGTAATTTGACACCGTGCATTCCAAGTGTAATATCGAATCACTAGACTAACTAAAAATAAAGTGTCCAAATTAAATGACCCCCGGTTATTGAATGCCCCATATCTCCACTCCGCATAACTAAGCCGCTCTAGGAAAGGAATACCCAAAGCCCTACCCACCTGTTTGTATACTTCTTTCTTAAAGGAAAAGTCCACTAGGAAATGGTCCATGGTCTCCTCCACCCCTCCACACTCCTCATGAGGAAAACCACGATCCCTATCCCCAATGAACTTCAAGTTACCTCTAACAAAGAGTCTGCCGTGGAAGGAAAGCCAAGCCAAGTCCCTGAATTTGTTAGGAATCCTAGGAGAACATAGCAAGCGCAAACCCTCCTCCATAATTGGGCTTGGGCAATCTCTCAGGGCCAATGGGTCCTTAAAGAAGGTCTCAATCACTCTCTCTTCCAGGGATTTCCTAGGGATTGAAGTGATCTCCTCCCTCGTCAGTTCCCACTGCCTCATTGCTTTCAGACATGGTGCAACATAGGCCGGAAGATAGCCAGGACCAGCTCTCAGTCTTTTCACTAAACCACCACTTTCCCATTGTCTGAGAAAAGGCCTAAACCAGGACTGAAAAATACCCATCCATCCAGGCAGTTCCTCCGCATACATTTTACCAAGATTGTGTTTAATAAATAACAGAGAAAAGAAAACCACCGGGTTGACCATCCCTAAGCCACCCTTCTGCCTTGATTGATAAGTGACATTCCTCTTAACGTGGTTCATCTTGTTTCCCCAAAGCATTTGGAAAAACAAGCTGTAGATTCTTGTGTGAAGAGACACTGGCAAAATACAGACAAAACTGACATACAACATAACTGGAATCAGATAGGTCTTGACTATGTCAATCCTTTCTCTGAAAGTCAATCGCCAACCTTTCCAGCGGACTACCTTAGCCTCGGCACACTTTAGTCTGCTTTCCCAATTTTGGTGACCATAGTCACCCAGGCCAAATTCTATGCCAAGTATTTTAATCTTTTCCTTTGGTGCCGGAAAAGAGACCGGAAGCAAGAAGCTCTCATTTTCCTTGCCCATCCAGAAAGCCTCACACTTATCCTGATTGATCATTGAACCTGATGCCAATGAGTAACGGGCAACCTCCGCACAAACACCTTCCGCCTCCTCCTGTCCAGAGATTACCACAGTCACATCATCCGCATAGGCCACAACCTTGAGAGGAGGCACGCCAGCAATGCCCGATGGCATCCCACACAAAGCTCCACCCTCAATCCTTCGTATGAAAGGATCAATGGCAAAGGCATATAGCAGGGGACTCAAAGGACACCCCTGACGCACCCCTGATCTAACCTCAAAGGTCTGTCCGACCCAACCATTGACAAGCGGGAAGCTTTCAGCACCTTTATACAACACTTTCAGCCAATTGATAAACCTCCCTGGCAGACCATATTTACTAAGGAGCATCCACAGATACTCATGATTGACACGATCAAAAGCCTTTGCCTGATCCAACGCCAGTAAGTACTTTCCCCAACCAGCAGCCCTGCAGCTCTCCAGAATCTCCCGGACCGTTAATACGGCTGAAAAAGTGCTCCTCCCCTGGACAGAACAGTGCTGCTGGCGAGAAAGTACTCCATTTGCCACCTGGCTCAAACGCCAAAAAATTATTTTAGCCAGAATCTTTCGGTCAACATTGAGAAGGCTGATAGGCCGCCAATTCTCAATCATTGAAGAATCTTTACCCTTTGACAGAAGTATAAGTGCTGATCCTCTCATAGAGGGAGGAAGCTCATCCTCTGCAAGGCTGCGATTGTACACTTCTGCTAACTCAGGGGCCAGAATATCTTGAAAGACTTTGTAAAATTCTGCCGTCAGTCCATCCGGACCCGGCGTTTTCTTGACAGCAAGACACTCTATGGCTTTCACCACTTCTTCAGCAGAAATCTTTTCCGTCAAAAACGCAAGGGGAACCTCTATATCTTCCAGTCCTGGAATATTACACAAGAAAGATTCCATCGCTGTCTCATCAAGGGGTCTACTACCCAACAGTTCAGAATAAAAGGATCTAACGATTTCCAGAATCCCTGCTCTGGACTGCACCAGGGATCCTGTACTATCCTTGAGACCATAGATGACTTTAACTGCTACACTTTGTTTGCAGTTCTGATAAGGGTCCGGCGAGTGATTTTTACCGTAATCCCTTTCCAGAAGCAAAGAAGTGTGCCGGTCATACTGACTCTTGCGTAACAGATCCTTGATCCTTTTGATCTCCCCAGGATCTCCATCCCCCGAGACAGCGATTTCAAGTTTCCGCCTCAGACGCTGGTAGGTAACATATCTACCAAAGGCTCTCTTTTTTGCTATGTTCTTGAAAAGACCTACTGCCCTCCTTTTGACCATCTCCCACCACTCAGACCTACTGCTGCAACAGTCCAGTAGAGTAACCTGTGCCTGAAAAAAATCCCTAAAAGATTGTCTCACACTTTCCTCCTTCAACAGCAACGAATTTAATCTCCAGATACCCCTTCCTTTCGGAGGGACATCTGCAACATTCAACACCATAGACATAATACAGTGATCAGAGAACTCCACCACCTGCACCTGTGGGGATGAGGTAGCAGAGCTCTCCTTAACAAAAAACCTATCTATCCTACTCCTACGCTCACCACAGAAAAAAGTGAACCCTGTGTCGTCTGGATTGTGCTTTATATGTACGTCTACCAGACCAGCATCTCTAATCATATTATTCAAAAAGTTACTATCATAACCCAGGCGGGTCTTGGTACCTCTCCTGTCCTTTAACCTGACTACGGTATTGAAATCACCACCAAAGACCACCTCCTGGGCTGTAAACAGAAATGGCTTGATCTCTGTGAAGAGGCGCTTCCTTTCCCTTTCAGACTGAGGCCCATAAATGTTAATCAACCTTATATCTTGCCCCCTCACAGAGACGTCCATGACCAAGCATCTCCCCATCTCCACCTCACTTACTCGCCGGAAAGTTACCATGTCGGTCTTAAAAAGGACCGCCACCCCAGTATGAGTCTCAGCCGCAAGAGACCAGTAAGAGGGACCATAATGCCAGTCCCTCTTAACCTCATGTATGTCCTCCAGCGTTTGCAACCTGGTCTCCTACAAAAATAAAATGTCGGCATCAAATTGACCGAGAAAAAATATGGCTTCCCTACGAGCACTCACAGATCTCATACTAGCAACATTAATGGTTGCTAGTTTCAAAGAGGGGGGAACCTCCATCAGAGTAAATGAGTTTGCTTAGCCTTCCTTAAACTGTACCAGAGGATACTTCCATATCCGCCACCCCAACCTCATCATCACTATTTACACCATTCCCTTCTGACATATCAGATTGGTCAGATAATGCATTAAATTTATTTTTCACAGTAACCAATTTTTTCTTTTTAATCTCTTCCAACTTCTCATTTATTTTTTTCTCTGTTTGGAGCATCCTCCTTTCCCTCCTCTTTTCTTTTGCGGATTTTACTTCTATAAATTCTCCTTCATCTTCAACCTCCTTTACTTCCCCACTTTGTTTATACCTCCCCCTCCCACCGACACTTTCTGCTTTTGCTTCCTTTGGGGCTTTGCTGTTTTTCTTCCCCTTTTCCCCACCTTCTGCCTTCTTGGTTTTGGGAGCACTCTTCTCCCGGTTTGCTTCAGAAGGAGTTTCCCCTCCATCTTGAGAAACTCCCTCTTTGCATATGGAGAAAATATTTTTCCCCTCACCTGATGCTGCAATCTTGAAAACCGCCTCTGTACCCAAAGTACCTTCCGGTAATTTGGCCACCACCGGTACCAAGGAAGGGGGTGGGGGAGGTGGAGGCATTGACTTTAGTACCGATGCAAATATCGGCACTTCCACCTGGGGCTTCAAGGCGATGGACTCTGGACGTGACGACCCACCATCAGCGACCTCCCTCTCTTCACATTCTTCTTCTAAGATTTTTTCCATCTCCTTTTCTACCTCCTCGTCCACATTTGCCCATGCTTCAGGGCACTTCACGTACGGGTGTCCCAACTTGAGACATATACTACAACGTATGTCTTTGCAATCTTTCGCTAAGTGCCCCAAAGCATGGCAACGCGAACATTTCACCTCTTTGCAGGAAATGCTATAATGGCTCAGAGAACCGCATTTATAACACACCCGAGGCTGTCCCTGATAGTAGGCCGTCACCCTGTCCTTTCCAATAAAGACAGACGTAGGGATGTGCTTGACCACATTCCCCACTCTGTCCAATCTTACCATTAGCTCCCAACCTCCCCCCCAGATCCCAAACTCATCCATCACCTTTCTTGGCTCATTTAATGGTTTCCCATAGTTCCTGAGCCACACCATGATATCATGCACAGGGATGGATTCATTCGGGACCACAATTGTCACCTTTTTGTCCAAAGACCGTCCAGACACAGGCTGAGGAATCAACCAAGTCCATTCCTCACTTGCTTTCCAGTTTTTCTCATATTTCTCCCAAAATGCATCTAGACCGGTCGGGGACAAAAAGCTAACATCAAAAAAGGAGGGGGGGGCTTCAGGAGCCAAAATGGCATAAAAGTCCACCGCCTTGAAGCCCATCTTTAGCAGCAATTGAATAAACGTTTTCCTCGTATAAGTTGCACTGTTTCCACCTGGCTTGTAACTCACTCTTACAACATTTCTCCTATTTGCTGCGGATTGACCCGCCACATCATGTACAGTTTGCTTTAATACTCCATTACTCACATTTTTCTTAATCATACCTGCATAAGACCCATTTTTTTTCCCAATCACAGAACCTTCAATTTGCTCATTCACTGACACATTATCATCAGCTTTGGCCCTCCTCCCACCCTCCTTCTCCCCCTGCACAGTATCTAAACCAGCCTCAGATCCTTTTTGTTTAACCATATCAGATTTGAGCTTCCTCCCACCCTCCTCCCCTTTCTCATTTCTCACAGTCCTTTCTTCCCTCTTCTCCAGCCCCTCCTCCCTCCTTCTTTTTGCAGCCTGTGTGCCCCCCGTTTTGTTACCTGTTTGGTTGCCTCCTGCATTCTGCTGTGCTTTTGGAGCAGCATCTAGTGATGCTGCTCCACTTTCAATGCCTCCAGCTCCCTCACCTTCCCCTCCACCAGGGGGTTCAGCTGCAGCATCCATCCTGCTGACCCCCTGGGACTGGACTGGACGCTCCGAACGCACTGTCGCCGAACCGGAAGTAGCGCTGACGTCACTTCCGGTTTCGCCGCCGCCTTCCGCCGCCAATACCGACGCACCCAGGGCACTGGGGGAGTTCTGACCACCTTCGCCCACCTCCACAGGAGCTCCCCCAGCTCCCCCAATGCACGGAATCCGCTCGTGAACGCCTCCCCCGCCGCCGCCGTTAGGCCCCGCCCCCACGCCGACTCCAAGCACAGGGGCCATCTTAGGTGAGGGCAAACTTTGCCCAAACATTCCACCGGACAATACAGAGGGATTACACACAGGGGAAGGACTCACCAGGTAGGGATTTGACACATTTGGGGAATTAACACTGGGGAAAAGGTTGGGGGACACACTGGGAAAAGGAGAAGGGGATTGGGATAACGCCAAACTCTGCTGAAAAAACGGGTTATTCACATTGCTTGCATAACTCTGGTAATGTAAATTGGGATACAGTCCATACTGCTGCAACTGTCCTGGGAATTGCTGCATATTTTGTCCGTACTGCGGGGAAAAAAAACCATTAAAACTTTGCATATTGCTTAATCCAGTAGAGTTCTGCATAACTTGCGCCTGCATATTGCTGCATCCAGGTACAACAGGTGAACCAGTTCCTTCCATTCCGCTTGCATTCTGCATTGTACTCTGCCCCTGTACACTTTTCGGGCTCCGCATACTCGCATCCATCTCTAATCCCGCCTTGTCACTTTCGAACCGCATTTGATTTTTCAATCCTTCAGCATGCATACCGCTATTCACTATTAACTCCTCCAATTTCCTTTTCTGCAACACAATCTGCTCCTGCAGTTTCACCAACTGCGGATTGGTTCTTAAAAAAGCCGGTTTCCATGACTGACCGTACTTGTTTATACGTTTCTTTAAGTCAAACTGTAATGAGTTCAATGTTTCCTGCACCAGTTTAACACTCTTGTGCCATTCCACAACATTACTCACAGTCTCTTCCACCGTTGACCCACTGTCCATAGCTTTATGAGCCTCCATCCTGGAGGACAGGGATGCCTTCTCAAGGCCCAGGCCCCCCAGAGCCGTCCAGCCCAGGGGAGCCTATAACCTCCACACGAAGTCCTTCTCCCTCCTTAGGTGCTCTGCCTGGACAGGTTCCTGGATCCTGGGTGAAATTCAAGGGAATCCTCCCTAGCAGCTGTATCCGCTGGAGCTCAGCCGGAGAGATCCTCTCTCCTCGGCAGCCACACTCACACTGACCTCCAAGGGGCGGGGCAATGCATAGTGTGGACCCTGGCGGTGGGACCTCTGACAGCAGCAGGATAAATACAACAGCAGTAGCAGAAGGAGGAGGAGTGACGTGTGGCACTGGCAGCAGGCAATGCATAGTGTGGACCCTGGCGGTGGGACCACTGACAGCATCAGGATAAATACAACAGCAGCAGTAGGAGGAGTGACGTGTGGCACTGGCAGAAGGCAATGCATAGTGTGGACCCTGGCGGTGGGACCACTGAGAGCAGCAGGATAAATACAACAGCAGCAGTAGCAGGAGGAGTGACGTGTGGCACTGGCAGAAGGCAATGCATAGTGTGGACCCTGGCGGTGGGACCACTGACAGCAGCAGGATAAAAACAACAGCAGCAGTAGCAGGTGGAGTGATGTGTGGCACTGGCAGCAGGCAATGCATTGTGTGGACCCTGGCGGTGGGACCACTGACAGCAGCAGGATAAATACAACAGCAGCAGTAGGAGGAGGAGTGACATGTGGCCCTGGCAGAAGGCAATGCATAGTGTGGACCCTGGCGGTGGGACCACTGACAGCAGCAGGATAAATACAACAGCAGCAGTAGGAGGAGGAGTGACGTGTGGCACTGACAGCAGGCAATGCATTGTGTGGACCCTGGCGGTGGGACCACTGACAGCAGCAGGATAAATACAACAGCAGCAGTAGGAGAGGTGACGTGTGGCACTGGCAGCAGGCAATGCATAGTGTGGACCCTGGCGGTGGGACCACTGACAGCAGCAGGATAAATACAACAGCAGCAGGAGGAGGAGGTGGAGTGACGTGTGGCACTGACAGCAGGCAATGCATAGTTTGGACCCTGGCGGTGGGACCACTGACAGCAGCAGGATAAATACAACAGCAGCAGGAGGAGGATGAGTGACGTGTGGCACTGGCAGAAAGCAATGCATAGTTACTCTTTTATTAAAAATACTGCAACATATATACAAAAATTATAAAATACCCAAGTAAATAAATAACAAAACATTAGGCTAACCGCCTTAAGTACCTTAGTTCTTTAGTCCATAATAATTCCATACCTGGAAAAGAACTGAAAATTCAACACAACTTAAATCATGCCACTCTGGCTTCATTATTTAGTCCATATCAAGTGCAACTGAAAGACTGAAACCATAAATCATTCCACTCTGGCTTACTATATACACTATATACAACAACACTGCACCCTATTTACATATTGCAGCAAGAAAGACTAGGCAATCTTACTCCTCCTTATGCTTGCAAACCATTCCTTATTTTTAGGTCATCTAACTAAGTGGAAAGAGAAAGAAAAGCTCACCAAAGAGAAGGTTTGGCCAAGTCATGGAGGCTTGATGCTCCGCCAAAGCAGACACCACTCCCCCCGACTCAACCTTCCCTCCTCAAGACCCCGATATTTTCCCAACCTCACCAATAATGCCATGCACCACCACCTGGACAGGGAGGACTTTCTGATTGGATCGCAATTCGACACCGTGCATTCCAAGTGTAATACCGAATCACTAAACTGACTAAAAATAAAGTGTCCAAATTAAATGACCCCCGGTTATTGAATGCTCCATAAGTCCACTCCGCGTAACTAAGCCGCTCAAGGAAAGGAATACCTAAAGCCCTACCCACCTGTTTGTATACTTCTTTCTTAAAGGAACAGTCCACCAGGAAATGGTCCATGGTCTCCTCCACACCACCACACTCCTCATGAGGACAGCCACGATCCCTATCCCCAATGAACTTCAAATTTCCTCTAACAAAGAGTCTGCCATGAAAGGAAAGCCAAGCCAAGTCCCTGAATTTGTTAGGAATCCTAGGAGAACATAGCAAGCGCAAACCCTCCTCCATAATTGGGCTTGGGCAATCTTTCAGGGCCAATGGGTCCTGAAAAACAGTTTCAATCACTCTCTCCTCTAGGGCTTTCCTAGGGATTGAGATAATCTCCTCCTTAGTCAGTTCCCATTGCCTCATCACTTTCAGACAAGGTGCAACATAGGCCGGGAGATAATCAGGACCAGCTCTCAGTCTTTTCACCAAACCACCACTTTCCCATTGCCTGAGAAAAGGTTTAAACCAGGACTGGAAGATACCCATCCATCCAGGCAGTTCCTCCGCATACATTTTACCAAGATTGTGCTTAATAAATAACAGAGAAAAGAAAACCACTGGGTTGACCATCCCTAGGCCACCCTTCTGCCTTGATCGATAGGTGACATTCCTCTTAACGTGGTTCATCTTATTTCCCCAGAGCATCTGAAAAAACAAGCTGTAGATCCTTGTGTGAAGAGACACTGGCAAAATACAGACAAAACTGACATACAACATAATTGGAATCAGATAGGTTTTGATTATGTCAATCCTTTCTCTGAAAGTCAATCGCCAACCTTTCCAGCGGACAACCTTAGCCTCAGCACACTTTAGTCTGCTTTCCCAATTTTGGTGACCATAATCACCCGGGCCAAATTCTATACCGAGTACTTTGATCTTTTCCTTTGGTGCTGGAAAAGAGACCGGAAGCAAGAAGCTCTCATTTTCCTTACCCATCCAGAAAATCTCACATTTGTCCTGATTGATCTTGGAACCTGATGCCAACGAGTAACGGGCAATCTCTGCACAAACGCCTTCTGCCTCCTCTTGCCCAGAGACCACCACAGTCACATCATCAGCATAGGCCACAACCTTGAGAGGAGGCACACCAGCAATGCCCGACGGCACCCCACACAAGGCTCCACCCTCAATCCTTCTTATGAAAGGATCAATGGCAAAAGCATATAGCAGGGGACTCAAAGGACACCCCTGGCGCACCCCAGATCTAACCTCAAAGGTCTGTCCAACCCAACCATTGACAAGCGGGAAACTTTCAGCACCTTTGTACAAAACTTTAAGCCAATTGATAAACCTCCCCGGCAGACCATACTTACTAAGGAGCATCCACAGATACTCATGATTGACACGATCAAATGCCTTTGCCTGATCCAACGCCAGTAAGTACTTTCCCCAACCAGCAGCCCTGCATCTCTCCAGAATCTCCCGAACCGTTAATACGGCTGAAAAAGTGCTTCTCCCCTGGACAGAACAATGCTGCTGGCGAGAAAGCACCTCATTTGCCACCTGACTCAGACGCCAGAAAATTATTTTGGCCAGAATCTTTCGGTCAACATTGAGAAGGCTGATAGGACGCCAATTCTCAATCCTTGAAGAATCTTTACCCTTTGACAAAAGAATAACTGCTGATTCTCTCATAGAGGGAGGAAGCTCATCCTCTGCAAGACTGCGATTGTAAACCTCTGCTAATTCAGGTGCCAGAATGTCCTTGAAAACCTTATAGAATTCAGCCGTCAAGCCATCAGGCCCTGGAGTCTTTTTAATAGCAAGCTGCTCTATGGCTTTCGCCACTTCCTCAGCAGAAATTCTTTCTGTCAAAAACGCAAGAGGAACATCTAAATTCACCAGTCCTGGAATATCACACAAGAAAGATTCCATCTCTGTCTCATCAAGAGGTCTGCTACCCAACAGTTCAGCATAAAAGGATCTCACGATTTCCAGAATCCCTGCTCTGGACTGCACCAGAGATCCTGTACTATCCTTGAGACCATACACGACCTTAACTGCTACACTTTGTTTGCAATTCTGATAAGGGTCCGGCGAGTGACTTTTACCGTAATCCCTTTCCAGAAGCAAAGAAGCATGCCGGTCATACTGACTCTTGCGCAACAAATCCTTGATCCTTTTAATCTCACCGGGATCACCATCCCCTGAGACAGCGATTTCAAGTTTCCGCCTCAGACGCTGGTAGGTAACATATTTACCAAAAGCTCTCTTTTTTGCTATGTTCTTGAAAAGGCCTACTGCTCGCCTTTTAACCATCTCCCACCACTCAGACCTACTGCTGCAGCAGTCCAGCAAAGTGACCTGTGCCTGAAAAAAATCCCTGAAAGATTGTCTTACACTTTCCTCTTCCAACAGCAACAAATTTAATCTCCAGATACCCTTTCCTTTTGGAGGGACATCTGCAACATTCAACACCACAGACAGAATACAGTGATCAGAGAACTCCACCACCTGCACCCTTGGGGATGAGGTAGCAGAGCTCTCCTTAACAAAAAACCTATCTATCCTACTCCTACGCTCTCCACAGAAAAAAGTGAACCCTGTGTCATCTGGAGTGTGCTTTATATGCACATCTACCAGACCAGCATCCCTTACCATATTATTCAAAAAATTGCTATCGTAGCCCAGGCGGGTCTTGGTACCTCTCCTGTCCCTTAACCTGACTACGGTATTGAAATCACCACCAAAGACCACCTCCTGGGCTGTAAACAAGAATGGCTTGATCTCTGTGAAGAGGCGCTTCCTCTCCCTCTCAGACTGAGGCCCATATATGTTAATCAGCCTCAAATTCTGCCCCCTCACAGAGACGTCCATGACCAAGCATCGCCCCATCTCTACTTCACTTACCCGCCGGAAAGTTACCATGTCGGTCTTAAAAAGGACCGCCACCCCAGTGTAAGGCTCAGCCGCAAGAGACCAGTAAGAGGGACCATGGTGCCAATCCCTCTTAGCCTCATGTATGTCACCTAGCGTTTGCAACCTGGTCTCTTGCAAAAATAAAATGTCGGCATCAAACTGACCGAGAAAAAATATGGCTTCCCTTCGAGCACTCACAGATCTCATACTAGCAACATTAATGGTTGCCAGTTTTAAAGGGGGGGGAACCTCCATCAGGGCAAATGAAAGAGATTGCCTAGCCTTCCTTATACTGCACCACCCACCTCCATATCCACACTTTCCCCTTCACCATCATCACTATTTACAATATTTCCATCAAACATTTCAGACTGGTCAGATAACGCATTAAACTTATTTTTTACAACAACAGATTTTTTCTTCCTAATCTCTTCTAGCTTTTCACTAGCTTTCTTTTCCGTCACCATTTTCCTTCTCTCCTTCCTTCTTTCTTTTGCTGACTTTACTTCTATTAACCTTTCTGACTCCTCCACTTCTTTTTCTTCCACCTCCTCACTCTGTTTATTCCTCCCTTTACCTTTATTTGCAACTTCTGTCTTTGTTCCTCTCGGGAGCTTAGTATTAACATTTTTTCCTTCCCCACCCTCCTCCATCTTTTTACCTTCAGGCAGTTTTTCAGAAGGGCTTTTATTCTCCTCTTGAACAACATCCTCTTTATAGACAGAAAATACATTTTTTCCCTCCCCAGGAACAGCAATTTTAAAAATTGCTTCAGCACCCAATCTCACCTCCGGTATTTTTTTAATTACCGGGACCAAGGAAGGGGGAGGGGAAGGTGGAGGCATCGATTTTAACACAGACAGGAAAGGCGGCACAATAGTCTTGGGCTCCAAGGCAGCAGGCCTCGAGTGTAACGGTCCACCACCAGAGGCCTCCTCTTCACAATTTTCCTCTAAGATTTTCTCCATCTCCTTAACAACTTCTTCATCCACATTAGCCCATGCTTCAGGGCACTGCAAATACGGATGACCCAATTTAAGACAAATACTGCAACGGATGTCCTTGCAGTCCTTTGCTAAGTGCCCCAAAGCATGGCAACGTGAACATTTCACCTCCTTACAAGAAATGCTATAGTGGCTGCGAGAACCACACTTCTAGCATACACGAGGCTGCCCCTGGTAGTAGACCGCCACCCTGTCTTTTCCGATAAAGACAGAAGTAGGGATATGTTTGACCACATTCCCCACTCTGTCCAACCTCACCATCAGCTCCCATCCTCCCCCCCAGATCCCGAACTCATCCATTACCTTCTTTGGCTCATTCAACGGTTTTCCATAATTCCTCAGCCAAACCATGAGGTCATGTACAGGAATGGACTCGTTCGGGACCACGATCGTCACCCTTTTGTCCAGCGAGCGACCAGACACAGACTGGGGAACTAACCCAGACCACTCCTCACTTGCCTTCCAGGTTTTTTCATACTTCTCCCAGAATGTGTCTAAGCCAGTCGGGGACAAAAAGCTGACATCGAAAAAAGAGGGGGGGCTCTCAGGGGCCAAAATGGCATAAAAGTCCACCGCCTTGAAGCCCATTTTCAGCAGCAGCTGAATAAAAGTCTTCCGTGTGTAAGTCACACTATCACCCTTTCTGTAACTCACCCTCACCACATTTCTTCTGTTACTAGCTGATTGACCAGCCACATCATGCACAGACTGTTTTACACTTTCATTGCTCACTGCTTTCTTTAACACATTAGCATATGGCACATTTTTCACACCAACAGCAGGCATTGCAATTTGTTTGTTGACAGGCTTTTTCCCAGAGACATTTAGTACCCTCCCATCCCCCTGCACACTTTCTTCACTCACCATACTCACTCTCTCCAAACCATCCTCTCTTCTCCTTTTTGCAGCAGTGCCTGTTACCTTATCCTCCCTGTGTGTCTGTAGAGCAGTGCTAGATGACGCTGCCCTATCAATACCTCCATCTTCTCCCTTCTGGTCAATCCTGCCAGCATGACCTTCTGGGGCAGCATCAGATAATGTCGCTCCACCAGAAGCACTTCCTGAAACATCAGCCATGCTCTGTGGCTGGCCAGCCGACCCGGAAGTGACCTGTGGGGTCACGCTGACATCACTTCCAGTTTCAGAGCACCCATCCGCTGCCTGTTTCGCCGCTGCTGGGGGTTTGGGGGAGCTCTGCCCACCTGCAGGCACCTCTGCAGAGGCTCCCCCAGCCCCAGGAATGCCTAAAAATTGTTTTTTTCCACCTTCTCCGTCGCACCCGTTAGGCCACGCCCCTCGCCGTTAGGCCACGCCCCCACTCCGTTAGGTCACGCCCCCACGCCGACTCCAGGCCCCAGCGCCATCTTGGGTGAGGGCAAAGCTTGCCCATAGACATTACTTGACAAACTTGGAGTATTACAGACAAGGGAAGGACTGACAAGGTAGGGATTTGAAACATTTGGGAAATTTACACTGGGAAAAAGGTTTGGGGATACATTAGGAAAGGAGGAAGGGGATTGGGATAAAGACAAACTCTGCTGCTGAAAAAACAGGTTATTCATACTGTTTGCAAAGCTTTGATAATGCATATTGGGATACAATCCATATTGCTGTAACTGTCCAGGGAAATGTTGCACATTTTGTCCATACTGTGGAGGGAAAACATTGTTAAAGCCCTGTTGCATAAAATTTGAATTAGCAGTCTCCTGCACAACCTGCGACTGCATACTGCTGCTTCCAGCCATCACAGGTAATCCAGTTTCCTCCAAAACACCTGCATTCTGCACAGCATTTGTCTTCTCTACTCCACTTGTGCCCTGCACACTTTCATCCACTTTCCCAGTCTCTATTGCCGCAAACCGCCTTTGGTTTTTCAAACCTTCAGCAAACACACCACCACTTGCAATTAACTCCTCCAGTTGTTGCTTCTTCAGCTGTATCTGCTCTTGCAGCTTCAGTAGCTGTGGATTTGATTTTAAAAAAGCCGGTTTCCACGATTGACCGTACTTATTAATACGCTTTTTCAAGTCATATTGCAGGGAGTCCAAAGTCTCCTGTACAGATTTGACACTCCTGTGCCACTCTACAACCGTACTCACAGTTCCACCTGCCATTGGAGCACTGTCCTTAGCTTCATGAGCCTCCATTCTGGAGGACAGGGATGCCTTCTCAGGGCCCAGGCCCCCCAGAGCCGTCCAGCCCAGGGGAGCCTAAACCTCCACACGAAGTCCTACTTCCCTCCTCCTTCGCTCAGCCTTGACAGGGTCCTGGGTCTTAGACAGGAATCACTGGAATCCACACCAGCAGTCGGATCTGCTGGAGCTCAGCAGGAGAGGTCCTCTCTCCTCAGCAGCCACACACACACTGACCTCCAAAGGGGCGGGGCCAATGCATAGTGTGGACCCTGGCGGTGGGACCACTGACAGCAGCAGGATAAATACAACAGCAGCAGGAGGAGGAGGTGGAGTGATGTGTGGCACTGACAGCAGGCAATGCATAATGTGGACCCTGGCGGTGGGACCACTGACAGCAGCAGGATAAATACAACAGCAGCAGTAGGAGGAGGAGTGATGTGTGGCACTGGCAGCAGGCAATGCATTGTGTGGACCCTGGCAGTGGGACCACTGACAGCAGCAGGATAAATACAACAGCAGCAATAGGAGGAGGAGTGACATGTGGCACTGGCAGCAGGCAATGTATTGTGTGGACCCTGGCGGTGGGACCACTGACAGCAGCAGAATAAGTACAACAGCAGCAGCAGGAGGAGGAGTGAAGTGTGGCACTGGCAGCAGGCAATGCATAGTGTGGACCCTGGCGGTGGGACCACTGACAGCAGTAGGATGACAATGAGCGTGGTGTAATATGTTGCCGCTTTATAAATACAATAAATAGATAAATAAATTCATAGGTAAATCAATGCAGCAGGCCAGCAGCAGCAGGAGGAGTCAGGTAGAAATACAATAAATACATAAATAAATTCATAGATAAATCAATGCAGCAGGCCAGCAGCAGCAGGAGGAGTCAGGTAGAAATACAATAAATACATAAATAAATTCATAGGTAAATCAATGCAGCAGGCCAGAAGCAGCAGCAGCAGGAGTCAGGTAGAAATACAATAAATACATAAATAAATTCATAGGTAAATCAATGCAGCAGGCTAGCAGGAGGAGGAGGAGTCGTCACGTATGGCAGGCAGCAGGCAATTTATTGTAATTCCCAGGCAGGCACCCCATGTCCTCCTTTCGCCGACAACAGGTGCCAGGAGCGTGCCTTCTATCCAGGCCTGGTTAATCTTCAAAATTGTCAGTCTGTCCACGCCCTCTGTAGACAGACGAGAGCGCTTCTCGGTGACCACGCCACCAGCCGCACTGAAGCACCTCTCAGACAGCACGCTGGAAGGGGGGCAAGACAATACCTCCAGGGTGTACTGCGCAAGCTCCCTCCAGATGTGCAAGCGCTCCACCCAGTACTCCATGGGGTCCACAGGCTCTTTGCTGCCGGTGTCAAGCCCACTGAAGGACCCCATGTAGTCGGCCACCATCCGGATCATGCGCTGGCTGTGACTCTCACCGAAGGTGGCTGCTGCCGCACCTCCTCTCTCAGCTGCTGTACCTTCATGTAGAACGCCCGCGTCAATGACAGCAGGTCTCCTGGGCGCCTGACGCTGCTGCTGGCCGCAGGCACCTGCTGCTGTGCTGCTGGCTGCTGGACAGGGACAGAGGGAGTGGAAGGCGGGGGGAAGGCTTCCTCCAGTCGCCGAACAAGGATCTCCTGCAACTCCCTTGCTCACTGCTCACGGTCTCTGGCAGGCAGAAACTGATCCCACCTCCCCCTCAGCCGTGGTCCAGGATCATGCTGATGCAGGCGTCCTCCCTCGCTTGCATCCGCTTGACCCTGGGGTCTGTGCGCAGGCAGCGCAGCATGTGTGCTGCCATGGGGAACAGGGTGGACCGTCTAACAGAGACATCAGGGTCAGCGTCCTCCTCCTCCTCCTCTTGTCCCTGAGACTCTTCCTCCTCTCTCCACCCTCGCACCACTGCTGCTGCGCTCCGATGTTCCTCCCCAGCAGCAACGTCCAGCACCTCCAACTCATCCTCCTCCTCCTCCTCCTCCTCCTCCAGGGACTCATATACCTGCGGAGCAGTGGACTGCTGTTCCAGCTGCTTCAGGGCCTCCTCTCCCAAATCCACCAAATCGCCAAGTGCCCTGTCCAGCAGACAAACAAAGGGCACCCACTGGCAGAGGGATGCCCGTTGTTCACTCACCAGGTTGGTTCCCTGCAGGAAGGGAGCCAATACCAAGCAGACCTGCTGCATCTGCCCCCATTGCACGTTGGTGAGGAGCTGGAGTGTGGTGCTGCTTCTGCTGCCGGCGACAGTGGCATCATAGATGTATCGGTTGACAGCCCTCCTCTGCTCAACCAGTCGCTTCAACATCGCCAGGGTGGAGTTCCAGCGAGTTGGCACATCTATGATGAGGCGGTGTTGTGGCAGGCCCTCCTGCTGCTGGATGTCTGCCAGTTTTGCTGCGGCAGCTGCTTAGCGGCGGAAAGTGTGCACAATTTTCTGCGCCGCTTCTAACAGCTCCTCCATCCCCAGGTAGGTGCGCATGAACTTTTGCACCACCAGGTTCAGGACGTGGGCCAAGCAAGGGACGTGGAGCAAGTCTCCACTGCTGATGGCAGACAGCAGGTTGGCGGCATTGTCGGACACCACCAATCCCACAGTGAGGCCTCTGGGGGTCAGCCACGTCCTCTCCTGCTCACTGAGGTACCGAAGCACGTTGGATGCCGTCAAGGAGTTTTTCCCCATGCTTTTCATCACCAGCAGCGCTTGGCAGTGGCGGATCTTCACGCTGCTGGAGAGACGGGATCGCTTGGTGGTGGGAGCTGCTGCTTCTCCCCTGACCCCGCGCGGTGGCACCACGTAGTGGGCGACTGGTGCTGCTGCGCCCGAGGATGGACCTGCTGATTCCTCGCTCGGGCTTTCCACCAGGCTGACCCAGTGGGCCGTAAAGGACAGATAGAGCTCTGTCCCAAACCGGCTGCTCCAGGAATCCATGGTTATGTGGATCCCCGCACTGACAGCGTGATCCAGCGCGCGGCCCACGTTCTCCATGGCAGAGTGGTGCAGTGCTGGGATCGCCCTGCGGGAGAAATAGTGGCGGCTGGGGACTTGCCACTCCGGGATCCCAACCTGCAGCAGTGCTCTGATGTCACTCCCCTCCTGCACAAAGGAATATGGCAGGAGCTGGGAGCACATGGCCCGGGCAAGCAACCCGTTCAGCAACCGGATGCGCCTGTGGGCGGGAGGCAGCACCTTGGTCACACCGGGGAATGCTTCGCTGAGCAGGGTCTGGCGGCGTTTGCCTGCACGGGAGGATGAGGAGGCCACTGTAGAGGGAGCTGATGAGGCCACTGAGGACTGGCTGCCCAGGGGGTGGGGGGGGGGGGTGTTAGTGAGTTGCTGCTATGCTCTTGCTGCTGCTGCTGCTGAATGGGCAGGAGGATCGGCTGCTGCTGCTGAAATCTGTGCAGTGGCTGTCTGGCTCGGACCACTGCCTGCACCACTTTGCATAAGCTTCTCCAACTCATTAAAGTGCTCAAAATGTCTGCTCTGTAAGTGGGTCTGCAGGCACGAGGTACTCAATTTGTGGATATCGCGACCTCTGCTGAGACTGAGATTGCAACTGTTGCAAATTGCACGGGTCGGGTCCACTGGGCACTTGGTGAAGTACCGCGAGACTGGGGACTTCAACCTGCTCTTTGAGCTTGAGGGCTGGGGTTTTTGGGTGCCCTTGGAGGATTGTGCCTTTTTGGTTGTAGTTAGAGGTTTGCTGCGGGTGGTGGTAGTGACTGAAGCAGCAGGCTGTGGCTCCTGCCTTCCACGCCCTGTGCTGGCCGCCTTGCTGCTGCCGCGCCTCTGCACCAGAGACGTCTCCTCCTCCGATGACGAGCTGCCTTCAACCAACTGTGCTGGTGGTACTGGTGGCACATAGGGAGGATCTATCAAGTCATCATCATCAACCCCAAACAAATCCTGTGAGCCCGACTCAACCAACTCCTCTACCCCAACATCCCCTGCATCACGCCCTTCCTCCTCAGCGCCAACAACAAACTTCTGCACCTCAAACTCCTCCTCCTCTTGCTTGGATGACCACATCATCTCCAACTCATACTTCTCCAAAACATCCCTGCACATGGTCATAGTCTCAGGGGAGAAGAGCGTGCTCATGGCCTCAAGCGCTGGTGGAGGCCTGCTGCGAACAGGAGTGCTGGTGCTGGTGGCACTAGTCTCACTGGTGCTGGAGGCCTGGCTGGAAAAGGTGGCTTCCTGCCCCGCCATCATTTCCACCACAGCCTGCACCTGACTCTCCCCAATGGGCCGTGGGCGACGACCCGTCTCAAAGATGGGTGCAACACGCTGCTGTTGTGCCTCTGCTCCCTCCTCCCTGTGGTCAGTGGCTGGCGGCGGACCAGTCCCAGACCTGATGCTGCTGGCAGTGGCTCCTGCAATGGCGCTTCCTCTCATGGTGGTGCCTCGCCCTCTACCTCTACCTCTGCCAGTCATTGTGCACTATACAAATACAGTAAAAAAAAATAAGTAGAAGAGGGCGGGAAAGGGTGTAAACTTTAATAAAGTCTGTGTTGGTGGTGACTTGGTGGTGACTAGTAGCAGTAGTAGGCAGTAGTAGTACGCACGCAGGTAACTAAGAAACACCTAGCGTACTACGCTACAAGTAAGTCGTGCGGCAGACAGTCGGTGACAATTACAAACGGTCACACACGATCAGACGCAATCAATCAATAGGCTCGGGCAGGCGACAGACAGTCGCAGGTCACTCACAACGGATGCTGGTGGTGGCCTGTATGCAGGGCCGGATTTAGCAGTAGGCATGGTAGGCACATACCTACAGGCGCCATACACCCGCAAAGGCGGCTGGGAGAAACATACTCAATCACCCATGACGTCACTGAAGCTTCCCCGCTCTACAGCGCGTCTGCCGCCCACTGTATCATTGCTGCCCTGTGAGCGGCAACATTACTATAATGCTTCCCTCCCTCCCTCTGCTAATCCGCTACCCCCCTCCAGGAGACTGGACTGCATGGGCTCCACAGCGGGCGGGCTCTTAAACATCCGTGCATGGACTGACTCGGCAGAGCAGCTTATGCTGCCGCCTGCCCTTCTCACTGGACTCTGCAGACTCCAGTGCACACAGGCTGGTGAGAGAGGGCTCCTAAACGTGTGCACGGACAGAGCAGCTTATGCTACTGCTGCCTTCTCCCTGGACTCTGCACGTTTCAGACAGGCAGCTTATGGAGAGAGAGGGAGCACCCAAGGGGACAGCATGTGATTTACTCACACCTCCTGCTACATACAGGATATAGACGGCATAGGGAGGCCTTCGGTGAGGAATTTTATCTTCTTTCCTCTTTTGGTGGTAGTGGAGAGGGGAAGAGGTTAGGGAGGGAGAAATAAACTTTGTGCAGGAAGTGTACTGGCCTTCTAGTTTGCTCATAAGGTTAATTATAGAAGTAGCTAAGCTAGTAATTGTGTGTGTCTGTGTGTAGTGCTGTGTGTGTGTGTGTGTGTGTGTGTGCAGTGTTGTGTGTCTCTGTGTGTAGTGTTCTGTGTGCAGTGTGTGTGTTCGTGCATGTCCTTGTATGTGCCTGTTTATGTGTCTGCCTTTATGTGTGTAGGTAGAGTTGTGTGTGTAGTGCTTTGTGTCTGTGCCTGCATGTGTCTGTGTGTAGTGTTGTGTGTTTGTGCATGTGTTTGTGTGTGCTTGTATCTGTGTGTGTGTCTGTGTTTGTATGACTGTTTGTGTGTGAGTCAGTGGCGGACATACGGCCGTGCAGGCCGTGCCGCCGCACGAGGGCCCCTGAAGTTCCGTTTGCTTCAGGGGCCCATTAAGTATTTTTTTTTTAATATATATATTTTTTATTTTTTTTTCCCCCGGGGGGCCCCCGACTCCTATGCTCCCTCCCTCACCTTGAGGGCCCCCCTCCCGGTATGCGCGGCGGGAGAGCGGCAAATCCGGGTCTCCAGGCATGCGCTAGAGGGCTCCGCCGCTTGGTCTCCAATATGTCTCCAAGTTGGAGACATATTGGAGACCAAGCTTCGGAGCCCTCTAGCGTCTGCCTGGAGAGCCGAAGACTTCCTGTATTTGCCGCTCGCTCTCCCGCCGCGCATATCGGGAGGGGGGCCCTCCGAGGTGAGGAAAGAAGGGAGGGAGGGAGGATAGAAGTCGGGCCACCCACCCGGCTAGCTACTAAAAGGGATACCTGCCTACCCACCCGGCTACCTAACCACCTACCCATCCGGCTACCTACCCACCCACCAGGCTTCCTACCTACCTACCCACCCGACTACCTAACCACCCACCAGGCTTCCTACCTACCTACCCACCCGGCTACCTACCCACCCACCAGGCTACCTACCCACCCACCAGGCTTCCTACCTAACCACCCACCCGGCTACCTACCCACCCACCAGGCTACCTACCCACCCGGCTACCTAACCACCTACCCACCCACCAGGCTACCTACCCACCCGGCTACCTACCTACCTACCCACCCGGCTACCTAACTACCTACCCACCCGGCTACCTACCCACCCACCAGGCTACCTACCCACCCGGCTACCTACCTACCTACCCACCCGGCTACCTAACCACCTACCCACCCGGCTACCTACCCACCCACCAGGCTTCCTACCTACCTACCCACCCGACTACCTAACCAGCCACCAGGCTTCCTACCTACCTACCCACCCAGCTACCTACCCACCCACCAGGCTTCCTACCTACCCACCCGGCTACCTACCCACCCACCCGACTACCTAACCACCCACCCGACTACCTAACCACCCACCCGGCTACCTACCCACCCACCAGGCTACCTACCCACCCGACTACCTAACCACCCACCAGGCTTCCTACCTACCTACTCACCCGGCTACCTACCCACCCACCAGGCTTCCTACCTACCCAACCGGCTACCTACCCACCCACCAGGCTTCCTACCTACCTACCCACCCGGCTACCTACCTAACCACCCACCCGGCTACCTACCCACCCACCCGGCTACCTACCTACCCACCCACCCGGCTACCTACCTACCCACCCACCAGGCTACCTACCTACCCACCCACCAGGCTACCTACCTAACCACCTACCCGGCTACCTACTGGGCTAGTTACCAACCCACCCACCAGGCTACCCACCCACCAGGCTACCTACCTAAAGGCTACCTACCTACCCACCCACCAGGCTACCTACCTACCGGGCTAGTTCCCAACCCACCCACCAGGCTACCTACCCACCAGGCTACCTACCTACCCACCCACCAGGCTACCAACCCACCCACCCACTCACCCACCCCCCAGGCTACCTATCCACCCAACCACCCATGGGAGCTGCGCCCCGGATAGAGGCTGGGACAGGAGGTCTGCTGCTGCAGGTGAGTAAATGTTTTTGTTTTTTTATTTATATTAGCAGGTGTATGTTCTGGGCAGGTCTGCCACATGATTGCATGTATTTTCTGGGCAAATCTGCCGACATGATTGCATGTATTTTCTGGGCAAATCTGCCGACTTGATTGCACGTATTTTCTGGGCATATCTGCTGACTTGATTGCACGTATTTTCTGGGCATATCTGCCGACTTGATTGCACGTATTTTCTGGGCATATCTGCCGACATGATTGCACGTATTTTTTGGGCATATCTGCCGAAATTATTGCACGTATTTTCTGGGCATATCTGCCGACATGATTGCACGTATTTTCTGGGCATATCTGCCGACATGATGTGTATTTTCTTGAGAAAACCTGCACAATTATGTGAATTTTCTGGGGAAAGGGTCACCAAAACTTGGGCCCACTGTCTTTGCGTTGCACTTTTCAAGAGAACCTGAGGTGAGAATAATCTTGAGGCTGCCATATTTCTCTCCTTTTAAGCAATACCAGTTGCCTGGCTGCCGTGCTGGTCCTCTGCCTCTTATTCTTTCAACCATAGACCCTGAACAAGCATGCAGCAGGTCAGGGGTTTCTGACAATATTGTCAGAACTGAGAAGATTAGCTGCATGCTTGTTGCTGGTGTAATTCAGTTTATTACTGCAGCCAAATAGATCAGCAGGGCCGCCAGGCAACTAGTATTGTTTAAAAGGAAATAAACCCTCACCCCGGGCTCGCTTTAAGTTACAGTTAGCTCCGCCCTCATCCGGTCATTGCCACGCCCATTTTTTTGCCGCGGCGCTATGCGCTGCAGGTTCTATCCGCACCTATTTTTAGGTTGTAACCACGCCCATATTGTGCCGCGTCGCGCGAAGCGCACCGCAGGTCGTAGGGGGCCCACAATTACAATTTTGCACAGGGGCCCACTGCTGGCTGTGTCCGCCACTGGTGTGAGTGTCTTGTGTGTTTGAGGGGTTAAAGTGCACTGAGCACCTCAGACACTTTTTTTACCTCAAAGACTCATGAAGCACACTCCAGACCGCCACAATGCGTACATCTTCCCAGTGGGAGATATACTCACATCTACGACCTACAGCTTTCGACATGTATTGCAGAGCGCACTCCACAGGTGGAATCTTTGAACTCTCGGTTGCTGTGGACTTTCATGGCACACTCCACAAGGATGGGGGACTAGGGGAGCAGTCCCCCATAAGTAAGCAATGGCACTCCCCCCAATGGCACACTGCATTATGAGCTTCATTGTTAAAAAAAAGTGTTCTGGGTGCTCAGTCGACTCAGTGGAGGCATGCATTATGGGGTGGGGATTGGAATGGTTATTTTCCAGGCTGCAGTCTGTCTGGAGGATGTTTTTATTTTTTAAAGCTACATACACACATATGATCGCCGATAACGACCGCCTCACCCGATAAACTGGTGTGTGTACAGTAGCTAATGACTAATAACTGCTACCCTGCAAGCGATCCTCTTGGTTGAGCTAGGGGTGATTGTATTGTGCACGACATCATATGTACAGCGTCCCTGTCGTCCCCACAGCAGCATTCCTTTATCAATGCGTGTTTTGTGACATCGGTAGTCTGTGTTCGAACATTGCTGAATGGCTACATTGAGGAGGAGAGCAGAGCACTCTGTGATTGGAAACTATCTCGGTCACAATTTTTATTAGTATAATTTCTTATGGCCTATATTTGGTAAATTCTAAGTCATTGATAATATCTGCACATTGTTGGTATTTTCTACTTGTTTTTAGTAATCTGCATTACCTTGCGTGGTTTTATTTTATAAGGAAAATGGGCGTGGTTTGGGCTGTAGCATGTTACAAGGGGCGGGGCTTAGGGCGCCAGAACGTCTGTGCCTATAGGCTCCTGACATGTAAATCCGGCCCTGCCTGTATGGGTTGTAACTCTTATTTATTACACACACTACGGATGATAATAAAATCACACAGTAAAAGTGAAAAAAAAATTAGTGAACGGGTACTAGTAGACTAGTAGTATAGTAGTAGACACTAGTAGTATGCACGCACGCAGGTAACTAAGAAACACCTAGCGTACTACGCTACAAGTAAGTCGTGCGGCAGACAGTCGGTGACAATTACAACAATCGGTCACACACGGTCAGAGGCAATCAATCAATAGGCTCGGGCAGGTGAGGTGACAGACAGTCACAGGTCAGGTCACTCACAACGGATGCTGGTGGTGACCTGTCACAGTCAGTAACTAACTAACACAGTACTGAAACTAATAAAGTAACAGACTACAGCAGTAATAATTAACTAAACTAGTACTACTAAGTACACAACCAACTAGAATCCCTAACCTACCTAAGCTAGTAGTAGGCTAAGGCTACCTAGGCTAGCAGGCCTAGCCTGCTCACAGACTATCACTAGCCTAGCACAGTATACACTATACACTAGCTGACTAAAAACAATCAAAATACTAGCTAACTATATAAGACAACAATAAATGTGTTTAGGAGGTGTTTAGGAAGCAAAACGCTAGGTTTAGCAGTGAAAAGCACTTGCTCAGACACAGCACAGCACTGGAGAATCTCTCAGTGACAGCAGCAGTCACGCGCCGCCGCCTTATATAGAGGAGGGGAGGGCCAGTCTCCCCTCCTCTGATTGGTTGCTAGGGTTGCCAGGTCCTCGGCAGGAGGACTTCTGATTGGCCCAATCACGTCATCCCCGAATCCCGAAGCCGAAACCGAACCCACAGCTCCATCCGGCCAAATTCGAGTGCGCACATTCGGCAGGCTTCGTATTTGGGTTCGGCCTCGGATTGCAGCATTCGGGTTCGGGTTCACATGCGGCAACCCCAAAAAACACCCGAATTTTTCGGGGAAACTTCGCATTCGGGGTCCTGCTGAGCTAGGGTTGCCACCTTTAGGGTGAAAAAATACCGGCTTGTGGGTGTGGCCTAAAAGTGGGAGTGGTTTGTTGCGGACTTTTTAAATGACCACTGACATGAGAGGGATATGGAGGCTGCCATATTTATTTCCTTTTAAACAATGCAAATTTCCTGGCTGCCCTTCTAATCCTCTGCTCCTAATGCTAGGGACACATGATACAATTTTCTGACAGATTTATTGTCAACTCGATTATTTCTGACAGGTCTGATCTAATTTCTGATCAATTTTCCGATTGATTTTCCATTCACTTCTATGGAAAAAAGATCGGACAATCAGATCAGACCTGTTGGAAATAATTGATCTTACAGTAAATCTGTCAGAAAATTGTATTGTGTGTACCTAGCATAATACTTTTAGCCATAGCCCCTGAACAAGCATGCAGCAGATCAGATTTCTCTGACTGAAGTGTGACTGGATTAGCTGCATGCTTGTTTCAGGTGTGTGATTCAGACACTACTGATGACAGAAAGCTCAGCTGGGCAGCCAGGCAACTGGCATTGTTTAAGTGGAAATGAATATGTCAGCCTCCTTATCCCTCGCTCAGGTCAGAGATCCTTTAATGCTAGGTACACACTATACAGTTTTCTGACAGATTTACTGTCAGATCAATTATTTCCAACAAGTCTGATCTGGTTTCGGATTGATTTTCTGTTCACTTCTATGGAAAATTGATCCAAAATCAGATCAGACCTGTTGGAGATAATCGATCTGACAGTAAATCTGTCAGAAAATTGAATAGTGTCTACCTAGCATTAGGCTCGGTCTGGGTCTCTTGAAGGCAGCATTAATGGGTGTATTTATACTTACCGGTGGCTTCCTCCAGCCCCATGAGGTGCATGGGCTCCCTCACCAGCTGCCCCATTCACTTGATATCCCCCCCCCCCCCCCAGTAATCTGGCCAGCCACGCTCTTTTGTGCCATGTGCGCACCCCCCCTGTAGCTCTCTGCAGGTTGTGCATGTGCAGAATCACATGACTGACCAGAAAACTGGGGTGGGGGGTATCAAGTGAACAGAGCAGCCAGAGTGGACAGCGAGAGAGCCCACACACCTTATGGGGCTGGAAGAAGCCCCAGGTAAGTATAAATAATTAATAACAGCTAAAGTACACAAAGGAGGGTCAGGGTCTGTTAGGTAAAAGGAAAGGGAGGGGGGGTATGGCAGTACAAACAGCCCAGAAGGAGCATGGGGATTTACTGCCCATGCTTGCTATGGGGTAAGGGAGGGAGTGTTACACTGAAGGGGAGGAGGGCATGCAGTTTTTGATAGGGGAAATGCTCTCAATGCATACACATCACACATACGCTCTATATACATCCATACACACACACATGCTCCAGTGTTCTCCCCAGGCTCTTTTAGCCGGGTGCTCCACCTGGCTAGTTTTGGTGAACACCCGGCTGTCATTAGCTCACCTCCTACTCTGCTGTAAGCAGAGTTGTGCAAAGAAGCTCCGGCCCTGCATTCTCTCATCTCACCCCAACCGGCTACTTATTCATACCACCCGGCTGGAAAACATTTCTGGGGAGAACACTATGCTGCATACACACATGCTCTATATACACGCGCACACACACACACACACGCTCTATATACAGGGATACACACATGCTCTATATACACGCGCTCTATATACACGCGCGCACACACGCGCTCTATATACACGCACACACACGGGCTCTATATACACGCACACACAAGGGCTCGATATACACGCACACACGGGCTCTATATACATATATATATACATACACACACACGCACTATATAAATACATACACACACATGCTCTATATACACGCGCACACACACACGCGCTCTATATACACGCACACACACGGGCTCTATATACACGCACACACAAGGGCTCGATATACACGCACACACGGGCTCTATATACATATATATATATATATACATACACACACACGCACTATATAAATACATACACACACATGCTCTATATATACGCGCACACACACACACACACACACACGCTCTATATACAGGGATACACACATGCTCTATATACACGCACGCACACACACTCTATATACACGCACACACACGGGCTCTATATACACGCACACACACGGGCTCTATATACACGCACACACGCACTATATAAATACATACACACATCGCACACACGCTCTATATACATATATACACACATCGCACACACGCACTATATAAATACATACACACATCGCACACACGCTTTATATACATATATACACACACATCGCACACACGCTCTATATAAATACATACACACATCTACAGACTCAATTCAGGCTGCTGCTGTCTGCTCAGCTGCCTTTTAGTTTTGGGTGATGACAATGAGGAGCCTTTGCTTGCTGCCACAACAGGCTGTTTGGCTGGGCATTGCTCTCTCTCTCTCCTTCTAACTCTCCAGGAGCTGCCTGCTCTGAGGGAGGGTTGGGCTCTCTGCAGATTCCAGTCTCTCTCTCACCCCGTGGCTCTCAGCTGAGCTGGCATGTCTGAAGAGTGACTCCTCCTGGCTTCCACACAGATTGCCTGAATCCCCAGTGAGTGAGCTGAATGAGCTGGCTGCTCGAGTGAGTTTGAGGCAAGCAGAGCGGCAATCATTCTAACCACATGCTCTGTCTCTGCTGCTCTGAGCCAGCTCGCACACTCATTCAGCTCCTCCTTCTCCCACACTCCTCTGCAGCCAGGAAAACCACAGCCACGCTGGTGATTGGCTGGCAGTACCCGGCCAGCCAATCCGAGAACAGAGGAGGGAATTGTGTTGCCAGGGAGCGCAGCCTGGGCCCTTTTTACCGGCAAATGACATGCCGGAAAAAATTAAATTCCGGTGACGGCTTTTTAGATGATTTTCCGGCTGGGCCGGCCAAATAACGGCTGGGTGGCAACCCTATGCTGAGCGACCCTGACTGTGAGGTAAATCCGGGCCTGGCAAGAAACATTTAGCAAAATATGTCCAGTACACACTAAACTAAACATAGCATACTAGATCATTCACGTAGCTGCTAGTAGTTCACCCTTGTTGTCTGGGGTCTTTGTTGAGCTGAGCTTCATCACCTGAAGTCAGCAAACAAAGCAGTAACAGGAAGGACAAAGACAGCATGAAAAGACAGAGTAGCTGGTTCATTATCTCTGATTTATTGCAGCCAGCATACAGTAAACGATGATCTTCAATTGTGCTTCCAATGAAACTGGCATTTGTAGAACATCACATTTATATAACATGCTGCACTGGATTAATTCAATATAAATTATCCACTATTAAGTTCATAGACTTTTCCAGGCTCACCTGGATGGTATCAGATTATAGTTAGGATTGATGAGATATCTGTGAATTATCAGTTATGTGATTGCACAGGGCCGGGCCGAGGCATAGGCTGGAGAGGCTCCAGCCTCAGGGCGCAGTGTAGGAGGGGGCGCAGAATTCATTCAGCTGTCATTCCTAATTGTATTTGAAGCAGAAAGAAATAAGAAAAGGGGATACAAGGCAGTGACTACAAGCCATATAACTAGATATTAAGGTGTTGGGGAGGTTGTGGGCCCTGTGGCCCTCTTAGTCTAATAGGAATCAGTGTGTGATGGCTGGGGTGGGAGGGATGGAGGGGCGCACTTTGGTGTCTCAGCCTTGGGTGCTGGAGGACCTTGTCCCGGCTCTGTGTTTGCATGCTGCATACACAGAGAGCTTTTTGTTGCATTCAAAATAAGTCGAAGGGCTGGTGCACACCGGAGCGGTTCTGAAGCATTTTTTAAAACGCTTGCAGGGGGAAAACCGCTTGGCTAATGAAAGTGAATGGGATGGTGCACACCAGAGCGGTTCGTTTTTTCCACAAACGCAAACTCGGGGGCTGCAGCATTTTTTAGATTTCTGAGGCATTTCTGCCTCAATGTTAAAGTATAGGAAAGTGGAAAACAGCTCTGAAAAATGCTAGATCAGAGCGGTTTTCCAGGTGTTTTTGTTACAGAAGCTGTTCAGTAACAGCTTTTATTGTAACAATATTTGAAATCTGCTGCACAAAAACTCTCCAAAAAACGCTAGGCATGTTTAGAAAACCTCTCTAAACATGCCTAGAATCGCTCTGAGGCCTGGTGCACACCGAGCGGTTTTTGAAGCGTTCCGCAAACCACTTCCATCTGTGAAAACGCTTGGCTAATGTATTTCAATGGGATGGTGCACACCAGCGGTTTGAGGTTTTTAGCAAACCACAAACGTGGGTCCTGCAGCACTTTTGCGGTTTGCAGAAGCGTTTCTACCTCAATGTAAAGTATAGGAAAAACGAAAACCGCTCAGAAAAACGCTAGAACATGCGTTTTTAGTAGCGTTTTATGGAGGAAGCTGTTTTGTTCCAGGTCAAAGTGTACTTCCTGTTCGTGAGCTGTAGATGCTGGGAGAGGCTTTCTATCAAGCAAGATGCCACAGAAATGGTTTTAAACTGAATCTTTGATTCTAAAAATTCTAAATATACCAGAATTATATGATAAAAGTTTATCTGGTTATAAAGATGTTGCCAAAGCAAATACTTATTGTAGTAATATAGCCAAGGGATTTCTTCAGAGCACCTGGTATAAGTTGTCACCACAGGCCAAAGAAGCTAAAAGTAAGTGTAATATTTTGAAACTTTCATTTACTCTTAATGTAATTCTAAATACCTGCATTGCTGTACATAATGTCCCCCTCTCCCCTCCACAACATGCATTATTATAAGTATATCATCATTATGTCTGTCTATATATGTTAGTACATAGCAAGGAAATGAGCAGCGCTACTTAAAAACAGACTAGTGCCTACCTGCAAAAGAGTGCAAGCCCCACTAGTGGGGTCGAATACACACCGAGCATACACATGACCTGTCTACCACTGGAGGATGTTAGTTTCCTGTAACAGCTTGCATGAAACCTATTAAGTACTTGTCCCTCCCACTGCAAAGAAGTCAATCCTCCATGGGAGGGGCCTAACACTAACTAAATCCTAACCTATGTATATGCATAGCCTGGGTGCGCTACCAAGTAAAATTGAAAAATCGAAAATTGCGCAAAAGGTGGATCCACCTTTTGCACAATTTTATATATGTTAGTAGTCAGGGCTGGGACAAGGTTTTCAAGCACTAGAGGCTGAGATTTCAAAGTGCGCCCCCCCCCTGAAAAAAATATACCCACCCCAGTATAGGTAGGAAACGTGCCCCCAGTATTAGCTCCCTCTCCGGTAGAATAGCCAGATGTTCCCCCTACACTATTAATCAGCCCCATCCCTTCCAATATGGTAGCCAGATGTCTACCCCCTCCCTTCTACCCACAAGTATAGCAGCCAAATACCTTAGTCTCCCTCCCAAGTATGGTAGCCAGATGTTACCCCCTCTCTCCTCATTATAGTAGCCACACACACATGTGCTATAGCCTCCCTCCCACCAGCCACATGTGCTCCCCCCTCCCATCCACCTATAGAAAGTAGAAAGTAGAGAAGCCGGCACCATCCAACGTATTTTTCATGCTCTTTTATTTTTCAATTCATCACAGCAAATACATAGCGACGTTTCGAGGATAACCTCTTTCTCAAGCTCTTGCTGCAAATGATGTACATTCAAACAAACACTAGACCTCCTTATATATTCACTAAATCATAGAACTTGACATGATGTTATGTACTTGCTAATATGTACAGCCATATGCATATATACACGCGGTAGTGAGAGCGAGGATAGACTCTCACACTGCAGTGTTTACATGGTGATGCAACATAGCGGCGATTGCGAGCCAATGGCCGCATGCCGCTTTGTTTATTTCCTTGTCTCCCTCCATTGGATGCGCCGATGTCTCTGTACCAACAAGTGACGAGAGTCTGCGGGCGGGTCCCGTAGTACTCATCATGCAGTGCCGGCCTGACGCATCATGTTGCGCAAGCGTGCGGACATGAACGCGTCATCACGCTAGTTCCCTGTCAGGTCCGCAATAGCGGCGAGGCGGGGGCGGCGGTGAGAGCTGACACTTAGAGATGTGGACGCAATCCAAGGTGGGTGTGTGTGGGAGTGGGAGGGACTCACATTTAAATGCACCAATGGGTAAAGGATAAGATAGTTCCCCATCAGGTCCGCTATATATAAGGACCATTATGATTGGTGGTAATGAAACTTGAAGTCTATTGGTTGGGTGCACTCCATGGAGAATATATAAGGAGGTCTAGTGTTTGTTTGAATGTACATCATTTGCAGCAAGAGCTTGAGAAAGAGGTTATCCTCGAAACGTCGCTATGTATTTGCTGTGATGAATTGAAAAATAAAAGAGCATGAAAAATATGTTGGATGGTGCCGGCTTCTCTACTTTCACAGTTTGAATCGTCTGGAGTACTGCTGGACTGAGCCTTGGCACATCCCTTTGGCAACTGAAGGTGTGCATCACACTTACTTACAATTACCTATAGAAAGTAGATGCATAACCCATCCCATCCACCCCAGAATGGTTTTCACACATTGCTTCCCCCCTCCCACCCACCCCAGTATGATAGTCACAAATGTAAATCCCTCCCCTAGGTCCCCCGCATTACAGAGGGCAGCTCCATTCCCCCACCGCCACACATCCTCCCCTCCTCAGCATTATGGAGCCATTGCAGCGGCCCTGCTCTTACCCCCGCAGGATTACATAGATAGCGGCCCTGCTTGCCCCTCACTGTCGCACGTCACTGTTGGGGGGCGAGGGCCAGCATCTGTCCCAATCATCGGACCTCCTCCTGTGACTTTCCTCCAGTGTGTGCCGCTGTGACCCCTCTCCCCCCCCCCCCCCACATGTCCCCCCTCCTCCCTGCAGCATCACAGAGCGCAGCAGGGAGGAATTAAGACAGCATGCACACACTCACCTACTTATGGTTCTTAGTGTGTGGTAAATGCTGTATGATGCATGCTAAATTTATATAGACAATCTGCATTGAACAGGATATTTTAAGGGAAACTTAACTGATAGGGATGTGGATGTTTCATCTTAAACAATACCAGTTGCATGGCAGTCCTGCTGATCTGTTTTGCTGCAGGAGTGTCTGAATCACACACCTGAAACAAGCATGCAGCTAATCCAGTCTGACTTCAGTCAGAGCACCTGATCTGCATGCTTGTTGAGGGGCTGTGGCTGCAAGTATTAAAGACACAGGATCAGCAGGAGAGTCAGGCACCTGGTATTACTTTTAAAAGCAAAAACCATATACTTCTCAGTTTGTGTTCCCTTTAAGAAAAGATTGTAACACAAACCTGCCTTTGGGATGAATATATTCAAGACAAGGTTGGTGAGAGTCAAGGTTATGTATATTGCTTCAGCAGTGGCCAAAACAACATGAACAAGCATATTGCCAATTTAAACAAATATATTTGCTAAACATACGAAAAATACATTATTCAACATGTAAATCAAAGCAAAAACAATTACCTGGCAATAGACATCCTGGTGTAGCCAAAAAACGTATCTGGATGCTTCCTCAACTCACGGTAGATAGTCCAAAATTGGCCCTTCCTCTGCTGCACTTGCAGCATAGGATGCACCCAGAATCTCCGGGCCCTTGGTCTGCGCCTCATATATGCTGCTACAGCAAATAACAAAATCAAATCAGGATACATTTTCTCGAAAACAACCAATCAACTCTCCAAAAAACTCTGTCTATACTTCTCAACAAACCACAACACTGTGAAGGACAACACCCCTTTTATATTGTTCAATTGACTTTAATTAACCTTAATTATTTCACATATATCATCAGTATAACACTTTTTAACCCTTTCTTTGAGATATTTCAACCGCTCTCAGGTCAAAAACGCAAACCGCAAACGCTAGTAAAAACGCTAACCTCATTTTCAAAAACGCTAATCTGCTCACAAAAACACCTAGCATTTTGCGGATCTGCTAGCGGTTTTGGTGTGCACTGGGCCTGAAATCTTCTTCAAAAACCTCTAGCCTGAGGCAGCTTGGCAGTGTATGCCTGCAATGCATAGCACTGCAATCACACAACTGGGCATCCATGCAAAAAGGGTGTTGGGGAAAAAAGGGTGCGTGGTGTAAACAATAAGCGGTAATAGCATTTATAAAAATTATTGTGTAGTATTTCGTTACCAATAATGTTTTACAAATTAAAAACCTTTAATAATGTCTATGAAATCACAAATTGTGAATACGATAATCTTCCCTGTTTTGAAAGTGAACAAACAAATACATACATGGAACTCACTGGCAATGGCTGTGTGACACCCCAGAAAACTGGGGGAGCACAAGGTGGACAGATATGGATATGGCTAAAAAAAGTAGTTCCACCTCTGCTTCAATGTCACTTACAAGACTTTATTAGAGGTATATCACACTTTGCATGTTGCTTTTGTATCAATTTAAAATCATAAAACACGCTGCTAGTTGTCTATAGCACAGCCGGCTGGGCTCATGCACTCAGCACTATCACACCTCTGTCACACGTGGGATCCCATCAAACACAATTCTATTCTAATAAGGGACTTCAGATCTTCCCAATTAGAGTCCTGGGTTCCCCCCAGTAATTTGGGGATTAACTTCTTTGAGCTCAAGTCAAATGACTTACAGGTGTCAAATTCCACTTCTGTTACAGTTCCGCATGCAATGACCCGTGTTCAGCAACAATATGGCAGTCATAAATGTTACTAACGAGCTGTCTGCCTCTACAGAGGCTCTCACCACTCCATTGTATGGTTTTCAGCCATCAGTCGCTAGTCCCTTGCACAGCATTCAGGAACCTTCGTCACGTACAGAGTCCCAGAGATAGTGCTGCCAATGTGGTCTCCCCTGATGGTAGTCAGCTGATATGTGTGTGCCAGCATTAGCTCACAGCCGGGGTCTGGTCAGTTTCTCATCCCCTCTTGTGTACAGCCCCAAGATCTGTCCGGCGCCGGACTAGCATATGGGCTCCTGCAGGGAGGACAGTCTGGCGTGTGCTAGGCCGCAGCGTGAGCCTCCTCACCACGCATATCGGCCGCTTCCGGCCTTAATCATGTGATCAACGGGGGCAGCTTCAAGTTCCGGCCTTTATAGCGTTCGTATCGGCGTTGACTCAGCTTTACTCCATCTTGTGGTTATTTTGTAAACTGCAGTTTTGTACGCATACGTAGCTTCAATGCGGCCATTCGGCCGCATGGTGTCCTCCGCCATCATGTGTTTTTTTCCGGTATTGCATGCCGCATGTATGCCTCCAATGCGGCTATTTGACTGCATCATGTCGAGCCCCATCTTGTGGATTTCTCTGGTATTGCACCCCTTGATTAGTTAGAACTTTTCAATGGATGAAACCATATTCTGGCAGTGGGCATTTTGGACTTATGCAAAAGATGTGAAGTTTGAGGCATATATTGTAGCATCATTCAGCACTCGACTAGCATAATGTTAAGAACATATAGTTCTCTCATCACCCAAATTTTTCCACCACAGCTCCTCCGTCTACAGGGTCATTATTCCAACATATTACCATTAGTCTCATCTCATGTTAGTCTATATCATAGATTAATAACCAACACACACTTTTTTTCCCTCACTTGTACCACTCGGACACGGCTGATCACCTCCTACTTAATTGCATACATCTACAGCTACTTTATCATCTATCTCACCAACTCCAGCTCATTACAAAAATGATGTAAAGCTAAATTCAGTATTTAAACCATGGGGAGTCAGTGTCCCTAACTGGTAGATCCACCTCGTTTCACTTTGTCTAAGTTTTTTATCTAGATCTCCACCTCTGGATGGTACTTCCATCCTATAAATTCCCTTGAACTTTAATAGTTCTGGGTTTCCACCATGAAATATGTGGAAATGTAATCCAACTGGTGACTTATCATAATTATCTTTACTTCTAATTACTGACATGTGTTTTTGGATCCGTTTTTTCAATTCATTGGTTGTTTTTCCCACATACAGTAACCCGCACGGGCATTCTAAAACATATACAACGAATTTCGTGTCGCAATTAATGAATCTCATAATGTCGTACACACGACTATTCCGAGCATTTCTAAACGTCGTTGAGCGATCTACCAATCCACATACGTTACATTTTCCACATGCATACATGCCCCTCGGTTGTATGTGGGGCCCCAACCATGAACCTTTGCTTTTAATTAGGGATGGGTTGTATTCTGACTTAGTAAGGATGTCCTTGAGATTTGGGGCCCTCCTTGCTGTCATTTGTGGTCGTTCCCCTACCACCTCTGGTATCGTAGGGTCTAGTTGCAAGATGTGCCAATTTTTGGCCAGTGTTCGTCTCAATTGTGACCAGTGTGACCCGTATTTGGTCACAATCCGCACTGGTCCTTGTTCTTTCTTATTATCCTATATTTTCTTATTTAGCAATTCCGACCTTTCTGTCCTCTCTGCTCTCGCTCTCCCTTAGGGCCTGTACACACTGCTGCGCTTGCGTTGCGTTTTTAAAAACGCATGCGTTTTTAAAAACGCAAGGTCTTTTGAAAAAGAATGAAAATCGTGATGACTTGTACACACTGGTGCGATGCGTTTTTAGAAAAACGCAATCGCAGTGCCTGCTGCGCTTTTTTAAGCGCAGCGCATGAAAAACGCATTAAAAACGCATGCGCTTGCGTTTTTGCCTGCGTTTTTCAGAAGTCAGTATCCCAGAAGACTCTGCAATGTCCTGATTTCTGTTAAAATGTAAACTAGAAAAACGCAAACGCACAAAAAACGCAGGCAAAAGCGCATGCGTTTTTAAAACTACAGGCACTTTAAAAACGCATGCGCTTGCGTTTTTGCCTGCGTTTTTCAGTGTGTACAGGCCCTAACTGTCTTCAAATCGTAACTCCTTTCTGCAAACCTCCTCTCAGTAACATCAAGTTCTTTCTTCAGGTCTGAGTCAAGTGTACAATTCCGTCTTGCCCGTAGCATTTGTCCCACTGGGATCCCCTTAATTAGCGATGGGGGAGGAAAGCTACCCGCATGGAGCAATGTATTGCTCGCTGTGGGTTTTCGATATGTTTTAGTAATGAGGGTATCACCACATTTTTCTATTGTCAGGTTCAAGAAAGTGATCTTATTCTTATCAATGTCATATGTCAGTCTAATGTTTCTGTTGTTTCTATTTAGTTCATCTAGGAAGGAGATTAGTTGTGGTAGTTGGCCGCGCCAGACCAGGAGCACGTCATCAATGAACTGAATCCAGAGGGCGGCGTGGGCCCCGAACCCCTCATGCCCGTACACCTCACTGCGCTCCCAAAAGCCCAGATGCAGGCAGGCATATGCCGGGGCACACGCCGCCCCCATTGACGTGCCCCTGATCTGGCGGTAGTAATTCCTGGCAAACCTGAAGCAGTTATATTGGAGAATAAACTCCAACAATTCTACAACGAACTGAGTCCTCAATAGTGGCATTCCTCCCACCTCTCTCATAAAGTACTCAACCGCAATGATTCCTACATCATGGGGTATAGATGTATATAGCCCCTCCACATCTATCCCTACCATCAGGTCAGACTCCTGTATTTTAAACCCATCTATCAATTTGATCACATCACCCGTATCTTTGGCATATGATGGGAGTTCTGCCACCAGGTCCTTCAAACACTTGACCACAAAAATTGAACAATGTTCAAGGGGGCCCCCAATGGCAGATACTATCGGTCTACCCGGAGGTAAGGTACTGTTCTTGTGGATCTTTGGGGTTAGGTACAGCACTGGGGTTGTGTAATGTTCAATTCTCATAAATGCATGTTCATCTGCACTAATTGCCCCCATAAGCACCCCTTCATCCAACATCTCATTAACCTTTTTCACAATATCTGGAAACGGGTTATTTCTTAACTTTAGATAAACCTGATCATCCTGTAGCTGTCTTAAAGCTTCATTTACATATTTCTCCTCCTCCCACAAGACAACATTTCCACCTTTATCACTGGTTTTAAGGACAAAGCCCTCAGCTCGGCGTAGCTCATCAATCGCCAAACGCTCGTCCCTGGGTATGTTGTCCCGTGAGGGGGTCTCCAGTTAATTCTAGCCAGATCACGTTCTATTTCCTCATTGAAGACTCTCAAATGTCTATTCAAACTGGTAGGTGGAAAAAAGGATGATTTTTTTCGAACATCAGTGTATACAATATTGTCCTCACTCCCACTGGTGTCAAGAGTGCCCTCAATCCTAAGTGCCCCAAGATCAATCAAAGTTTTCCTATCCCTTAGATCAGTGGTGCTCAACCTTTTTTGGCCCGAGGGCCGAACTTCAAATCAAGAAAAATCTCGAGGGCCGGAACACATGCATACAAAATTTCGATGTAAAACGTTTAACGTTTTTCTAGTAACAGTTAACATGGTGTTGGAAATGGAAAGAAAACGACAATATAAGAATTGTTGTACTCACCATTTGAAACACATTTTCTTAACGAGAAGTTTGTGGCTGTTTGGGTGTATGCACAGGGCAGATTAATGCAGCAATGGTATCAGAGTGGCCTGTAGTGTGCTGGCTGAGGAGGCTGTCAGCTCTGTGTGGGGCTGAGGAGGCTGTCAGCTCTGTGTGGGGCTGAGGAGGCTGTCAGCTCTGTGTGGGGCTGAGAAGGCTGTCAGCTCTGTGTGGGGCTGAGGAGGCTGTCAGCTCTGTGTGGGGCTGAGGGGGCTGTCAGCTCTGTGTGGGGCTGAAGGGGCTGCCAGCTCTGTGTGGGGCTGAGGGGGCTGCCAGCTCTGTGTGGGGCTGAGAGGGCTGCCAGCTCTGTGTGGGGCTGAGGGGGCTGCCAGCTCTGTGTGGGGCTGAGGGGGCTGCTAGCTCTGTGTGGGGCTGAGGGGGCTGCCAGCTCTGTGTGGGGCTGAGGGGGCTGTCAGCTCTTTGTGGGGCTGAGGGGGCTGTCAGCTCTGTGTGGGGCTGAGAAGGCTGTCAGCTCTGTGTGGGGCTGAGGAGGCTGTCAGCTCTGTGTGGGGCTGAGGGGGCTGTCAACTCTGTGTGGGGCTGAAGGGGCTGCCAGCTCTGTGTGGGGCTGAGGGGGCTGCCAGCTCTGTGTGGGGCTGAGGGGGCTGCCAGCTCTGTGTGGGGCTGAGGGGGCTGCCAGCTCTGTGTGGGGCTGAGGGGGCTGTCAGCTCTGTGTGGGGCTGAGGAGGCTGTCAGCTCTGTGTGGGGCTGAGAGGGCTGTCAGCTCTGTGTGGGGCTGAGGAGGCTGTCAGCTCTGTGTGGGGCTGAGGGGGCTGCCAGCTCTGTGTGGGGCTGAAGGGGCTGCCAGCTCTGTGTGGGGCTGAGGGGGCTGCCAGCTCTGTGTGGGGCTGAGGGGGCTGCCAGCTCTGTGTGGGGCTGAGGGGGCTGTCAGCTCTGTGTGGGGCTGAGGGTGCTGCCAGCTCTGTGTGGGGCTGAGGGGGCTGCCAGCTCTGTGTGGGGCTGAAGGGGCTGCCAGCTCTGTGTGGGGCTGAGGGGGCTGCCAGCTCTGTGTGGGGCTGAGGGGGCTGCCAGCTCTGTGTGGGGCTGAGGGGGCTGCCAGCTCTGTGTGGGGCTGAGGGGGCTGCTAGCTCTGTGTGGGGCTGAGGGGGCTGCCAGCTCTGTGTGGGGCTGAGGGGGCTGTCAGCTCTTTGTGGGGCTGAGGGGGCTGTCAGCTCTGTGTGGGGCTGAGAAGGCTGTCAGCTCTGTGTGGGGCTGAGGAGGCTGTCAGCTCTGTGTGGGGCTGAGGGGGCTGTCAACTCTGTGTGGGGCTGAAGGGGCTGCCAGCTCTGTGTGGGGCTGAGGGGGCTGCCAGCTCTGTGTGGGGCTGAGGGGGCTGCCAGCTCTGTGTGGGGCTGAGGGGGCTGCCAGCTCTGTGTGGGGCTGAGGGGGCTGCCAGCTCTGTGTGGGGCTGAGGGGGCTGTCAGCTCTGTGTGGGGCTGAGGAGGCTGTCAGCTCTGTGTGGGGCTGAGAAGGCTGTCAGCTCTGTGTGGGGCTGAGGAGGCTGTCAGCTCTGTGTGGGGCTGAGGGGGCTGCCAGCTCTGTGTGGGGCTGAAGGGGCTGCCAGCTCTGTGTGGGGCTGAGGGGGCTGCCAGCTCTGTGTGGGGCTGAGGGGGCTGCCAGCTCTGTGTGGGGCTGAGGGGGCTGCTAGCTCTGTGTGGGGCTGAGGGGGCTGCCAGCTCTGTGTGGGGCTGAGGGGGCTGTCAGCTCTGTGTGGGGCTGAGGGGGCTGCCAGCTCTGTGTGGGGCTGAGGGGGCTGCCAGCTCTGTGTGGGGCTGAAGGGTCTGTCAGCTCTGTGTGGGGCTGAGGGGGCTGTCAGCTCTGTGTGGGGCTGAAGGGGCTGCCAGCTCTGTGTAGGGCTGAGGGGGCTGCCAGCTCTGTGTGGGGCTGAGGGGGCTGTCAGCTCTGTGTGGGGCTGAGGGGGCTGCTAGCTCTGTGTGGGGCTGAGGGGGCTGCCAGCTCTGTGTGGGGCTGAGGGGGCTGTCAGCTCTTTGTGGGGCTGAGGGGGCTGTCAGCTCTGTGTGGGGCTGAGAAGGCTGTCAGCTCTGTGTGGGGCTGAGGAGGCTGTCAGCTCTGTGTGGGGCTGAGGGGGCTGTCAGCTCTGTGTGGGGCTGAAGGGGCTGCCAGCTCTGTGTGGGGCTGAGGGGGGTGCCAGCTCTGTGTGGGGCTGAGGGGGCTGCCAGCTCTGTGTGGGGCTGAGGGGGCTGTCAGCTCTGTGTGGGGCTGAGGAGGCTGTCAGCTCTGTGTGGGGCTGAGGAGGCTGTCAGCTCTGTGTGGGGCTGAGGAGGCTGTCAGTTCTGTGTGGGGCTGAGGGGGCTGCCAGATCTGTGTGGGGCTGAAGGGGCTGCCAGCTCTGTGTGGGGCTGAGGGGGCTGCCAGCTCTGTGTGGGGCTGAGGGGGCTGCCAGCTCTGTTTGGGGCTGAGGGGGCTGCTAGCTCTGTGTGGGGCTGAGGGGGCTGCCAGCTCTGTGTGGGGCTGAGGGGGCTGTCAGCTCTGTGTGGGGCTGAGGGGGCTGCCAGCTCTGTGTGGGGCTGAGGGGGCTGCCAGCTCTGTGTGGGGCTGAAGGGTCTGTCAGCTCTGTGTGGGGCTGAGGGGGCTGTCAGCTCTGTGTGGGGCTGAGGGGGCTGTAAGCTCTGTGTGGGGCTGAAGGGGCTGCCAGCTCTGTGTGGGGCTGAGGGGGCTGCCAGCTCTGTGTGGGGCTGAGGGGGCTGCCAGCTCTGTGTGGGGCTGAGGGGGCTGCCAGCTCTGTGTGGGGCTGAGGGGGCTGCCAGCTCTGTGTGGGGCTGAGGGGGCTGTCAGCTCTGTGTGGGGCTGAGGGGGCTGTCGGCTCTGTGTGGGGCTGACACAGCGTGTCCCGTTGTCTGCCCACGGTGTCTGCCTGCGGAGGAGGAGAGGATCGGGTGGTATTGCGTAGTATGGCACTCGGCGGGACACGCATACACCAGCGTGTGCTTGTATTCAGCCCCGGGTAGTGCTGGGATAGTTAGAAAGCCTCGCTCATTGGTTACTGCAGGAACCTTCCTCCAATAGGAACTAGGCTGATTCCTATTGGAGGAAGGTTCCTGCAGTAACCAATGAGCGAGGCTTTCTGACTCTCCCAGCACTACCCGGGGCTGAATGCAAGCACATGCTGGTGTATGCGCGTCCCGCCGAGTGCCATACTACGCAATACCACCCGATCCTCTCCCCCTCCGCAGGCAGACACCGCGCGGGCCACAGAAACTGGCTTCGCGGGCCACAAATGGCCCGCGGGCCGTAGGTTGGGCACGGCTGGTTTAGACTGAACATCTCTAGCATCCAGGGGAAAAAAAGACTGAACTGAGAGACCAGAAAATCTACTTACTGGACTCCACATTGATTTATAATCTGGTGGAAACATTTTCTGAGTATAATTTCCACTTTGTGCTCAACTTGCCTGTGCTAGATACCTTCCTCCTGTTTAACCTTTCTTCTGGAACATTCTAAATACCCTTTAGCTATACTTCTTTTAATAAAGAGATTCTTCATCTCCCAAGCAAAAATCTATGCTGCTTTATGTTGAAGACTTCCTCATCTCATTCCACCTTGCTTTCTCAGATAAGTCATTGATGTGCCATTTTTCAAAAAGACCTGTAACCTGATATGCCCACTGTCTTTAGATCGAATGCTATCAAAGTCCACTGACCTTGGAATTTAAGACCACGTGGTTTAGATGCCTGAAAATCTAGCTATTTGGCCAAATTTATCTCCACCAACCATCACCGTAGAGCATCCTCTATTGAGACACAAGATATCCTTCTTCCCTTTTAGCCTGTTTGGGCACAAGGAGAATGACCATTTAAATTAGCATGTCAGAAATTAAGTTTAACAAGGTATCTGCTGCATGAGAATCTCTAAGGTGTCTGGTCAACACAGTCTGCACTGGTGGGGTGGGTTAAGTTTCAAACATAGTTTTGCTCCACCAAATTTAAAATGTGAAAGCTACAAATATAGAGGAGTGCAGGTGGGTCCTGGGCAGCAGCAGAGGACCAGAAGACAGCAGCAGGAAATTTGGGCACATGCGGCAAATTGGTCACCGCTATTGTGACTAGTACAAATATTGGCTATTGTTTTAGGGCTATTGTATTTCCTTGCGCCTCTTTTTCTTTTTCACGTATGCCGAAGGATAGTGTGGGAAGCCTCTAAAGGATGCAGAGGCTTCCCTCTCTTTAGGTAACTATTTAACTTTGACCTCAGGTTCTCTTTAACTCATACTGAACAGTCAGGCACCCTTATTCAATTGACTTTTACAAAATTTGGCCCAGAAACTGTAATGCTAAATGTAATGTGCTTGATTTGTTGCTTATTGTTTAGCGTTTTTTGAATACTGGCTTACTTAGGAGCCTGCATGTGACAAAACCAATTCTGGTATGACCCAGTCTGGCTTGGCGAATAAAGGCAATTCTGATTCCGATTCTGTCTACCCATCACCCCTGCTTAGCACAATTAAACATAATGCTTTCAGCATAAAAATAAAAATACCTTCTGGTTCTTTTTCCACCATGGTGATACTGTCTTTCACAGTGCCATAGCAACAGGGGATGCAGAGGTTGCGACCCCATCAGTGCCCTTGGACAAGGAGGGGCCCACCTTCATCCATCTTATTAGCTTTTTATTGGTGTTATTGGTGTTATGCTGGTAATAAACCTCTATATGTGCATTACATAGTGGTAATCCTTAACAAACTGTTTCCTTAGTCTCATTACACCTGTCACACTCACTGCCCTGGCATTCCTTGGCGTTTCTGTGCTCGTGTTCTTACTGCCTGGTTTTTTGCCTTGTCTGGTTTCCTATGGCATACTAGCTATTATGTGCGCTTGTGCAAAGACTAGCGTGCGTTAGTCTATATGCGTGCGCATGCGTAGAAACGTATGCTTCCCACTGCGCACGCATAATGCATGAAGTTTGGCGCCAATCCTGATTGAGACCAGTATATAATCAGCACTGCCCTCAGCTGCAGTGATGCTCATTCTAACAGCTTGGCTAACTTTTGTTGGTGAACTCTAGCACTTATTCCTGATTGATTCCTGTTGTGACCTCCGCCTGTGACCTCGACCTCCATTGTTTTCTGCTTGCCCCGACCCTTGGCTTGTGACCCTAACTATCGTTGATTTCTGCCTGCCCTGACCTCTGGCCTGTGACCTCCACCTCCGCTGTCTGCTGCCTGCCCTGACTCTTGGCTTTTCTACTCAATTACGGCTTCTGCTTATTCTCCACAAGTACTGGACTTCTCCACTCAGCAGTGTCTCCTGTTCTCTTCGGTTACCGGTGGGGCAATCTCAGGGGTCGTGCCATGGCGGCCAATAGGCAGCAAAAAAGTCTGTAGCTCACTAGGAGTAGTGGCCCATCATCCCTTGCGGGGTGCTCTGGTGAAGACCCATGGCCGCTTAGACTCCACGCACCGGGAGAACCCATGCCTACCACCTGTAGCTGGGTCAACAGAGCCTACTTCCAGACCAGCCTCGTAACAACACCTTCCGGATATTGCAGAGGTCCTTGGTAGGTTTTGGGGCTCTATATCAACACAGTGGTTGGGGGCTCACTGTAATACTCGCACTGGGGACCCGAGCTCCTTTCTTACACCACTGGTCCTGCCCTTAAAGAGAGTCTGAAGTGTGCTAAAAAGGAGGTTTTTACTTTAAAAACCTCCAACATAATTATGTTATTAAATGCCGCATCTCTGCAGCTGAAAAAGCAATAAATCACCCCAAACTGTCTGGGGCCTATCGCGGGGCTCCTTCCGCGAGAGGCAGAGCTTTAAGCTGCAGCTCTGCCTCTACACGTGTCCATCAGCATGGATCGCCGCCTCTCCCCCGCCTCTCTCAGTCTTCCTTCACTGAGAGGGGTGGGGGAGAGGCAGTGATCAGCGCTGACTGATGCACATGGAGGCAGAGCTGCAGCTGAAAGCTCTGCCTCCTTAGGGCAGCAAAATCCACGACCAAGAAAGTTGTGGATTTTGCCAGGGGCGTTTTGGGCGATTTATTCCTTATTCTGCCGCAGGGATTATTATTATTTATTGTATTTATAAAGCGCCAACATATTACGCAGCGCTGGACAATAAATATATACAATGATACAAGGATGACATACATAGGGTTATACACATAGAACAAAGTTATACATACAAATTGTACAAAATACATGATCATGCAATATGGGCTGGTTAGGTAGGCCCAGTAATACAAGTACAGGCTGTCATAGGACAGGAGCACATGATCCTGTAGATTACACTAGGGAGTGGAGGACCCTGCCAGAGGCTTACAATCTAAAGGGAGGGGTGGAAACACTAGGGGGGGCTGTTAAATATTCCTTAGAGAGTTACTGTGTGGTAGGAGGTGGGTAAGCCATCATAAAGAGGTGGGTTTTGAGGGCTTGCTTGAATGTGTTGAAAGAGGGAGCAAGTCTGATGGGTGGTGGAAGGGCATTCCAGAGGGTGGGGGCAGCTCTTGAGAAATCCTGCAGGCGGGCATGGGAGTGTGAAATGCGCGGGGTGGTGAGGCGAAGGTCGTTGGAGGAACGGAGGGGGCGACCTGGTGTATACTTGTGAACAAGCTGCGAGATGTAGGTAGGGCATGTTTTGTGCACAGATTTATACGCCAGGCATAGAATCTTGAAACTTATCCTGATGCAACGCAAGGGATGCAACGTTTTAATAGGGGCAATGATGTTAACGAGGTTTTTAAAGTAAAAACCTAATTTTTAGCACACTTCAGAGTCTCTTTAAACAGGAAACATTAGTACTGAGGCTTTGATGTTATAGCGAGGTGCTGATATTTTGTGCTTGTGGGGAGGAACATTATCTCACAGTACCTGTCCTGGAAGATAACTAGGAAAAAGTAAATAAAGCATGTACATTCTATGGAGTGACTTCACTTCTGGTTGTCCACAGCACTCAGTTATCTTGGATGAAGGGTTTTGTTTAGGGCTGGAATGGCGCCATATAACAGTTAGAGAATGTAAGTTGAGCTTTGGGGATTGCTGGTTAATCACTTTACTCTTATAAAGCATTACTAATTAATGCAGAGCACTATGCTATACATACAATGCATTCCTCATTAAATAGCTATGCGAAGAAAAAAAAGCTGATTTTGGCTTGTGCAAGCATTTTCGGGAAATGTCTGGAGACGAGTGTGTAACTCCAGCCTTGGGGTATTCCTAAACCATTGGACATTTACTGATTACACTTCACAGTGTAATGTGTTATAGAAAACATGGCTGCATTTCTTAGAAAAAAAAAATGAAGGATTTCAGTAACGCAATGTAGTATTACAAATATAACACAGATCCCACCAAAAAGGGAATTGGTGGGGAGGGGGCAGTTAGAGCAAGGGGGCATTAGAGCAAGAAAATAACATCTTTTATTTGCAAAAGTGATACTTGCAAGTAAATCTACCCCTTAGTCCTTATCTCCACTTCTACATCTACTTCCAAATTCCACCAGCCAACCCCCATCTATCAATCAATCCCTTCTCCTCTCAAGCACCCGGAGGTAAGGAATATCCCCTTATTCCTAACATTGGGTGCTGTGCAAAGGGGGAAGGGAGCTTTGATACCCTCTTTTACAGTGTACCCCCTAAGAGGGTTGGTTCTAGCTAACATAAACACCAAGCAAAAATGAATATGTGTTCCCCTGATCTGCACACCTCCCCCAATTAAAGCATCTTAAGGTGCTATTTGCCTGTTTCCACCCAACCCCCCGAGGCAGCTAACAGGACCCCCCCCCCCCTTGTTTTTTTCCACGCTAACAGTGTTTCCCGCGGCCCCGTTTCACCACAGGAAACTCCCAGTGGAGTGCACTCACCTGTCTGGTCAGTGTGCTTCAGTCTGTGTCCTTCATCTCCATCCTTGCAGGTGCTTGTTCTCTGTAACCCAACAGCTTCTATATATATATATACTTATATAATATTTGTCTAATTCACAAATGAACAGGTGCCGATGTTCAGGGATGGAAATGGAAAGACACAGGAGGGAGCGAGCTGGGTGGACAGATGATTGCGCTCGACCACAAATACTTGGGGGAAGACCTGCGAGACCCATTAACTGGCTCTGGAGTCCTAGGTAATTGCCCAGTTTGAACAAATGGATATGTAGGCCCTGCTCCCTAATGACATTAAGCACTTGGCTGAGTATTACTCGGGAGGGTTGTGCACTCCAAACTCCATGTGAATACCAGCCTCCATGGGGGAGGAGGCATTAATAAAGCTTAAAAGGGAGACTGCTGATTTATTTATTTTTTGTTAATTATTAAAAACAGAGAACATAAAACAAAAATCCTCAAAAATGCAGGTACATAGGGCTGTACAAAATGTTATCACTGGTTATCGCTGTACACAACCACGACACAACTGTTTGATACATTTTCATGAGGTTTGCCATCCGATCCAAGGTGTACAATGGCTGGTGATGAATTGGGTAACATGTACTGTACCTGTGTTCTGGCAGTCTCTATTTTCCACTATATGCCTGAAGCTTAGGGGATTGTGACATCATTAGGACCAAGAGACGGCAATGTGCAATTCCTTGGCCTACTAAATTTGTCTCTTTGTAAAGGCGCCTATACATGGTACAATATTTTCATTTTTTTCGATTAGATAATTTTGTTCGAATATTCCGTTAGATCGATTATAAAGATTTTTGCAACATGTCCGATCGGATTTTTATAAAAAAAACAGGATAATCATTTGATAAAAAAAAAATATTATTTTCTACTTTCATTCAATTAGATCATTTTGGTCGAATAAACGGGAAAATAGAACATTTTTATTGTACCATGTATGGGTACCATAACTAGCATGCAGTTATAATGCTCCCTGACATTTTCAGGTCCCTGATTGATGTCATACTCTGCCTTTGTTCTTTTATTTCAGGTACTTTTTTTTTCATATGCACTGACCGTGTCACATAAAAGCGCAACGTTTGTATTTTTTAATTTTATGAATAATTGAAATTTTATCACCTTGCAATACAGGGCAAGAAACAGATTGTAAGCGTATATGCATCTTCACACTATGTAACACAGCACACTAACACGCGGCTGCAAAATGCAATTAAACATCATTTCTGAGTGCCATTTCATATGCCCAGAGACCTGGAAAATCTAATGGCAAGATTACAGAGAAGTGTTTCCTCTGGGTCAGCGACACAATTACCACTACAGATGAAACATGAAAATAAACGGTGCAATGTTCATAACGGCAAATATTTATTGAAAGGCCAGCAAGCTACAGGCTAAGCTCACATTCTGTGTCCGCCTGTCCATAAGGAAATGCCTTACTGAGGAATATGTGGCCTGAGCATCTGAACAAATTATTTACCTACAACAACAGTGTTTGAAGTGGCATATTAAGAAAAATACAAATATGTGATTGCCATCATTGTATGTGGTGCTGTAAGAATTATGTAAGATATGAGGAGTCATGCAGTATTGCAATGTTACCTGAAGCCTTAGCCCGTCTACTTTCTAATGTTTCTGCCAGCCTCCTTGCCTTGGCACCCAACTAATACAAGGATCATAGGGGAAGTAACTGCCATTTTTAATAAGTCAATTAAAGGTGTTCTTCCACAAATGAGGAAAAAAAAAAGTGGTTTATGCATAAACTATTAAATATCCTTCTAAAATAGTGTAAAAAGTTTTTTTAAAAAAATGAATGATTTCATCAATACAACATGTAATGTAATCAGTGACAGATGACGGACTGGGAGGCTAATCCATTTGTTAGGGGTGTTTTTTTTTTACTTTCTTTTCACAAACATAACTCCTGCCTAAGTAGTTTTCAGTGGTATCACCCACTTCTAGCAGGAATCGCTGTTACAGCCCTAACCGCTGAGCTCAGCTGAGCTGCTGAATATGTGTTTACATTGCTGCTAGGCAACCAGAGGCCATACAGAGACTCCTTTGTGAAAAGAATCATAAGCTGTTGGGAGAATGAATCAGTCCCATTTACACCATATTATTCTTTGTCAGATTCGATTCAATTTCATTTGATTCATTGATTTGATTCAATCTGACATGTCCAAATCATGATTCGATTCAATTGAAATCGAATCATGAATCAGACATGTCAGATTGAATCAAATCAATGAATCAAATCAAATTGAATCGAATCTGACAAAGAAACATATGGTGTAAATGGGACTGATTCATTGTACCAGCAGATTATGACTCTTTTCACAAAAGGAGTCTCTGCACTCTCTGGTTGCCTAGCAACAATGTAAACACAAATTCAGCAGCTCAGCAGAGCTCAGTGGCTAGGGCTATAACTGCGATTCCTGCTAGAAGTGGGTTATACCACTGAAAACTACTTAGGCAGGAGTAATGTTTGTGAAAAGAAAGTAAAAAAAAAAACACCCCTAACAAATGGATTAGCCTCCCAGCTGTCATCCGTCACTATTTACATTACATGTTGTATTGATGAAACCATTCATTTTTTTAAAAAACGTTTTACACTATTTTAGAAGGATGTTTAATAGTTAATGCATAAACCACTTTTTATTTGTTTCCTCATTTGCGGAAGAACCCCTTTAAGAAAACATTTTATTTATTTTTAGTGTTGGTGTTCAAATTCAGGATCCTGCATTCAGGAAACCAAATTATGCTTAACACCCCAATACAGCACCCAAGCTAGTGGACAGAGTCACAGGAAGGTAACTCAAGCATCAGAGTTACATTTGCTTCGTGGACCACAACCTTGAGACCCCGTCACAGCCGTCTCAGCCATTAGGCAGCTATAAATTTTTGCCTAGGGCGACAGGAGGAGGGAAGAGCGCTGTTGCACTGAGTAGTGAGATAAGAAATGCCTCTCAGCTCACTCGGGGGTCAGATTACAACAGCAGCTAAAAGCAGCGCCTGACTCCACTCATAGCTGATTAATTCAGTTCCTTCAGCTCAATGATTCAAAGAACCACAGTAATGAATGAGTCAGTGAGAGAGGGCACTGGTCCCAGCTCACTCAGTCAGGGATCCATTGGAGTACAGCATCAGCTTCTGAGTCCTGACTGATTAAGTCAGTTCCTCTCTCTCTCTCTCTCTCTCTCTCTCTCTCTCTCTCTCTCTCTCTCTCTCTCTCTCTCTCTCTCTCTCTGCTACTGGTAACTCCGTGGATTTAGAGAGACTTAGTGTAGCAGCCAGGCATGGACTGCCCCCCAGGTCGCCTTTCATTCAGTGATTTAGGGCTGGTCCAGTGCCCGGTGTATTCAGGTTTGTTGTTGTAAGGCAATGTCAAACACTAAGCTAGCAGATAAAAGTGCAATTAGAGGGCAGGCAAGCTGGTAAATATACACAACATAATGCAGAGCTTGCCTGGAGGGTCTGTGGGAAAACTGTCTGGTCTCTCACCATTGTTAAAATGACTGCCTGTGCAGATAAGGTGTTAAACAAGTGGAAAAATGTTGACAGTCCCTTACACTCCAGGAGGGCTGCTTTCTGACTTGTGTGAGAGACCGCCAGGGTCAGGAATCCTATTACAGGTAAGTAGTCTCTGTGTAATGTAGGACTGCAATACAGATAAGCTCTCTGCTCCATCTCAGGCTATTCTAAGTTTCTCCACTCCGCCTCTCTCTGGGCTAGTGCACAACAAAATCGCAATAGCAATCGCTAGCAGTTTGCAAATGCGACTTTGTGAAGCGATTTTTGAAAGAATCGCTCCAAAAAATTAGAAAAAATCCCAACGCTTCTGTGGGAACACCGTCATAGGGTAACAATAGCCCAGCGCTTTTCAAATCACTGTCGATTTGAAAAGCGCTCAGAAGCACTCTTGGTGTGCACCAGCCTCCTTCATTCACCTTTGTTTCCCTCTTTCCCTAGTGCTGGCTGGCTGTGTCTTCTTGTCATACAGGAAAGCTACATAAAAGTGCAATCCTGGTGAGGCAAACATCTTCATCCCTCTCTTTCAGCTTTTCTCTCCTCATTATTTCTCTGCATAAGGGCTCAGACACACTATAAGGTAGCGAAAGCAGGGATTAGTAGAGATGGTGGTGAAGGGGAGGGCATAGGTAGGTGTGTGTGTGTGTGTGTGTGTGTGTGTGTATAGTGTAGTGTGCAGTGTGCGTGCATGTGTATAGTGTGTGTACTGTGCGTGTGTATAGTGTGTATATAGTGTGTACTGTGTGTGTACGTGTGTATAGTGCTGCGTAATATTTTGGCGCTTTATAAATACAATAAATAAATAATAAATAGTGTGTGTGTTTGTATAGTGTGTGCGTGTGTATAGTGTGTGTGTAGTGTGCGCATGTGTATAGTGTGTGTGTGTGTGTATGTATAGTGTGTGTGCGTGTGTATGTATAGTGTGTGTGCGTGTGTGTATAGTGTGTGTATAGTGTGTGTATAGTGTGTGTATAGTGTGTGTATAGTGTGTGTGTGGTGTGTGTGTGTGGTGTGTGTCTGAATGCATGCCGCAATAAGTATATTTTATGGTGAAACGCTCTGCTGCATTACAACTATTTTCTGGTGAACCCATGCCGCAATAAGTGTATTTTCAGATTTTCTGGTGACACGCTGCTGCATTATGATTATTTTTAGGGGTGTGGGGGGAATGGGGCAGAGGGGCAATCATGGGGGGGGGGGGGCGCCACAGGATTTCTCGCCTGGAGTGACAAAATGGCTAGAGGCACCCCTGGACCCCGTCCAGTGCTGAAGCGCAGTGTTCAGCATAACTCATGTTTTCAAATGCAGGAACAGTCATTTGAACACGAAAGAACACAAATTTGAAAACGTCCTTCCTCCACCGGGCCTCCTTCCTACTCTCCCCTGGTTCTGACACCCAGACCTAAAGATCAGCATGGCTGCAGTGACGGAGCTTACCTCTTCCCCCATTGGGACTCTCTGGCCCTCCTGCTGCAACCACTAGGGCTCACTCTCCTCTCAGCTCTCTGCATTACTCTTGATCTGAATTGCAACATTTGTCAGACGGAGAGGAAGGCAGAGACCAGAGAGGACAGTGACACCTAGTGGCTGCAGCAACAGTGCTGATGAGACCTGATAGAGGAAGAGGTAAACCCTGTCACTGCCACCACACCGATCTGTTGGCCTGGATGAAAGGACAGAACCAGAGGAGTAGGGTCTTGGTGGGGAAGAGGAAGGAAGAAGTCCAGGCCCCTCCTCCTTGCCGCCCCTCTTTCCACCAAGGGTTATGCCAGTGATTACTACTATTCAAAGCAAATGTAGAGGTAATCATTACCATTACTGCAATAATAAAGAGCTAATTCAGCCATAGGTCCAGTACCTAGGCTTTTGCAACCTCTGCATACCCAATTGCTATGCCACTAATGCTGTTACTTCTGGCTGGGTGCCATAGGATCATGGCAGCAGCATAGCTTTATGCTGCTACTGTTTGGAAGGGTATGATGCTTGGGCTGCTCATCCCCTCCTTTCTCTGCCATTGGCCTATTCCAAATGTGTATATTGATTGATGGGGGTTGTGCTTCAAAAGAAAAGCAGCAAAGGAGTACATTTATGTGAGTGCGTGTCATATCGGTGCCGTTCAGTTCAGCGCGGTGAGAGACGAATGACGGCTCTCACCACTGCCGATAAACTCTGAGGCGGCGTTAAAGGGGAACTTCGGCCTAAACAAACATACTGTCATCAAGTTACATTAGTTATGTTAATTAGAATAGATAGGTAATATAATCTCTTACCCATCCTGTTTTAAAAGAACAGGCAAATGTTTGTGATTCATGGGGGCTGCCATCTTTGTCATGGGGGCAGCCATCTTTTTGGTTGAAAGGAGGTGACAAGGAGCAGGAGACACAGTTCCAACTGTCCTGTGTCCTGATCACCCCTCCCAGCTGCACACGCTAGGCTTCAAATGTCAAATTCAAAATGTAAAAAAAAAAAAAATTGCACCAAAACAGCAGAAAGAGAACAACAAAATCAGAAATCCCATCATGCTTTGCACAGCATCAGGGGAAAAAAGCCCGGGCAGTTTTCTTCTGTGCAGCTAAAAATGAGGTTTGTATAAGAGAAACAAAGTTCTGATGCTGTGAAACTGTTAAAGAAACACAAAGCCTTTTCAGTGCTGCTGAGTCGATTTTTAGTCCGGATGTTCACTTTAAAAACTATTCCCCCTCCGAGTTGTTGCAACTCGGAGGGAGATGTAATTTAGGATCTGGCAGCCGCCAGAGCCCAGAATTAGTGCTACGCGCCCCGCGCAGTGTAGCATTGCTGCTATGGGGCACCCAGTTTCGGCACTCAGCTCTGAGAGCCGTGCCGAAATAAGCTGATCCGCATTTATGTGACATCCTGGGATTGTAGAATGGGTGGCTCTGGGAGGAGGAGGAGTCAGGATAGCACCAATCAGAACCAAAGTGGCACACATTCTTTATGTAAAATGTTTGTCTGACCTGGCAGTGGGGGTCATGCAGTTTTGGGAAATAAAATGGAAAATATGTGCTGCATCAGATCCTCCAGCTGTCTGCTCAATTCCCTGTAAGCCAATCCAAAGCCGTTTTTATGATAGACTGTGAGACAGAAGGGGGACATAGCTTCAGCTGACAGAGTAATTACTTTGTGAGCATGCATCAGCCAGTTACTGAAGATGTATGAACTTGTGCAGCAACTACAGTATTATTCATTTGGTACCTTGGAAAAATTAAAACTTTTTTGTTGTACAAAACTTTCTCATGCATACAAAGGAGGATAAGAGGCGCCCAGATGATAATAAAACTGCATTAAAAACAGTTAAAATAGAAAGGGTGAGGCGGATTACCTCAATCGCGACAAGGTCAGATAATGGCAAAGAACTTTAATATGCACTTACTTACATATTAAAGTTCTTTGTCATTATCTGACCTTGCCCTCATTAAGGTAAGTGTTGCCTAGTTTTAGGCAACACCAGGGGGGTGATTAGGGTTAGGCACCACCGGGGTGGGGGGGGGGAGGTGTTAGGTTTAGGCGCCACCAAGGGAGTGGTTAGTTTTAGGCACCACCAGGGGAGGGTTCTGTGTGAGAGTAGGGTTGGGTTAAGCTGTGTTGTTGAATTACCAAACGATTTTTAATGTTAATATCTTTTCTTTATTATTTTCCGTCTGTCTGTTTTAACAACGCTATTTATCATTAACCAAGTTTGACAACAATGCTTATCGTTTTCAGATTTCGTTATCCACCGGCGCCATTTCGTTATCCAGCCGGGCCCTTTTTTCACGGCGCCCTTTTTTCATGCACGCTCGGTATCTGTGTTTTTTTGTTTTCACTTCAGGGAGCTCTCAGATCACCCTACCTACCCGTTTCTTATGCATACTCATTTTAAATTAATGCGTAATAAAAACTTAGGCTGAACTGGGAGTTTAAGCCGAAACGTTTACATTGTCTTTGTTTGTCTCTTTAAAAATGAACAATGTCCCTTAAATGAACAATGTCCCTTTAAGATCAGCATATATCATTTGCATATTTAGTAGTGATGCATTGTGGTTAACCACAGTTACTCTCTTAAAGCTGAATTATTGCAAATACCTACATTGAGCGTTGCTTTTTAGGAGTCTTTTCCGTCTCTTTTAGTCCCCTATACTTTCCTAGTGGTTTTGGGTCACCCCAAGCTGCTTGGGTATTCTGTGATATCTATAACACTGTGATCTGATTTGTTACAGTGGCAATCAGTGCTTTTCACCTCCTACCATAATTACCCTACAGTAGCAATCCACAATTCCATTCACTTGAATAGAGCCTTAAATCATATTTTCGGAAAACTCTGCCTCAAAACTACACAAGACCCCAACAGCATTCCAAACGCTGGAGAGCAACATGGATTGTCACTGTGAAAAACTGGGCAACAATGTGTTTGAAACACCCCTGTTCTCCATTGAAGCCTATGGCGTTGTTCTCCTATTTTAACTTGGAGAACCATAAACCAAGCTGCAGTCAGCCATTTTCCTAGAAGACAAATTCCATACCTTTGTGTCTAAGACTAGCTGGCCGTGTGAATGTTCCCGGTCAGCGAAAATAAATCATTGCAATGCAGGAGTTTGGATGATTCCACCAGAACTTCTAACAAGTTTAATAACAGCTTTCATGTTGTTCCTGTCATGATTTACTTTGAAGGGAACCAAAACTAAGAAAAACACAGAGGTTGCTATCTCTATTCCCTCTTTTTTTTACAGATACCAATTATTTTACTATTTTTGTGTACAATTCATTATTCAATATATTCAAAAATTTGGATCCCTCACATGTAACAAGTAGAGATGAGCTTGAATTTGCATATTTCATCTTGATTTGAAATGGAGTCAAAGTCTAATAGCAGCTAATATTAGGCCATGTAGTCTGTTCTGTAGCTTATCTTTCAATACGCTGTTTTAGTAGGGATACGCAGTGAAGTCGTTTTTGCTGCATAGCTTCCTTTACACTCTGCAAAGGTTGTCCTTTGTCTTTCCAGGCACTTTGTTAGATGTAATAGTTGTCTCGCTGTGTTTTACTCATCAGCATGGACGTATTGTAGGGAACATAAGTCTACGCGGCAAACAGCAATAAATTTGTAATTACCCCACCACTGATTACGCAATTAAACATAATCGACAATTGTTACAGAACTGTTTCCATTTTAGCTTTGCAGTCTAAAATTCAAGAGCTATTAAGTTATCTAAATAAGGAAAGACGTTATTAAAAGAGGAGGAGGACATACCGCTGAGCCTTCCACCACATCGCAGCTCCTCCATTTCAACTGCATGACGAGGTTTTATTTCATTTACAGAGCGCCATCCGCTGGAGAGCATAAAAGCCATCTTTTGGAGAAAAGGCATATTTTTCTTTATCTTTGCATTATAATAATCCAGATTTATGAGAACTTGCAGCAGAAATAAGAGGCATATTTTTCACACATAAACGGAAGCTGGAATCTTGGTTAATTTGTCTTTCTGGGTCTGTTTCATTATCATTTTATTGTTGCAATTATATACTCAATTTCTACTTTACTAAGTCTTTAACAGTTATTTGGCAAGCTGCAGAAACATAAACTTTGAGACATGCAGATCCATATTCCAGGAGTTCATATTAAAGGATGCCTGTGATTTTGGTACACTATTCTTTAACTGTTTTATTTAAAACAGGTTTACAGGAATGATCGAGTCCCTGCAACCCTGCCTTAGTCCTGTACAATGAAAAAAGAAATAAATAGCATCATTTAAATTGTACCACCTTTGTATTTTACACTTTGCTAATAATAAGTTTTAATTCTCCTAACATACAAATCTCCTTAAAGTGACACTGAGGGGGGGGGGGGGGGGGGGATATGATATAATAATTGATTGTGTAGTACAAATAATTAATAGAATATTAGTAGCAAAGAAAATATTTTCATATTTTTATTTACAGTTATATAGTGTTTTTTTTTATAACATTGCATCATTCTCTAATATTTGCAGTTTACACACTTCTCAGCATTCTAAATGATTTTACAGAGCAGGCTCATGAACTTTTGACTTGTCCTCTGGAGAGAAAAAATACAGTGACTGACAGCTGAGATAACAAGCTTCAGAAGACAGCGCTCTCTGTGACTTTGAAAGTCGTGGAGCTCAATGGCTCTTTTGCATAGATAACAACTGGAGTTTCTTAACTCTTCCTGTACTGGAAACAATATTAGACTTATGTCTCTGCTCCTAATGTTTTATTTCTTAGCTGTACTACACATACAAATCATTATATCATATATTTTTTTCTCGCTTCAGTGTCTCTTTAAAGCAGCAGGGTCAGCCATACTATGCCACGAAAAAAAAGACACATACAGTAGCAATAAAAAGCATGTGAACCCTTTGGAATTATATTGATTTCTGCACACATTGGTCATAAAATGCGATCTTATCGTCATCTAATGCTGGGCATACACGGACAGTTTATGCGCCAGTATCAAGCCAGCGGCTTGATGCCGGCGCTTCACCGCTCGTCCGCGCATATCAATTCCCGCTCATCCCCGCGGGCGCTGCTAATCAGCCGCTCGTTTCTTCCCATTGTTCTCCCCGCCGGTATAGAGCGCAGTATCAATCCGGCGGGGTATCGGACAGGTTGAATATTATCAATCGAGCCCTCAGTGGCTCGATTGATAATATAAAATGTGCCGTGTATGCCCAGCATAAGTCACAACAAGAGACAGACAATCACAGAGAGAGCTGTCAGCTACCCATATACTGCAGGCCAATTCCCGATCAATTTCATGCTGAAATTGATCCAGAATCAGCTATGTGACACCGCATCCGCTGCCTCGGCAGCTTGCCGCTTCCCCTCTAATCTTTAATGTTTCCTCCAGTGCACTCTATACATTACCTTTCCACGGACTTGTTTGCCTAGTAATGTGGCGCGTGTGTGATGTCACACACACACCAGTGTTGCTCAGCAACCACATGGAGCGCTTGTATGGATGAAGGACAGCACCTGGAAGCAACAGGGCCGTGGACAGGTAATGTATAAAGTACACTGGGCACCAGGGGGCACATTAAACATTGGGGGGACAGCATAAGGGGTTTTGTCGAGTTCGTCACTCATCCCTATATCACTGGCTGGTGCACCTGATCGAGCAAGTCGGTCCTACATAGGTCCTACGTAGGTGAGTGAACAAAGTGATCTACGACAGATTGTGTGAGGAGGTGTGGCCTGTGCTGCCACTCAGCATCCTTACAGCAAGGTCCATCAGAGCAGGCTATGTCTAGATTTTCCACTGGTCTGCTGTGAAGAGAAGAGTCCAGCCTTTATTATGTGACCAGTTGGGGACAAGTACAAATACATTTTTCAAAAATAACTAATTACTTTTAACCTTCCTGGCGGTAAGCCCGAGCTGTGCTCGGGCTATGCCGCCGGAAGGCACCGCTCAGGCCTCGCTGGGCCGATTTGCATAATTGTTTCTTTGCTACACGCAGCTAGCACTTTGCTAGCTGCGTGTGCAATCCGATCGCTGCTGATCCGCCGCACCGCAGGCCCCCCCCAGACCCCGTGCGCTGCCTGGCCATTCAGTGCCAGGCAGCGCTGAGGGGTGGATCGGAGTCCCCTTTGACGTCACGACGTCGAGGAAGTCGTCCCGCCCATCGCCATGGCGACGGGGGAAGACCTCCAGGAGATCCCGTTCTTTGAACGGAATCTCCTGATCGCCGATCGCCAGAGGCGATTGGAGGGGCTGGGGGGATGCCGCTGAGCAGCGGCTATCATGTAGCGAGACCTTGTCTCGCTACATGATATAAATTTATTTTTATTTTTAAAAACGGCTGTGCTGCTCCCTGGTGGATTTTAATAAACCGCCAGGAGGGTTAAGTTCAGAAGAATAAAGGGTTTATTCTTTTATTATTGAAATAACCTGTTTCCTGTGCCCACCACTTTAGGGTTTTATTTGTTTCCTGTACCCACCGCTTTAGCGGTGTACCTGTTTCCTGTGGGCACCACTTCTGACAATAATTATAATCAATAAAGTGTTTACCACCTTATAGAGTGGAGAACACTATTTACTGCAGTGGAGCAGAGTTGAGAACATGGTGATATTTTCAAACATCCATTTGCTACTTTTACCACAGATTGCCTCTTTAAAAAGGAGTGATCCGAAGCCACAATAATAGTCAATGTAAGCTTCTTATCTCTGACAAATGATCATTCAGCAGCTTCGATCCAAGGCTCCATTCAAGTGAATTGTAATCTTAGGGTCATTATAGTTGGTGAGCAAAGCAGTGTTTGCAACTGTAAAAACAAACTCAGACTGCAGTACCACAAATAAGGGGATCTTGAAGGGTGATCTTTTTTTTTTTTTAAGAATGGAGAACGCAAAAGCAGCGATTTGAATCTCAATGTGCCACTCTTTAATAGGTCTTATAGTATTGTTTTTTATTTTAAAAAAAAATGCTTGCTTGCAACTTTTTTAAAATCTACTTTTTACTTAAAGGAAAGATGCAAGCAAAAAAAAAAATCTACTTACCCAGGGCCTCCTCCAGCCCCTGGCAGCCGTCCTGTGCCCTCGCCACAGCTCTGCATCCAGACAGTGGCCCGGGGTCCCCTCCATTACAGTTGCCGATGGGCATCTACTGCGACTGGGCGAGAGCTGCTTGCGGTAGTGCTGACGTGGTCTGGAGTGTTCTGCGCAGGCACAGAACTACTATGCCTGCGCAGTACACTCCAGATCACGTAAGCACGACCGCAAGCAGCTCTCACGCGGGCACAGGAAATGCCGACCTGTCGAGGTCAGCATCTGCAACGGAGGGGACCCTGGGCCATCAGCTGGATGCGGAGCTGTGGTGAGGACACAGGATGGCTGTCAGGGGCTGGAAGAAGCCCTGGGTATGTAGATTTTTTTTTCTTTCTTTTCTTTTCAAATAATTTTATTGATGTTTACGGTAACAGCTTATGGCAATACAATGAGAAATTAGGGAAGAACATATCCCGATTAGCAGCACATCATGACTCTTGAATAGTAGATTTTTTTTAATTTGCTCAGACCTTCTCTTTAAGCACCTGTGTGACACTGTAGCAGCGATGATTGTTAATGGGCCATTAATATGTGAACTATACTCAATGGAGATATAGCACATTAATACAGCGCCAACAGCATTCAGCCTTGGGTCATGACCTCATAAATAATACCTGCCATATGATTCTGTCCACAATTGTGGTGATCATGCCATCTTTCTTCGATACACATGCTGCAAACATCCGCTGTATGTGGTGCTCCAGGGTGGCCAACTTCATTTGAGACCCTAGCTCTCCTACAGGCCGGTGTATTCTGTATCACATGTGCTTTAATATTTAATTCATGTGAGGTTGATCCTTTTAGTATATTCCGGTCTTTTATATTTCTCAAGAACATACACCAGATCTGTGTCTATCCAAGATTGGATATGCACTTTTCCCACCCCTAGGCCAACGTTCTTGCGGCTCCCCTTCCATATGTAGTAGCCCCCCTCCCATTCCTTGTGCAGCTCCCTCTTCCATGTGTAACATTCATCTACAGCAGCCTCCTTTAGTTACATTCAGATCCCTTGGACACCAACTCCCTTTTTCCATGTGTTCTTCCTATTTGCAACCTCTAATTTGCAGCCTGCTCTTCCATATGTAGCAATACCTCTTAAGGGGCCCGCTGCCCCCTTAGCCAGCTACTGCCCCAGGCCCATGCCTTTGTGGCTTTTCGGGAAATTTGTCCTTGTATCTATCTAATGATCGCAAAGAAATACATTTTCATCCCTGTCACCCTTTCATAGCTTCTAATGCCTTTACTACTGCAATAGCACAGCAACAGAAAGAAAAAACATGGGAGCAAAGTATTTATTCCCTCGTAAGATAGACAGACTTTTGTACTCCACATAAGGATGTGATTTGGTAATACTGACTTATGTCCTTTTGATATAAGCAAACTGTAATTTTGGCTAGTAGGTCCACTTTAAAAAAAAAAAGTTATAGTTGCAATCTTTAGTGGTGCTTCAGGTAATGAAGAAGGGTGGAAGAAGTATTTTGGCGGCCATACAGAATGCCAAGTAAGTGTCAGCAGGGAAGCAGAGACATGGAGGGAAAAAAATCACATGCTTGGAAAATGGAGATACATTGGTTCTATCAGGTCTGCCACAGATGTAAGGACAAGCTGTACAGAATGAAAGAATTACAGGCAAGATCAGCCATTATAATGGGTTTTTCTCTTCCACCTGGTGTTCCAATTTATAATGAAAAATACAGCTTGTTCCCCTCTCTGTCCCACGTTTGCTGAATGGATATTTGAAGACACTGCAGGGGTTCATGCTGAATGCAATGTGCGGTGTACAAAATTTTCTTAAAGAAAAGGTTTGCCTTTCACGTGCCCCCAATTTTTCCCCCGAAACCCCCAGATTTGGTGCATCTGTCACAGTGCCAGCATTCTATTCCTGCGCTAGAAGTGCGATTATGTGCTGCTAATTGTGCCTGCCGATGATTAATTTCTTCTGGCTCTCTAGACGGAGATGTGTGTTTAGGATTCCAGAGCTGTAGAAAATTAATAGCATCATTTCAGGGTGTCTACAGTGCGGAAACGGCTGCAGTCATCTCTCTACTCTTCTCTGCTAAATGCTCTCTTCTAAGATGTGTCTAACTTCACTGCCAACAAAACCCTCCAACCGAGCCTGAGAGTGCCTCAATCTGTACATTAATGGAACAATACTTTCTATAAGGTCTCTGGAAAAAAAAAATACAACACACAGAACAGTATCAATGCATAGCTAGAAATATAATAAAACGAGCAGCCCAAGTTTTGTTGGCTAATACACACACATTGAGAATCCTGTACAGTTTACTGTAAGCTTCAATACAGAATCTGATATTGCATTTATTATGAAACAGCGCAAAACAAACCAAACATTTCTACATATCATAAAAACATTTCTACAAGGCATAAAAAGTAAGGCCCCCCTCAGGTGCAAACACTGGTAAAATATAAAATGTGTTCCTGTATGTAATAAATCCCAAGACCTAGGTAGACTCTGATCTGCTGAACAGAAATACTTTGCAACACCTACCCCTATTTACAACCCCCCTCCCCCCCAAAAAAAATAAATAATTCCAGAACCAGGTATACAAAAGCAAAGGATAATACTTTGTAACAAATTTACAGTTCATGTTTATCCAAGCTGGATATTTAAAGACCAACTTAAGCAAAGACATAAAAAAAGGCACGGTAGATTGATATGGAGAAAAGTCTAAAATGACATTGGGACCTCCTTAGGTACTCTTTTCCCAAAACTCAAAAGCTCGAAATTCCCCCCATCTTTTCATAAAGATGTGCTCCATCATTGAGATCTCATTTAGTACATTCTGATGTGACACCCATTAAAGAAACCGCTCTCAAATGTGACACCTTTCCATGTTTAAGTTGGCATCTATGCATAACATAATTAAAGGGGATACATTTGTACATCCCACAAGATGTAAGAAATACAAGATAAAATGGAGATATAAACAAGACTCAGCCTGGGTGGTGTACCTGATCAAATGTCCCTTTGGGAAATGTTATGTTGGCAAAACTACTCAGGAATTAAGGAAACAACTTTTGTCGCAAGAGTTGACTATACTTAATGAAAATTTGGATTAGGCTGTAGCTGAACATTTTTACCACTTTAGACACTCTGTCATTCAACTTTGTGTGCGGGTCATCGACTCAGTCCCCCTAGTTACAAAGAGGATGACAGACATGTGCAATGACTAAAGAAAGAGCTTAAATGAATTTAGGGAACTTGATACAATACAATTTGGTCTTAGTAAGAAATATGACCTTAGTTTCAATTGGTAGCTGTAACGATTGGGGAATTATTTTCATGGTCAGCGCACAAGATGCGCGCTGACACTGCGGAAATCCTCCACAAGCGTATAAAATAACAGAACCCAGCTATGCACCTGTAGAGGGAAATTCCCACCGGCAGATGGAGCTGTGGAGTGCAGAGGAATAAACCCTCTGCACTGCCACAGATGCCAGATGGGAATTGTACAAGGTTAAGCAATACAGGGAGTGCAGAATTATTAGGCAAGTTGTATTTTTGAGGAATAATTTTATTATTGAACAACAACCATGTTCTCAATGAACCCAAAAAACTCATTAATATCAAAGCTGAATATTTTTGAAAGTAGTTTTTAGTTTGTATTTAGTTTTAGCTATTTTAGGGGGATATCTGTGTGTGCAGGTGACTATTACTGTGCATAATTATTAGGCAACTTAACAAAAAACAAATATATACCCATTTCAATTATTTATTTTTACCAGTGAAACCAATATAACATCTCAATATTCACAAATATACATTTCTGACATTCAAAAACAAAACAAAAACAAATCAGTGACCAATATAGCCACCTTTCTTTGCAAGGACACTCAAAAGCCTGCCATCCATGGATTCTGTCAGTGTTTTGATCTGTTCACCATCAACATTGCGTGCAGCAGCAACCACAGCCTCCCAGACACTGTTCAGAGAGGTGTACTGTTTTCCCTCCTTGTAAATCTCACATTTTATGATGGACGACAGGTTCTCAATGGGGTTCAGATCTGGTGAACAAGGAGGCCATGTCATTAGTTTTTCTTCTTTTATACCCTTTCTTGCCAGCCACACTGTGGAGTATTTGGACGCATGTGATGGAGCATTGTCCTGCATAAAAACCATATTTTTCTTGAAGGATGCAGACTTCTTCCTGTACCACTGCTTGAAGAAGGTGTCTTCCAGAAACTGGCAGTAGGACTGGGAGTTGAGTTTGACTCCATCCTCAACCCGAAAAGGCCCCACAAGCTCATCTTTGATGATACCAGCCCAAACCAGTACTCCACCTCCACCTTGCTGGTGTCTAAGTCGGACTAGAGCTCTCTGCCCTTTACCAATCCAGCCACAGGCCCATCCATCTGGCCCATCAAGACTCACTCTCATTTCATCAGTCCATAAAACCTTAGAAAAATCAGTCTTGAGATATTTCTTGGCCCAGTCTTGACGTTTCAGCTTGTGTGTCTTGTTCAGTGGTGGTCATCTTTCAGCCTTTCTTACCTTGGCCATGTCTCTGAGTATTGCACACCTTGTGCTTTTGGGCACTCCAGTGATGTTGCAGCTCTGAAATATGGCCAAACTGGTGGCAAGTGGCATCTTGGCAGCTGCCCGCTTGACTTTTCTCAGTTCATGGGCAGTTATTTTGCGCCTTGGTTTTTCCGCACGCTTCTTGCGACCTTGTTGACTATTTTGAATGAAACGCTTGATTGTTCGATGATCACGCTTCAGAAGCTTTGCAATTTTAAGAGTGCTGCATCCCTCTGCAAGATATCTCACTATTTTTGACTTTTCTGAGCCTGTCAAGTCCTTCTTTTGACCCATTTTGCCAAAGGAAAGGAAGTTGCCTAATAATTATGCACACCTGATATAGGGTGTTGATGTCATTAGACCACACCCCTTCTCATTACAGAGATGCGCATCACCTAATATGCTTAATTGGTAGTAGGCTTTTGAGCCTATACAGCTTGGAGTAAGACAACATGCATAAAGAGGATGATGTGGTCAAAATACTCATTTGCCTAATAATTCTGCACTCCCTGTATAGGGCAAGATAGCCCTTGGAGAGAGAGAGAGAGAGCACAGAGACAGAATGTATGTGTGTCCACCAATCTAGTCGCTACCCGGCGACGGTGAACACACAACAACGAAAACCAAGTGGGAATGCAATCGCAAGAATGGCAATTGCTAATAGCGACACCAGACTGAGTAATACAGAGCAAAGGAACAGAATAAAGACAGAACTGATAACAAACAGTAATCCAAAACACAGGAGCAGACAGGACTAACTACTCGCGGTCACCACGAGTTAAGCGCAATAGCGACAAAGCGCGTGCGCGGCACAGTCGCCACACGAGAAGTGCAATAGCGACAAAGCGTACCAACCCTGACTAACCAAAGAGGCACGAAAACAAAAGAGAACGCGAACGCTTGCTAAACGGTTACCTCATCGAGACGACAGAAAGCGTTTGTTCCAGACAGACAGAAAGACAGATGGAGCAGCCAGTAGCAACCACTGCTCTGGCTACACTCCTAAGACAGAATACAGAAGGAACTAACGTCTCTTCCACTAGGGCGAATGCGATTCAAACAGACAGACAGATGGAGCAACCAGTAGCAACCGCTGCTCTGGCTATACTCCCAGACAGAGTACAGAAGGAACCACCGCCTCTACCACTAGGGCGAATGCGATCCCAACAGACAGAACGATTTCCTGTCGTCCGCCGCTGGCGACAAGACATTCACAACAGATAGACAGTACAAAGCAAAAGAGGTAACAAACAACCTGACTATGCTAACAGGAATGCTAGGGCACTCCCAAGGAACTACTCTAAGATAACAATATTAGCAAACAGTAAGCAAAGGGCTGAGACTCCAGGTAAGTTAGCAGGAACAAACCATCATGACCAGCAAGGAATTCTGGGAGAAAAAGGTATTTATACTGCAAGCCATCAGAGGAAGCAGCTAAGCAATTTGCATGACAAGTGGATGCAAATTCCTCACTAGAACAGCAACTCTGCAGCTTGCAGAGTGGAGACAGGTCTCTTTTCCAGAGACCTGCAGCACTCAGACCTAACAAATGGTCAAAAAGCTGTCTGCCTGTGCAGACAGCAGAGCAGATCATTACAGTAGCTGGCTTTAAGCTTTAGTGTAGTGTGATGTGTGAAATGTGTTTTTGCACGTATTTATTGTATTTTCTTTGTTTTTATAGATTCTTGTGAGTCTTCTGGCTGCAGAAGGAGAATTTGGTGAGTTATTGCAGCTCCTATAGTGAGCTGAATATTATGTGCTGCTGCAGTTGCAGTTACTTGTACACTACAGGGATTTGTGTGTGGGATGTATTGACATTTGACCCCGGCCCTGCTTTTGATCGGCCAGACGTTACTATTTTGGAGCATCATTCTGTTGCCATGTTAGAATGTGTAAAGTCGTGCGGACCATAATGCCCACCATCTTTTGAGATTACTATGAATCAATGGAAACTGTATAGTCTCAATGTTCTTCAAGTGTGCATCCTGACTGATACATAGAAGGAAAACCATTATTGTCAAATTAACATTGGAGTGAAAGCAGTGACTTTTGTTCTTGGTACAGATATGATCAGCTGTGACATGCTGAGGAGAGGAGATGGTATAGCTCATCTTCTGGTGGTCCCACCATCCTCCTTCATCCTCAGGTCATCATGGACATCCATGTTTCTTAGAACCACCCACATCTCAGAGGATTTAATATAGTCCTGTGTTAATTTTGATCTAAGCTGAAGAGTTATTACTGGAAAAACGTTACTGGAAACAATAAAAGTGTTTTATTTGAATAACTGCCACAATTTATTGCCTTTCAGTAATATTTTTATTACCGCTTCACTCCCCATCTCCCTGCTAAAAGCTGCAGTACATTAACTTGCTGAGATATTTAGCAAAACTAAGATAAACCCGACAAGATTAAAAGAGAATGAAAGATGTGATGTGTTCATGGAGATAAAACCATGACTAAAATAAGTTGAAAATTAGATTCCAGCGGCTTTACTAAAAAATTATTACTGCCGTGTACAATCACAGATCAAAAAAGAAAAGGAAAAAGAAAAAAGAACTTCTCTCATGCTGCTTCCTTTCTCTGGAACTTTTCTCTGCATGCTGTCAGACAATAGTTTTTTTCTTTAAAACTGTTTTCAGAAAAGTTTAGAAAATGTAACGTCTACCCACAAGACTTGTGTTGCTAAGTCTCCTTTCTGTTCTGACAAGCAGGACTCTCGTTCCCATTCTTTTAAATAGTCTCTGTACGTTATGACATTATGTTGTCATGCAAACACGGATACGTGCACCATATGTAATATTACAGTGATTCAGAATTGTAAGAGCTCAAACTATTAGTAAGTGTGGGTGACATGTGGGTGACATGTGGGAGAGGCGGGGAGGGCAGCGGGAGCTGCGGGGACTTAGCGTCCTGCACGGACCCGACAGAGCTCTGGCTATATAGCTCAGAGCTCTGAGAAGCATCTTTGTATTTGGGCTCCAAGGAGCCCCATTGGTCCTTAGCAGACCAATGGGGTTCCTTTTGATTTGAAGGAACCCCATTGGTCTGCTAAGGACCAATGGGGCTCCTTGGAGCCAAAATACAAAGATGCTTCTCAGAGCTCTGAGCTATATAGCTCAGAGCTCTGTCGGGAATGTGTGCAGCGCAGACGCGTATGCGGCGGCGGCGAGTGACGTCGGGTGCGACGTAGTTACAATGTAACAAAGTTGTTACATTGTAATAACTTTGTTACATTGTAACTGATAGAACATTTCCGAGGCTATTTCGAGGGATCATTTATTTAAAGGGACAGGTAAGTATTAATGGTTAATTAAGAATATTAAAGGACTTTTTTCGTGGTTATGTTTTTTGTTCAATTAAAATACTTTTTCTAAGTGTTTGTGTGTTTATTTACTTTTAACTCTTAAAGGAAATGGGTAAGGGGTACAAGTACCTCTATACTCATTTCTCCTGGGAGGGGGGGTGGGCATCTGGGGGACCCCTTTTTAAAGGGGACTACCAGATTCCACCATGAACCTCCCCCCCAGGAAATTGCGGCCTCCACCTCCACCGCCCATCGGAGGTGGAGAAGAGCCCCTTGTCCTTGGATTGGACAAGGGCTCGGAGGGGGAGGGGAAAGCTTGGCTGCCCCTCCCCTTCCGAGACCCCCCAATCCATGGACCATGCGGGCTGGTATAGTCAGGGTGCGGAGCCCCACGCGGCCGGTGCTCCGCATTCTGGCTATCCCAGCCTGCATGGGGGACAAGGGGTTAAAGAGGTCTGGGAAGGGGGACCCCACGTCGTTTTTTTTTTATATTTCCCACACTCAGAACAAAGTAAGTAAAACTCTTCCCACTTGGGGGAATCTATGAAAATAATACACTATTGTTACCTGTGCAAAAAAAACTGACATTTTCTGCATTTAAAAGACATTTTCGCCCTTGAAACTTAAAAATCGATTTTCTCAAAAACTATAAGGTCTTTTTGAAAAAAAATTTTTTCCTCTTATTCCCACTGATCCCCTTAATATACCTTGGGAATTTGGTGTTCCTAAACTTTAAGCAGGCTTTGCTATTAACCGTTAAAGTCGGCGGGTTTTTAAATGTTTACATTTTTCCTTTGAAACTTTAACATCGATTTTCTCAAAAACTATAAGGTCTTTTGAAAAAAAAATTTTTCCTCTTATTCCTCCTGATCTCCTTAATATATTCTCCAAATTTGAGGCTCTTAGCATTTAAGGGGGCTTTGCTATTACCCTTAAAGTCGGCGGCTTTTTTATATTATACGGAGCGTTACGGTTTAACGCGAAATTACGGTAGCGTTTAATGCGAAATTACGGCATAAACGAAACGCGAAATTACGCGTTGAAAATTACGCTTACGGTATTTTCAATTACGATTTTAATGGCAATTACGCTACTGTAATTTCGCATCGTAATTGCAAATTTCGCATGCGTAATTTTAGTAATGCGAAATTACGAAAATTTCAGCTCAACTCTACACGGGGCGGTCCTTCTAGCGACGCAATCTTGCGATTTGCGTCCAACTGAAGCCTCCCACCTGAATGCTAATGGCTGCTAGATGTGGTATGGCAGGTAAAGGGTGTATGACAGTGCATCCTGATTGGCTGACGAGCACCTGCTGACGACTTAAATGTAGCTGCATGCATGTATTGCTGTGTTCTATTGCTTGTGTGTGTCGAATTTAGCATTCAGTATGGAGGCAGTGTTGGTGGGTTTTCTGGATGCGAGAGGTCCAGAGCCTGGGTGTGAGAGGTCCAGGCCCACCTGCACTCCCCTCCAGGTATCGCGCATTGGCCTTGGGGCCCCGGCCAGTGAGAGAGGTCCGGGGCCCCTGGCCATCGTGAGAACCAATCGTGTGTTTTTAAACTGTTTTTTCAGCTCTAGGACATGGCAGACAGGTGAGCGGTTAGGGAGGGACCCCTGTGGGAGGAATGCCTGCACGGGGCGGTCCTGCTAGTGACGCAATCTTGCGATTTGCGTCCAACTGAAGCCTCCCACCTGAATGCTAATGGCTGCTAGATGTGGTATGGCAGGTAAAGGGTGTATGACAGTGCATCCTGATTGGCTGACGAGCACCTGCTGACGACTTAAATGTAGCTGCATGCATGTATTGCTGTGTTCTATTGATTGTGTGTGTGTCGAATTTAGCATTCAGTATGGAGGCAGTGTTGGTGGGTTTTCTGGATGTGAGAGGTCCAGAGCCTGGGTGTGAGAGGTCCAGGCCCACCTGCACTCCCCTCCAGGTATCGCGCATTGGCCTTGGGGCCCCGGCCAGTGAGAGAGGTCCGGGGCCCCTGGCCATCGTGAGAACCAATCGTGTGTTTTTAAACGTTTTTTTTCAGCTCTAGGACATGGCAGACAGGTGAGCGGTTAGGGAGGGACCCCTGTGGGAGGAATGCCTGCACGGGGCGGTCCTGCTAGCGACGCAATTTTGCGATTTGCGTCCAACTGAAGCCTCCCACCTGAATCCTAATGGCTGCTAGATGTGGTATGGCAGGTAAAGGGTGTATGACAGTGCATCCTGATTGGCTGACGAGCACCTGCTGACGACTTAAATGTAGCTGCATGCATGTATTGCTGTGTTCTATTGCTTGTGTGTGTGTCGAATTTAGCATTCAGTATGGAGGCAGTGTTGGTGGGTTTTCTGGATGTGAGAGGTCCAGAGCCTGGGTGTGAGAGGTCCAGGCCCACCTGCACTCCCCTCCAGGTATCGCGCATTGGCCTTGGGGCCCCGGCCAGTGAGAGAGGTCCGGGGCCCCTGGCCATAGTGAGAACCAATCGTGTGTTTTTAAACGTTTTTTTTCAGCTCTAGGACATGGCAGACAGGTGAGCGGTTAGGCAGGGACCCCTGTGGGAGGAATGCCTGCACGGGGCGGTCCTGCTAGCGACGCAATCTTGCGATTTGCGTCCAACTGAAGCCTCCCACCTGAATGCTAATGGCTGCTAGATGTGGTATGGCAGGTAAAGGGTGTATGACAGTGCATCCTGATTGGCTGACGAGCACCTGCTGACGACTTAAATGTAGCTGCATGCATGTATTGCTGTGTTCTATTGCTTGTGTGTGTCGAATTTAGCATTCAGTATGGAGGCAGTGTTGGTGGGTTTTCTGGATGTGAGAGGTCCAGAGCCTGGGTGTGAGAGGTCCAGGCCCACCTGCACTCCCCTCCAGGTATCGCGCATTGGCCTTGGGGCCCCGGCCAGTGGGAGAGGTCCGGGGCCCCTGGCCATCGTGAGAACCAATCGTGTGTTTTTAAACGTTTTTTTTCAGCTCTAGGACATGGCAGACAGGTAAGCGGTTAGGGAGGGACCCCTGTGGGAGGAATGCCTGCACGGGGCGGTCCTGCTAGCGACGCAATCTTGCGATTTGCGTCCAACTGAAGCCTCCCACCTGAATGCTAATGGCTGCTAGATGTGGTATGGCAGGTAAAGGGTGTATGACAGTGCATCCTGATTGGCTGATGAGCACCTGCTGACGACTTAAATGTAGCTGCATGCATGTATTGCTGTGTTCTATTGCTTGTGTGTGTCGAATTTAGCATTCAGTATGGAGGCAGTGTTGGTGGGTTTTCTGGATGTGAGAGGTCCAGAGCCTGGGTGTGAGAGGTCCAGGCCCACCTGCACTCCCCTCCAGGTATCGCGCATTGGCCTTGGGGCCCCGGCCAGTGAGAGAGGTCCGGGGCCCCTGGCCATCGTGAGAACCAATCGTGTGTTTTTAAACGTTTTTTTTCAGCTCTAGGACATGGCAGACAGGTGAGCGGTTAGGGAGGGACCCCTGTGGGAGGAATGCCTGCACGGGGCGGTCCTGCTAGCGACGCAATCTTGCGATTTGCGTCCAACTGAAGCCTCCCACCTGAATGCTAATGGCTGCTAGATGTGGTATGGCAGGTAAAGGGTGTATGACAGTGCATCCTGATTGGCTGACGAGCACCTGCTGACGACTTAAATGTAGCTGCATGCATGTATTGCTGTGTTCTATTGCTTGTGTGTGTCGAATTTAGCATTCAGTATGGAGACAGTGTTGGTGGGTTTTCTGGATGTGAGAGGTCCAGAGCCTGGGTGTGAGAGGTCCAGGCCCACCTGCACTCCCCTCCAGGTATCGCGCATTGGCCTTGGGGCCCCGGCCAGTGAGAGAGGTCCGGGGCCCCTGGCCATCGTGAGAACCAATCGTGTGTTTTTAAACTTTTTTTTTCAGCTCTAGGACATGGCAGACAGGTGAGCGGTTAGGGAGGGACCCCTGTGGGAGGAATGCCTGCACGGGGCGGTCCTGCTAGCGACGCAATCTTGCGATTTGCGTCCAACTGAAGCCTCCCACCTGAATGCTAATGGCTGCTAGATGTGGTATGGCAGGTAAAGGGTGTATGACAGTGCATCCTGATTGGCTGACCAGCACCTGCTGACGACTTAAATGTAGCTGCATGCATGTATTGCTGTGTTCTATTGCTTGTGTGTGTCGAATTTAGCATTCAGTATGGAGGCAGTGTTGGTGGGTTTTCTGGATGTGAGAGGTCCAGAGCCTGGGTGTGAGAGGTCCAGGCCCACCTGCACTCCCCTCCAGGTATCGCGCATTGGCCTTGGGGCCCCGGCCAGTAAGAGAGGTCCGGGGCCCCTGGCCATCGTGAGAACCAATCGTGTGTTTTTAAACGTTATGGAGGACCCAGCTGTTCAGCATATCAGTAGGTGGTGTGTGGCCCTGCCTTCCACTGCCTCTGAAGAGGAGTGCGCTGTGGGACCCAGGAGGAGAGGAGGATACAGAAGAGGATTGCTGAAGGAAAAAACACTAGATAAACATTATTCGGAGACTGAGTAATATTAATAAAACATAACTTTTAATAAAGTCGGGTTAAAATAGATCATTCGAACAATATACTACCCCTTAGTGCAAAAAATGTGATACATTGGGTTGGGGATAAAGGTCATTTGTCTGTCAGGCTCTCCTCCAAACTCACAATGCATGTATATTAACAACCCCACACACAACCCTACTGTCACGGACGGTTGCGGGGCCGCAGGCGCGTCCTGGAACCGTCCGTGAAGAAAAGAACGATCGCACTCGATTCCCTGCATCGATTGCGCTTCAGATCAATAGAACCAAGATTTGATGTGTAGTATCCCTCTGCCTAGGAACAGCTGGGGGATCTGTCTTAGCTGAGTGGAAGCCTGGGGGGGAGGTGTTAATTAGCTTGGACATCTTCCCTGTGGAAGGCACAATTCCCCTTTCTGTTCTGGGAACCAGGTGACACCTAGCTGGTCTCATGTAGATGTTAATTAACCAAAGGGTGATAAGGATGCCTAGGTGCAGCCAGGCAGGCTACGAATCCCCGGGAGGTCTTGACAAATTGCTCCCTGGTAAAGATCAAAGGGAAGTCAGCTGTTAGCAGCTAGAACACATCCTGAATAACCGTGAGTCTTATAGCATAATCCATAACTTCCCAGATCTGTCATATTTCTGGGGTTCCTGAGATGGCAGCTTCGCCAAACGTTGGGGAAGTGTAGCATGAGTCCCGGTGCTGGTTCTGAGGAAGTTTCAGAACATTCTGAGGTAAAGACTGCCAGTTAGGCAGTTTAAAAGTGCCCTGATGATACCACAGGGGTCCCACCCCTCATGTCTGGTATCAATCGAGACAGACCTGAAAATGTTAATGAATCTGCCCTGACCTGTACGGTTCTGTGAGATAGAGCCCATATATGGGTAGATATGATTTCCGGTCCCCAGGACAAGGGGAGGGCTCATCTCATCTTCTAAGGGGGTGTGTGGCTCCCCGCCCTCACTCCCTCCTACTGAATCAGGGGCATAAGAATGGCAGAGGACCCAAACTCAGTGTCCTCCACCCTGAAAACTTCTTGAACTCATCGGTGCCAGCTTGAGGATATGCTGGCATCCACCTGGTCTGAACTCTGAACCTTGATTGAAACCCAGAACTCTGATTTTTCCCACAAAAAGGACATCTTTCCAGGAACTAAGTATTTTTCTCCCTTCTTTTATTTTTTATACTGGCTATTACTGTTTTAATAATTGTTGATTTTAATAATTGTCTGTATATATTAATTATTTATATTGCGTGAATAAATGACTTTCTCCAAGTCATTCACTGTCCGCTACCCTGCTTATCAGCACACACAGAACTGATCCCGGGTCTCTGAAGATACGCTACTGTTTGTTTGTTGTTGGCTAGACAGAATACCGTGTGTTTAACCGTTTTATTCGCAGGACTAGTCAGTCAGTAAATCTGGTCCACTGGCCCATACCAGTGGTGGTGGCAGATACCGTGGAATCGTGTGTACGTTGTAATTACCCGTGTCTCACAGGCTCCCTTCTGCGTTGTCTGCGGCTAATTCTTAATGGTTCCTGCGCATTGACTGCGACCAGAGTTCGCACGATCCGTGCGCTGGCACCGTTCAGAAGGCTAAGTGCGGTCAGCCACTAGGGCTCCTGTGACACCTACATGTTTTGTTTCCTTTAATTGGAAACTTCGTCAGGGGTAACCAGAGTGCTAAGTGACTAGAGTGCCTAAACTACTAAAGTAAATTCATAATAAAAATCACGTTACACATATTACAGTGAACCTCCAGACTAAAAATCGACTCGGCAGCACTGAAAAGGCCTGGTATTTCTTTAACCTCCTTAGCGGTAACCCCGTGCTGGACACGGGGTAAGCTGCGCAGGAGGATTTCTCAGGCCCCGCTGGGCCGATCTGCATAATTTTTTTTTATACACGCAGCTTGCACTTTGCTAGCTGCGTGTTATTTACGATCGCCTGGCCAATCAGTGCCAGGCAGCGCTGAGGGGTGGATCAGGACTCCCTCTGACGTCACGACGTAGATGACGTCGGTGACATCATCGCGGCCTGTCGCCATGGCGACGGGGAAGCCCTCATGGAAATCCCGTTCAGAACGGGATTTCCGGATAGGCATATGCGCCAGCGGCGATCGGCGCATACGGGGGGACGCCGCAGGGAGGGGGAAGCATGTAGCTAGCGCTAGGCTAAAAAAAAAAAAAAGTTAAAAAACCCTCCTGGGGCCGCAAGGCCGCGGGAATCATACCGCCAGGGAGGTTAACAGTTTCACAGCATCAGAACTTTGCTTCTCTTATACAAGCCTCATTTTTGGCTGGATAGTGTAATGGTTAAGGGCTCTGCCTCTGACACAGGAGACCTGGGTTCAAATCTCGGCTCTGCCTGTTCAGTAAGCCAGCACCTATTTCAGTAAGGAGTTTCTTGGGCAAGTCTCCTTAACACTGCTACTGCCTACTGAGTGCGCTCTAGTGGCTGCCTCGCAAGCGCTTTGAGTCCAACAGGAGAAAGGCGCTATACAAATACTGCCATTATTATTATTATTATTATTTTTAGCTGCACAGAAGAAAACTGCCCGGGCAGTTTTCCCCTTATGCTGTGCAAAGCATGATGGGATTTCTGATGTTGTTGTTCTCGTTCTGCTGTTTTGGTGCTATTTTTTTTTTTTTTACATTATGAATTTGACATTTAACCCTAGTGCGTGCAGCTGGGAGGGGTTATCAGGACACTAGACAGTTGGAACTGTGTCTCATGCTCCCTGTCACCTCCTTTCAACCAAAAAGATGGCTGCCCCCATGACAAAGATGGCAGCCCCCATGAATCACAAACATTTGCCTGTTCTTTTAAAACAGGGTGTGTAAAACATTATATTACCTATCTATTCTAAATAACATAACTAATGTAACTTAATGACGGTATGTTTGTTTAGGCTGAAGTTCCCCTTTAAGGTAGCTTAGTAAATAAGTCAGGCCACTACCAGCAGCCAAATGAGTCCAGTCTGCTCACCTCGCCCTTTTATAGTGGAGTGATGGCTCCAAAGGATGCGGGTGGGGGAGGGTCCAGGTTACTCCCACCGACACGCCCCTTTGTTCCTGTATTATTTGTCAAAGGACCTAACCACCATGAGGTGGTCCAATAGGATTGTACACATTGCGAGTAGTGATGTTTAAAAAGGTGCTAAATAAATCACCTATAGGCCCCATCTCTTCCCATCCTAGGCATAACATCACCCACTTATACATATGTGGAGGATGGCAGCAGTAAAATGTTTAAATGTCCTAGAAAACACATAGAAAAGAGCCTTCGAGAAAGCTCTCTCCTGATTGGTCACAATTGCTGAAGGAGCCAGGGGGAGAGGATCGCGGCTGCAGGAGCAGGTCAAGTCTGCATGTGTATTGTAGTGTAGTTTAGTGCAGTGTAGTGTAGTTTAGTGCAGTGTACTGTAGTGTAGTTTAGTGCAGTGTAGTGTAGCTTAGTGCAGTGTAGCTTAGTGCAGTGTAGTGTAGTTTAATGCTGTGTAGATTAGTTGGTGGGCAGCAGGGATCAGTGTAGTGTAGATAGAGTAGCTTAGAAACAGTTTTTGGGGGTTAAAGGTCCATAAGACGCCCCTGTAGTATAGATGCACCTGGGTTTAGTTTTCTGGGTTTTTTTCCCTGATTTTTGCTCTCTAAACCTAGATGCGTCTTATATGGCGGAGTGTCTTATATTCCGAAAAATACGGTATGTAGCTGTAAAAATGACCTTAAGTCGTTTTATTGTAAATGTAATATAAATAATTAATATATTAAAGAAAATTATTATAAGTAACAATTATGGAGACGGTAACCATAGTATAAATTAAAAGGGAAAACAAAGAACATGAATACTTAAAGATTTGGAAGAAAGATTTCCTTTGTGTGGAAATCTAAGCAAAATGAAACGTTTCTGTGTTCCAAAAGTCAGTCAAATTGGGGGCCAGCCTCACGGTCCTCTCTCTGGCTCCAGGCTTATGTGATGTTACGAAGGGGAGGACTATTTGCTGAAAATGATGTGGATCTTTTAGCATATTTGCTCTCAGGGGCAGACTCAGGCTCTGTCCTTGCTGCTAGAGGTTAAACGACTCCTTACATTTGGGAAGAAATCTTAAGTCCCAAATATATGACATTTTTATACATTCATTGCACATAAATAATAATAGCAAATTCACAAGCCCCAAAGAATATGGATCATAATACCAGGCATGAATAGTGTGTGGCATTCCCTTCCTAAGAACAGGGTTGCTGGTTATGTCTGCTCCCTGAAAGGGATATGAAAATGTTTGGCAGGACATTAGCAGTCAAATAATATAACTTTACATACAAGTCAAAAGTATCACATCTCTAAAAAAACAAAAAATAGTAAAATACCCTTATGGAATATGGCGGCCTATGTTACCCCTTTGTCTGCCCTCCTGCTATGCTGCACGCTTCCTCTGCCAGCAACATGCCAAATGGTCCCTTTCATGCTCGAGTTCACACCTACAGTAGCTGCTAGCTGTCGAATGCTTTGCTTTGGTCCCAGGCAATTAAAAGACACAGCGTCATCTAAACATAAGGCTCTTTCTGAAGTAATCCCAAATTCTTAACCTCTACACATCCAATTTGAATTGTAACATGAATCACAATCAGTGCAGAAAACCAATTGTGATTAAATTTTCCACGGTTCATCTGTGACACCTAACCCTTAACCTTTCCGCCACCAAAACTACCTCCCTGACACCCGACCTAAAGATTAAAAAAAAACTTCCAGAGAACAGATAGTTAGTGTGATGGCCCCTTTGCAGGATACTACCTGTAATTTAAAGCAAAACATGGGTGGTTACCTGGGGAAACTTGAAAACTAACATCTATTGAAAAACTAAGAGGGGGAATTTTGATTGAACGATCTGGAGTGGGGAATAGAAAACAGATAGTTAGTGTAATGGCCACTCTGCATGATACTACTTGGTATTTAAAGCAAAAAATAGGTGGTTACCTTTGCAAACTTGAAATCTAATTTCTATTGAGAGAACTTTGAGAGGGGGGATTTTGATTGAACGATCTGGAGTGGGGAATAGATGATACAGTATATGATGGAGGCACCTAAAATGTATATAGTTACAATGGGTCATGGTGGGTCTATTGGGTTTCCTGAACTTCTCTCTTTTTCTATGCATCCTGTGGCTATGGCTGGCCTTCTGTAATGGTCACGTCTTTGTTTTAACTACCAGTCTGCTAGATCTGAGGTCCTGTCCTGGGTAAATGTACCTAGAAGGGCCCAGGAAACTTGGATTGGTGATGGGGTTTAGGTGCTGTAATTCCTACTGATATATTGTTGTGGGATTTATAAAGATGCCATTGGATGACAAAGGGATGGATGTACATGTTCTGTAATTCATTTGGTTTTAATGTCGAACAGAAAATTAAAAAATATGGAGATCAATTGACATCTCATGGACGTGTATTGTCTTATATTATTTGTACATATTGTTAATAGATGTTTCTTTGAGCTCCAATAAACATTTGTTTGAAAAAAAAAAAAACGCAAATTCCCAGGCGCCGCCATAGTCGCCAATACAAATATCGGCTTTTGGGTGAGATATATATATATATATATATATATATATATATATATATAGCACCCAAAAGCCGATATTTGTATTGGCGACTATATATATATATATATATTTACCGGACGCCAAAATTTCCGTTCTGGCACCAAATACCAATAATATGCATTGGCGCCTATAGTGGTACCCAATTAGTCCACTTGCTGCATGCACCCACATTTACTGCTTCGGTCTAGTGGTCCCACAGGGGGGCCCCTATAGGTTTCCTTGGTGGTCCCCCATGCCCCTATCACTTTGCCTAGTGATACTCTTGTACCACCATAGATTTCTCTTGTAGTCTATGGTTCCCCAGTGCCCCAATAGACTTTACTTGGGAAGTCTAATGGTCCCCCCGTGCCCTATAGCTTTCTGTAGTGGCATGGTGCACTAGTCTTATAGTCCATTAACAAGCAGTTGCCCGTATATATATTCAGCCTCTGCCCTGTGCACTCAGAGACCCCACACTGCCTCACATAGCTTAACTTCCCTCCTTGGCTTCCTGGCAGGCAGTCGAGTGGTCCCCCTGTGCGGCAGGGTTGGTAGTCTTGCCCCCTCCTTCATATTTACCACGCCGATAGTGATTCAATTCAGCAACCTTTAACTGTAGCCAGCAGCACTCTTCTTTTCTTGGAGTGGCAGAGGTAAAACTAAATGGACACCATCATGTCACGTCCCACTGACTGGGCTCCAGCAACCACTCCTCCCTGACTGGAACTACAGATTGTCAGGTCCAGGCAGGGAAATATTCATGTGCCGGCAGCAGAATGATGGGATAATAGTACCCTCTGACCTGCCTGCTGCTCATAGACTGGCAACCTGGTGGTGGTGCTGGAGGTGGGGAGGAGGGGGGGGGGGGTCGATAGTTACTGTCAGAAACACTTAAGGCTGTACACACTCAAAAATTTTAGCTAGCTTACTTTTGGAACTGTGGCCAGCAACAGTACTTTAGCAGTATGGTCCACTGAAGTAGCATGTTGTAATGGCAGCATTATACCTTTTCATAGCGTTAATTCAAACATGGTATATGGGAAAAGGATGGTTAAGGTGGATGCCTTTGTTATGGAGGGAATGGTGGGCACACTTTTCAAGGGAAGAAGTGGATGGGCACTTGTTATATGATTCTGGAAGTTACCATGGGAAGGTAGGGTTGTTGGGGCCGCTTCAAGGATTTGATGGAGGCCCCATGGTTTGTAGTTATGAGGAAAGCATCAGCACAGCAAAAGGTATTTCACAATAGTTTGTTAAAACTAATTTTCAAACAATGTTGGGTGAAGTTGCTCTTCACCCAACAAAGCCTGTCCATAGCTATCCATAGCTGTCCATACACAGCCTGTCCTGGGGTCTACATCACATAAGTTGCTGAAAAACGTTAAACCTGTCTGATTTCCTCTGCAATGTGTGGACTTGATGATAACACAAATGTTCCAGTTTTTTTATGTAATGTGACTTTTTTGTTCTATGTTTTGTGATCCCCTTACAGTATTTCACAAGTGGAAAATTATCTAAGAAGAATTTCAGGCATCGCAACTAAAACAGCTACATTTTTTCTTTGTCACTTCCTGCATTGCAGGACTTTTACTGGAGCGTAAAAGGCTTTTTGCACATTGTATTATTATTTTTATTATTTACCGGTACGGTTCTCATACATTCAGTATTATTACCTATTATTTTTATTATCTGCAGGTATAGCAATAGAATATTCATGTACTCAGAAGAGTCCAGTACTTAGTGTCCATGGCAACCATTTTGCAACTTTATTACTGCCAGCTTGATAAGGAAAATTATTATTTACCAGCAATGCACTAGAAGAAGTGTGAATTTACATATAGTGCCTCGGAGAGTAGGGGCCGATTTATGAATTAGAAACACAAGGCAAGTACAGAAAAGCTGTCCGGGGCTTCAATACCAGGTTGCTCCATAATGCAAAACATACTTGTCAGGTCTCACCTCACCTGTATTTACCTTTATGATGCAGCTCCAGCAAGACGTGCTCACAGTGTCTGGAAGTGAAAAAACAAGTAGATATGAAAACAAAAAGACTGTTTTTAAATTATTATTAAAATTGCTGCTCTACTAGCTTATAAAGCACATAGAAAAAAAACATTAAAACATAACTTGGACTCAAAAAGCTTTAAATTGAACCAGAGAAAACACCTACCCTGCTCTCTGTTTCATCCTTCACTGCTCAGCCTGCTTGTTATCAATCCTGATCAAATCCCTGACTAATTAGGGATTAAATTCAGCCTGGCTTTGCTCAGGAATCATTATAGCTGAGACTGTCTTCTCTGATGTCTTTTCAAGCCCAAGCCTTCCCCCTTCTAGCTCTTCTTTCCTGTTCTGTATAGGACTTGCAGCATCACAGAGAGCTGTGATGAGATGGGATGAGCTGCTGGTATCTGCTAATGTAATGGCATATTGAAAAACGTTTTTTTTAAATCTATATTTGTTAGTCATAAGAGGTTTTTAGAAATGGTGATTTCATTTTGCACACAGCCCACTAAATGCTTTTCTGATGAACTGTTTTGCATGGAGTTTTATTAAAAAAAAAAAAAACAGGTATAGTATTTATTTTGTAAATCTATCAGGGTATATGTTTATTTTGTGCCAAAGCGTTAATCTCTGGTTTCCTTTAAAAACGTGTCCCTTTACATATGTGTTATCACAGAACATACATACCACTGTAATCTGTCAGGCAAGGGTAATTTTAACGCTGTGTGCCAATTTTGACTGTTAGGGTGGTACTAACGCGGCGCCCCCATTCTGTCCCACAATAGCATTCATATTACTGCCACAGTGATGAGAGAGCACACGCAAACATAAAACCCAATAGACAATAGAGTCCTCCTGTCAACTATTACAGTACAACCAACATCACAAGAAAAGATGCTCCATCTAAAGACATATCATGATATGTCTTTAGATGGGGCATCTTTTCTTGTGATGTTGGTTGATTTACGGCCCTTTGGAGACAGTTATTGCTTTTTGGCTCTAGTTTGTGTGGTACAACTATTACAGTACAGGCAGGGGTCGAGTCCTGCGTGAACGCGGGTGGACGACGTCCACCTGCTTTTTTCAGAGGGTGGACGCCGTCCACCCTGGCATGTGTGGGGGGAGCAGCGCAATGGAAGGAGAGCTGTGGGCAGGGGCGGAGAAGGGGGGCCATCTCCCCCCTCCTTCACTCACCTTAGGGCTCTCCATCCCTCGCTCTCCCCTCCAGAACTAATGTGCGGTGGCTGGCAGTGGGCGGGACTTACCTCTTCCTCGATCCATGTGCTGGGTAAGATCTGTGTGCCGCTGCTCTGGTCTAGACCAGACCAGACTAGCGGCAGCGGATAGCTCCCTCTTGCGCCGGAACGAAGAAGAGGTATGTCCCGCCCGCTGCCGGACACCCGCACATTAGTTCTGGAGGGGAGAGAGCGAGGAATGGAGAGCCCTAAGGTGAGGGAAGGAGGGGGGAGATGTCCCCACATCTATCCTTCCACTGCGCTGTTCCCCTACTGCTTGGGGGACACCTGACTACCTATTCTGGGGACATATACCCCTGACTACATATACTGGGGACATATACCCCTGCCTACATATACTGGGACATATACCCCTGACTACCTATTCTGGGGACATATACCCCTGACTACATATACTGGAACATATACCCCTGACTACATATACTGGGGACATATACCCCTGCCTACATATACTGGGCACATATACCCCTGACTACATATACTGGAACATATACCCCTGACTACATATGGTGGGGACATATACCCCTGCCTACATATACTGGCCTGGGCACATATACCCCTGACTACATATACTGGGCACATATACCTCTGGCTACATATACTAGGACATATACCCCTGGCTACAAATACTGGGCACACATACCCCTGACTACATATACTGGGCACATACAGTGGCTTGCAAAAGTATTCGGCCCCCTTGAAGTCTTCCACATTTTGTCACATTACTGCCACAAACATGAATCAATTTTATTGGAATTCCACGTGACAGACCAATACAAAGTGGAATGAAAATCATACATGATTCCAAACATTTTTCAAAAATAAATAACTGCAAAGTGGGGTGGGCATAATTATTCAGCCCCCTGAGTCAATACTGTGTAGAACCACCTTTTGCTGCAAATACAGCTGCCAGTCTTTTAGGGTATGTCTCTACCAGCTTTGCACATCTAGAGACTAAAATCCTTGCCCATTCTTCTTTGCAAAACAGCTCCAGCTCAGTCAGATTAAATGGACAGCGTTTGTGAACAGCAGTTTTCAGATCTTGCCACAGATTCTCAATTGGATTTAGATCTAGACTTTGACTGGGCCATTATAACACATGGATATTTTTTGTTTTAAACCATTCCATTGTTGCCCTGGCTTTGTTTAGGGCCGTTGTCCTGCTGGAAGGTGAACCTCTGCCAGTCTCAAGTCTTTTGCAGACTCCAAGCGGTTTTCTTCCAAGATTGTCCTGTAATTGGCTCCATCCATCTTCCCATCATCTCTGACCAACTTCCCTCTCCCTGCTGAAGAGAAGCACCCCCAGAGCATGATGCTGCCACCACCATATTTGACAGTGGGGATGGTGTGTTCAGAGTGATGTGCAGTGTTAGTTTTCCGCCACACATAGCGTTTTGCATTTTGGCCAAAAAGTTCCACTTTGGTCTCATCTGACCAGAGCACCTTCTTCCACATGTTTGCTGTGTCCCCCACATAGTTTGTGGCAAACTGCAAACGGGACTTCTTATGCTTTTCTGTAAACAATGGCTTTCTTCTTGCCACTCTTCCATAAAGGCCAACTTTGTGCAGTGCATGACTAATAGTTGTCCTATGGACAGATTCCCCCACCTGAGCTGTAGATCTCTGCAGCTCGTCCAGAGTCACCATGGGCCTCTTGGCTGCATTTCTGATCAGCGCTCTCCTTGTTTGGCCTGTGAGTTTAGGTTGGTGGGTTTACAGTTGTGCCATACTCCTACCATTTCTGAATGATCGCTTGAACAGTGCTCCATGGGATGTCCAAGGCTTTGGAAATCTTTTTGTAGCCTAAGTCTGCCTTAAATTTCTCAATAACTTTATCCCTGACCGGTCTGATGTGTTCTTTGGACTTCATGGTGTTGTTGCTCCCAATATTCTCTTAGACAATCTCTGAGGCCGTCACAGAGCAGCTGTATTTGTACTGACATTAGATTACACATAGGTGCACTCATCAGGCAATGTCTATGGGCAACTGACTGCACTCAGATCAAAAGGGGTTGAATAATTACGCACGCCCCACTTTGCAGTTAATTATTTATAAAAAATGTTTGGAATCATGTATGATTTTTGTTCCACTTCTCCCGTGTACACCACTTTGTATTGGTCTTTCACGTGGAATTCCAATAAAATTGATTCATGTTTGTGGCAGTAATGTGACAAAATGTGTAAAACTTCAAGGGGGCTGAATACTTTTGCAAGCCACTGTATAGCCCTCACTACATATACTGGGCACATATACCCCTGCCTACATATACTGGGCACATATACCCCTGACTACATATACTGGGCACATATACCCCTGGCTACATATACTGGGGACATATACTCCTGCCTACATATACTGGGCACATATATCCCTGCCTACATATACTGGGACATATACCCCTGGCTGCATATACTGGGGCATATACCCCTGACTACATATACTGGGACATATAACTCTGCCTAAATATACTGGGCACATATACCCCTGGCTACATATACTGTGCACCTATACCCCTGGCTACATATACTGGGCACATATACCCCTGGCTACATATACTGTGCACCTATACCCCTGGCTACATATACTGGGCACATATACCTCTGGTTACACATACTGGACACCTATACCTCTGGCTACATATACTTGGCACATATACCCCTGGCTACATATACTTGGCAACTATACCTCTGGCTACATATACTGGGGACTACTATACTCATGGCTACTTATACTGGGGACACCTATAGACCTGGCTACCTATGCTGGAGGTACCTATTTTGGGGGAACTGCTGTCAGATTATCTGCATTTTTGTGGAACTGCTGTTATTTATTTTGGGGAAAAGATGGCAGATTATGTGTATGTTAGGGGTGTTAGGGGAATGGCTGCTGCCAGATTACGTGTATTTTGGGGAACTACTGCCAGATTGTGTATGTTTGGGGACCACTGCTGCCAGATTAGATGTATTTTGGGTGATCCGCTGCCAGGTTTCGTGTATTTTGGGGAACTGCTTCCAAATTATGTGTATGTTGGGGGAACTGCTGCTGTCACATTGTCAATTTTGGGGAAACCGCTGCCATATTATCTGTATTTCGGAGGAACTTCTACCAGATTATGTGTCTTTTGGGTGAAATGCTGTAAGATTACATCTATTTTGGGGGATACACTACGGCAGAGCTCAAAATTCCCCGGCAGACCTTTTACATCACTGCTAAGGTCATGTATATTTGGCCCCACCCAATGACCACGCCCACATTATGCTTGACCACGCCCATTTTTTTGGCGTGAGTCCACCCACCTCTTTTCCCAGGACTAGACCCCTGAGTACAGGTATATACAGTGTTGTCTATTCCATGTTTTCATTGTTTTTTTCTATGTGCCTTATGAGATATACACCTGAAAAGCAAAACGTTCCTGGGCTTTGTTGCTTTCCTTGATATAAAAATGCAAAAAAAAACCCATCCCCAATGCCACATAATATATTCACATTCTCAGGGTCACATGACTGACACCAGCCAAATGGTTGACAGAAGCATCACTGCTCATTACACCTGAATGGGGCATAGGGTTTTTGCACTGTGCCCCCATGTGAATGCAGAGGGCCCCTTAATTGTTATTAATCATTAATTTTGTTATTAATCCTTAATTTATTAAAATAATATTTGTGGTGCGGTCAGGTATTCCTGTTGGACTTATAAGGAGAGTTAGGGTCGTTTCCACTAGTGACACACGCGTCTGCATGACGTGCGGCGTCACTTTCTGGTGTGCGGATACTGAGACGAATCCCATCAGCCATGCCATGCACGGCTATGGGATTCGCAGCCTCCCGCACCATCTCGGATGAAAATGCCGGCCGAATCGCTGGCGCAAATGATTCGGCTGGCGGTGTCATTGTTCCCTATGGCAATGTTTCCCCGCGCGATTTCCTGCAGGGAAAATGCAGATTCGGTGCAGAAACTTTTTTTCCTGTTTTTTTTTCTTTCAGGTGCTGGTTGCTGGGCAGAAGAGCTGAGGTATTTGGGGCAAGGTAGTTTCTGCTCTGCCCTGATTGGTGGAGTGTCCTAGTGCCTAGTTTCTACTGCCCAATAGAAAGAGACTGTGTAATATATCTATTGATCACTGAGGTAAAATCTCAGTTTCAGCCAGGAAAAGAGCGGGCACACCGCCCTCCCTTCCTAAATGTCGCTGGTAACTTTTTCTTTTTGGTTATATCGCTAATTGTAGGTATGTTGAAGATGATTTATTAACCACTTGAGGACCCACCCTTTACCCCCCCTTAAGGACCAGCGTTATTTTTTGTGATCTGTGCTGGGTGGGCTCTGCAGCCCCCAGCACAGATCAGGTTTCATGCAGAGCGATCAGATCGCCCCCCTTTTTCCCCCCCTATGGGGATGGTGTGCAGGGGGGGTCTGATCGTTCTGGTGGGCAGGCTTGTTGCGGGGGGGGGGGCACCTCAAAGCCCCCCTCCGCGGCGAAATTCCCCCTTCCCTCTCCTACCTGCTCATCCCCGGTGATCGGGGCTGCACAGGACGCTATCCGTCCTGTGCAGCCAGTGACAGGACGTCCCCTGTCACATGGCGGCAGCGCCGTAAGGCAGATCGGCGATCCCCGGCCAATCAGCGGCCGGGGATCGCCGATCTGCCTTACGGTGCTGCTGCGCAGCAGCGCCGTACAATGTAAACAAAGCGGATTATTTCCGCTTGTGTTTACATTTAGCCTGCGAGCCGCCATCGGCGGCCCGCAGGCTATTCACGGAGCCACCCGCCGTGAATTGACAGGAAGCAGCCGCTCGCGCGAGCGGCTGCTTCCTGATTAATCAGCCTGCAGCTGGCGACGCAGTACTGCGTCGCTGGTCCTGAAGCTGCCACCTTGCCGACGCACGGTATAAGCGTGCGGTCGGCAAGTGGTTAAGGATGTTTTTTTAAGGTTTCGTCAGGTTGGGATATCTAACCTAGCTGGGTGATAATTTGTTAAATTGTTATTTAATGCTTGTTAAGTAGTGAAATTGAGGTGCCCTTGTGCAGTCACGTGTTATACTCTGTAAAGATACATTATCTTTTTTTCTTTAATAAAAGTGTGTGTGTGTGTGTGTGTGTGTGTGTGTGTGTGTGTGCGTGCGTGCGTGCGTGCGTGCGTGCGTGTGCGTGCGTGCGTGTGTGCGTGCGTGTTTTGTGTGTGTGTGCGTGTGCGTGTGTGCTTGTGTGTGTGTGTGTGTGTGTTTTCTTTTGCAAACAGCAGTATTTATAAAGTATATGTCTTTGTTCATGTTACACTGCAAGTAACAAAATGCTTCAGTAGGGAAATATTTTGTTTCTCATAAATCTGATCTTGAATGGTAATATATTTTTAATGATATTTACTAAAAGTAATTCTGATATTAAAAAATAAAGGCTATTTTTTTAAATTACAGAGCAATTGTAAATGTTATTTGTATTGGCTTTAAATTTTGAAATAAATATGAGCTTTACAAAAGTTCCTACTCGGTGTCCATTTTAGGTTGTGTTGCAAGTTGGTCTGAAAATGCAGTCAGGGCTTGAAAACAGCTGAATGCTGCAGCATTGTCTTCTACAGGTTGTATCTCTCATAGAGTTATACAATTTTAAATGGAATTTTAGGAATTGTTTGGCTAGTGCCCATTCACTTGGTGCTGTTCATTGAAGCTTTAGGTTAAAGGTGATTATCAATAAAGCAGACACCACTCAGGTGAGGGGATGACAGAAATTGCTCATATATGAATTCCATTCATCACTATCATGTAGGGCATCATGTGTCTTGCATGCCTGAATGAAATACTGTATATTAGACAATAGAATTTCCAGTTATGTATGCATTCCTCTGCAAAGTTCTTAAGGTCATCTATGGTCAGCAATCCACTAAGATGACAATATCAATATATACTCAGTATGCCATAGTACATATTTTTTAGTTTATTTATTTAAGGATTTATATAGTTCCGAGATATTATGCAGCGCTGTACAGAGTATATTGTCTTGTCACTAACTGTCCCTCAGAGGGGCTAACAATCGAGTCCCTACCATAGTCATATGTCTATGTATGTATCGTGAAGTGCAGGTATCAAAATCTAGGGCCAATTTTAGGGGGAAGGCAATTCATTTATCTGTATGTTTTTGGGAAGTGGGAGGAAACCTGAGTGCCCAGAGGAAACCCACGCAGACACAGGGAGGATATACAAACTCCTTGCAGACATTGACCTGGCTGGGTCTCGAACCAGGGACCCAGCGCTGCAAGGCAGGAGCACTAACCACTACACCACCAAGCTGCCCATAATACAAATCCATATCGTCAACTATGTGGTTTGTTTTTAGATTTAGGTGACCTGTAGTCAGGATAAAAAAAGTTGGATACTTAACTTAGTGTGTGTGTGTGTGTGTGTGTGTGTGTGTGTGTGTGTGTGTGTGTGTGTGTGTGTGTGTGTGTGTGTGTGTGTGTGTGTGTGTGTGTGTGTGTGTGTGTGTGTGTGTGTGTGTGTGTGTGTGTGTGTGTGTGTGTGTGTGTGTGTGTGTGTGTGTGTGTGTGTGTGTGTGTGTGTGTGTGTGTGTGTGTGTGTGTGTGTGTGTGTGTGTGTGTGTGCGCGTGTGTGTTGGGGGGGGGCTCTGGGTGGTCCAGAGGCTTCCCTAATCTTCCTATGCTCCACTTGCACTGTGCTGGGATCCTCTAAACAATCGTTGACAGTAATGTACAGCGTGCAAGGTGGAAGATGTGCACATACTAAAAAGAGAGGGAAACATTCCCCACAATAACTGCACTGCTATAAATAGTCTAGGATCCAAGATTTACAAAGATCTGAAAATGCTTAAAAAATAAGTAGATACATTTTATCAAGAGCTTGGCCTAACAGAGGCAAATTTCCATCAAAAACACAACACAGAGCCCACTTTGGCATATACTAATTAATGCATGAATAGATGATGAATTACAACAGTTGGCGTCAGTAAGGGCAAAAAAAAGTATTCCTTTAAAGAGAATGACCCAGCTTACATGGAAGTAAAGCTGATCAAATTAATTGCACACAATATTTAACATTATTACATTGTATTTAAACAGTAAAATACCCCAGTTAGGGCCTGAGCTCACTGCTGCGTTTTTAAAAACGCATAGAAACGCATGCATTTTTTAAGCGTTTTGAAATGCGTTTTTTAAAGCGTTTGAATGCGTTCCTATGCGTTTTTAAAAATGCAGCAGTGGGCTCAGGCCCTTAAAGGCAATTGCAGGGAAAGCCCTACAAAGAAAAAAGGTGTGCAACCTGGTCAAACGACCATACAAATCCATCCAGGTAAAAAAGTCAGTAAGCCAGTGTCAACCGTTTAGTAGGAAGGCACATCATTTTCAATGTACGCCTTGGCCATAGGCTGTCAACCCCTATGCAACTGCAAAGATGAAGACAGTCCCAGCTGGACTTGCAAAGAGACGAGATGGTCTGCCTGCTGTGTGTGTGCGTGTGTGTGTGTGGTGGTCAGGGGAATGTGCAAACTGCAAAGAGGTGAGAGGATCTGTATGTGGGTGGCAGGAGGATGTTGGATCTATCTGCAAAGTGGTGAGAGGGTGTGTGTGTGTGTGTGCGCGTGTGCGTGCGTGGCGTGCGTGTGTGTGTGTTTTCTATGAGGATGGTGATGAGGGCTTGTGTTTTGCACATTAAATGTAAGGAAAACAATTAGGAAAAGCTAAATATTAAACATGTGCGAGGAGGTGCAAAAAGCATATTGATGTTGTGGGAAGGTTGGCTTACATCGCTACTGGACACTGCTATTGGGAGAGCATACATTTATTTTATATACTTATTTTCCACAACACTTTACTGAGTACATAGCCTTGTCACTCAGATGAGCTTACAGTTCTCATCACAGTCATAGTCTTATGTCCCTACCATATTATTCGTATGCACAGTATTTATATAGCACTGACATCTTCTGCAGCACTTAGAGTACACAGTAAAGACTAAATGTCCTCAGAGGAGATCATCACAAAAATCAAGCACCTCATCCCCTCAAGAAGATATAGAAATGTTATTGTATTGCAGTATTGTATCACAATTTAACCCAGCTAATGTTGGCACCTGTGCAGAGTGCATGTAGAGGGCCTCATGTGGTGCTCTGTGGTCACAACATTTGTTTAACTATCTTTTGTTTGTAGCAGTTTGTTTTTAATTTTTTTTTAAATCATGTAGCGAGCTTAGGGCTTGCTACATGATAGCCGCTGTGCAGCGGCATCCCCCCGCCCGCTTCGATCGCCTCCGGCGATCTCCGATCAGGAAATCCCATTCAAAGAACGGGATTTCCTGGAGGGCTTACCCCATCGCCATGGTGACGGGCGGGATGACGTCATCGACGTCGTGACGTCATTGGGAGTCCCGATCCACCCCTCAGCGCTGCCTGGCACTGATTGGCCAGGCAGCGCACAGAGTCTGGCGGGGGCAGCGCGGCGAGCAGTGGCTAATCGGCGCGGAGCGGCGGCGATCGGAGTGCACACGCAGCTAGCAAAGTGCTAGCTGCGTGTTGCAAAAAATTATGCAAATCGGCCCAGCAGGGCCTGAGAAATCCTCCTGCGAGGCTTACCCCTCCAGGAAGGTTTTAAAGGGGTTCTCTTGCACTTACCTAGGGCTTCTATTGGCCCTCTGCAGCTGGAACGTCCTTCTCCAATCACCCGTTCCCCGCCGCTGGCGTAATTACTCATCTAACTAAACAAATAGAAATGCAGCTGCATTGCCGTGGCTGTGCGTGCTCACTCCCATGCTCGTCAGCCGATGATACTGCGCAGGCGCAGTACAGGAAAACTTCATACTGCGCCTGCACAGTAAGCTCCCGCTGACACGCACAGCCGCACTTCTATTCGTCTAGTTAGTCGAATAATTACACCGGTGCTGGCGGCGGGGGAACGGGTGATCGGAGGAGGACGTTGCGGGATGTTCCAGCTGCAGGGGGCAGATAGAAGCCCCAGGTAAGTGGCAGTTTTTGTTTTTTTTGAAAGTGCAAGAGAAGCCCTTTAAACTGTTTTGTCTACATGAACATTAGAAAGTTACGATCAACTCAGATCTTCAAGGCAAAAAAAACTGTGTGAATAAGGTCAAGTCTTCCCATTCTGTTGGGATTGCAATACCTGGATTTGATAATGAAAACATTGTTTATAAACTCGTGATTATCAATTTTAATTACTTAAAAATAGTAATACATTTTTTTTTTGTATCAGAGTGTCATTACAAAGAACAAAGGGACTGGGGCAATGGGCATTCCTGTATAGTTCTATTATTTAAAGAGAACCCGAGGTGGCATATTGTAATCCTAATAGGACCCAAAGGCATGTCGTGTGCACAATGACATGCCTCTGGGTTCATTGTATCACCGTTGCCAGCTAGAGATGTAGCGAACGGTTCGCCAGCGAACGGTTCCAGGCGAACTTTGGGGGTTCGCGTTCGCCTGGACCAAGCAAACTTTTGCGAAAGTTCGATTCGCCCCATAATGCACTATGAGGGTCAACTTTGACTCTCTGCATCACAGTCAGCAGGCACATTGTAGCCATTCAGGCTACACTAAGCCCTGGAGACCCACCCACCCCTTATATAAGGCAGGCTCCGGCGGCCATTAGCCTCACTCGTGTGCCTGCTAGAGACAGTCTAAGGCGAGCTGCTGCAGACTTGTTCTTCTAGGGATAGATTAGTTAGGCTCTTGGCTTGCTCCTGGCTGATTGTTATTGCTAAAATAGCATCCCTCAACAGCTCTTTTGGGAGCTAATGTTTTCCTGATGTGTTTTTTTGTGTGTTGCTCACTGACACTGACATTATACAGCCCTATCTGTTGCAGCTGGACCTTGGTAATTGTTATTACTGTGCCAGCCAGGCCCTGCCTAACTATCTATACTGGGACACCTACCTATGCCTACCTAACTACTGGGGCACCTGCTTACCTATACGGGACACCTACCTACCTACCTATACTAGGGGACCTACCATTGCCTACCTACCTATACTGGGACTCCTACCTATGCCTACCTACCTATACTGGGTCTCCTACCTATGCCAAGCTAACTATTGGGACACCTACCTATGCCTACCTACCTATACTGGGTCTCCTACCTATGCCTAGCTAACTACTGGGACACCTACCTATGCCTACCTACCTATACTGGGTCTCCTACCTATGCCTAGTAACTACTGAGGCACCTACCTATGCCTGCCTACCTATACTGGGTCTCCTACCTATGCCTAGCTAACTACTGAGGCACCTACCTATACTGGGACTCCTACCTATGCCTACCTACATACAAGAAGATAATAAGGTCGTTGCTTCATTGTGGTCAGACCAAATTTGATCAGCTGGACAGTCACTCACTGTTGTTCTATCATTGAGCTACCACAGCCCGGCGACCATATGGGCTTGAAAACCGCCACGGCCTACACTCTCGCCACGGTGCGCACCAGTCCAGCACGGCCGTCACTACGCAAACAGCTGTTTGCGGTGCGTTACACAGTGAGTTTGGTGCGTCAGTGTGAAGCAGAACTCTAATTACACTCCCTGATTGATGTATACACATGCAAGATGTTTGAAAGCACTTTAGGCCTGCAATTGAGCATTCAATGTGATTTCTGGCCTTAAAACGCTGCTTTGCGTCACATCCAGATTTTTCCCCAGGACTTTGGGCATGTATCCCACTCCGCCATGCCCCCCTCCAGGTGTTAGACCCCTTGAAACATCTTTTCCATCACTTTTGTGGCCAGCATAATTTTTTCTATTTTTCAAAGTTCGCATCCCCATTGAAGTCTATTGCGTTTCGCGAACTTTTCCGCGAACCGAACCTTCCGCGAAGGTTCAAGAACGGGGTTCGCGAACCGAAAATCGGAGGTTCGCGACATCTCTACTGCCAGCACCCCCTGCACTCTGCTGCCCCCCCCCCCCCTTAAAAGTTTGCCAGACTAGCAACAATCTGCTTGTCCCTAGCCTGCTTTATTTATCTGAGGCTTGTCAATCAGCCTCGTACCATCTCCCCCTCGATAAGATGTTCCCCCACCACTCTCCGCCTCCGTTAGCTTCCTCCAATCAGTGCTGCTCAAATCCGGATCCGGGAGATATCCGGATAGTTCTATCCGGATATCTCCCAGGTACCTGTGTGGGGTGGGCGGGGGGGTCAATCTTACCTGTCTGACGTATTTTTTGGTCTGTCCCTCGGCACCTCCTACGATGTGGTCCAAACGGCGGACACTTGATTACAAACACTTCCTTTTTCCGGGTTGAAGGAGGAAGTGTTTGTAATCATGTGACGCGCGTGGAGCGCATTGTGGGAGGCGCCGAGGCACGGACGAAGAAGACATCAGACAGGTAAGATTGACCCCCCGCCCACTCCGCACAGGTTTACTGGGAGATATCCGGATAGCAACTATCCGGATATCTCCCGGATCCGGATTTGAGCAGCACTGCCTTCAATAGGAAACCAAGCTGCGACCCAGGAGTAAATATATTTTAAGGACACCTGAAGTAGGAGGCATATGCTGGCTGCCATAGTGGTTTCCTTTTAAAGGAGTTGTCTGCTATAAAATATGCCCCAGGATATACTTAAACGGGGCTTCCTCCAGCCCCTTGCAGCCAACATATCTCACGCTGCATCTCCGCTCGCAGCCGCTGACTCGGGGTCCCTGCCGGTGCAGAGGCCAACTTCGGGGACCTTACTGCACCTGCGCGAGCACCGCTGTCAATCAAGCCCACGTTGTCCGCAGTGTACTGCGCAAGTGCAGAACTACTGCGCCTGCGCAGTACACCGCGGTCAACATGGGCTTGATTGACAGCGGTGCTCGCGCAGGCGCTCTAGAGGAGGTCGGCCTCTGCACCGGGCCGGCAGCTGCGAGCAGCGATGCAGCATGGGTTCATGTCAGCTGCAAGGAGGTGGAGGAAGCCAGTAGAGCGAGGGCGGAGAAGGTTTTATGGCTGACAACTCCTTTAAACAATACCAGTTGTCTGGCAGTCCTGTTGATCTATCAAGCATCAGTAGTGTCTGAATCACACGCCTAAAACGAGCATGCTGCTAATCTAAATTTCAGTCAAACATCTGTTTGCATGCTTGTCCAGGGTCTATGGCTAAAAATATTAGAGGCAAAGGATCAGCAGGTCAGAACAGACAGCCAATTTGCATTGTTTAAAAGGAAATAAATATGGCAGCCTCCATATCCCCATCACAAGAGTCCTTTAAGGATTGTGTAAGTGCACTATTCGTTTCAAGTTGGCCTGAAAGAGTAGAAATAGTAAATAAAAAGGAAATCTGAGAAATAGTTTTAGTGTGCAAACCAAATTAAACTATACCTTTTTATAATGTATCCAATTAACCCTATCCAATGCTTTTACTGCATTTGTAGTAACTAGTAAGGAGGGTCATGGGTAATTTATTTTGACATGAGTGATAAATAAAGTTAATTATTTTGATTCTATTATCTTCGGTTTCCCTCCAGGATTGAAAAGGAGACTAATAATCTTGACTAACAGAAGGGAGAAAGGTTTTAATTCTGTCTGAAATTAGATCATTGTGGCTAAAAAGCTACTAATAGAATAATAATAATCATAATAATAATAATAATCATGGTTAGGTAGTTAAACTGGTTAATAACTACTTAAACTGATATTTCTACCACTCTTAGGATTTAGAGGCATATAAGCCATATCTGGGTAGGAAAAATGGTTATAGGGAAAATAGGGTGGTAAAAATGGCTTAAAGCAGACCCAAACCAAACATATTTTAAATTAAAAATATTTAGTTGCACCACACTGACACATACAAAGATAAATAAACACTCTTTCAAGCCTATGAGCATTTCAGTGCATGCTTTTCACCCTTCTCTTTGCATAACTAGGGTTATACAGGTGGCAGCCATTAGCAATTCCTCCATTGCCGGACACCATCTACTGCACCAGTTTGCCAGAAAAATCCCGGCAATAAATGTAAAATATGTTATATTTGTCATCATGCAGCTGAAAAAAGGCTGCTATTTATTATTATAATTTAGAAAATAGATTTTATTTCTGAAATCTTGTATTTTTAATTTGGGTCCACTTTAAAGCAGGAGAAAGAATACATTTTATGACTCAGTTGTGAATCCATCTGTATCCCAAAGCCATGCCCGTTTCTATGGGTGGGCAGGGTATTGTCTAGGGCGCAAAGGCAAAAGGGGGTGCAGCAACAGGAGTGTTCCGATTACTCACTTTGTCGGGATCCACAGGCGCACACAGGGGCCAACCAGGTCACGACTGTGGGGAGCGCATGCCCACCTACCTGCAAGATTGTGGGACCCCCCCGGTGGTGAACTGGCTTGCGGAGTCTAATAGACGCTCACCAGTTCACTCTCCGCAGCCCGCAGCTCACCTCAGCCTGCGGGAGTCTTCCGGCAGGCAGAGCAGGGCTAGGGGAAGATGGCTTCCAAAGCCCTGCACTGGAGATTATTTGTGTCTCCAGACTATTTGTGTCTCCACTACAGGGCTTCAGGCGCCATCTTCTTATAGCCCTGGTGTCCCTTCGCATGGTAACTGCACCCCCTGTTGCTAGATTCTTGGCCTTGGCTATGAACGTGTTAGTAGCAGCTTTCAGGGTTAGAAATCAGGGGTGTAAATCACAGTGAATATTTTTTTTCCTTGCTCACTCTATATTTGACACACTGTTTGACTGCCTCATTTGCATACAGATAACACTGCTCTTTTAACTCTTTGAATGCAGAAACCTAAAAAGTGAGCACAAACAGGTTCTAAGTAGGCTAAGTACTAAATGTCCCATATGTATCTCCTCGTGTCACCTGTCAGTGCAGGTACATTTTAGACTAGTTGCACACAAGGGCCCATAATTCACTTTTTCTACTGACTGACTTTTCTCCTAAGTGACAACTTGTCAATAAAATGTAATGTAAACCACCAACAAGCAAGAAAATACTCAAAATAATTTTGACAGTACTTTTTCACCAACTTGTTGGTAATTTGTTTTTCAATTACAAAGTGCTGACATTTATTTTTGAGAGAAGATGAAAAATTATCTCAAGAAGAAAACTTAGGAGAAAAAGTGAATTGCATATGGTTCATGGTGCGGTGCAATAGTCCTGGGGCATGAGAGCGCCAACAGGGCAATATGCATAGCTTCACCCCCTGAACAGAGACGTGTTCCCTGCTGGACAGGAAGTAAGTCACTGATTTTCGGTCAATCTGCGCATGCTAACTCACTGCACAGTCTTCGCCGTCGCACCGCACATAGTGTTGCAATTCTCAGAGACTAATGGCCACTGTGATGGGGCAGTGTACCACGACGTGAAGCAATGAACCATGTCTGAAAGGAGCCTCAAAGGCCAGTTTAACTGTCATAAATAGGGCACTCACTGAGCATTCGCCAAGCCCCCAAATGTTGACTGGGAAGGGATGAACTAACAAAGGGTTCAAAATTCATACTTCTGGGCTGCATTAGTGGTGCATCTTCCTGTTGTAATGATTGACCACACTTTCCAATTTTATTTTATTATTTTTTTTGCATTGGGTCCAGTTATGCAATATGACACTGCTAGGGCCCCGTGCTATAGTCTTCTATGCTTGTATTTGACACTTTGGTGGTGAGAGAAGCCAGGTACTCCACCCGATCTAGTAATGCATTTCGCTGGCAGAAGCTGTGTAACATTTGTCCTTCTGCCTTTAGTTAATCTCTTTTTTGTGTGACTAAATGTTCATGAAATGTTCATATACCGGTATATGCACAGAGATACAACTGCTTGCATTTATTATCTGTCACCATTGTGTGCTATGAAAGAAAGAATTTCAGTTTGTGCTGTTTTCTCAGTTGTGTGCAGCTATTGTGTGGGAGACTATACCTGTGACATGTACATACACAATGTCTGACAGTACAATTACAAGCAGCACAATGGAGAGGTGGCCATGGCTGACCTCCTCCTATAGAGATCCCGGTGTCACTAGTTGCACATCGCTCACATCACCTCCACAAATGACTATTATTGATCTGTCATTTGGTGCTCTATTCATAGTTTATTACAACCACCTTAATACTCGATGACTCGTAATAATATACATTCAGTAATAATCGGAAGACAGGAAGACTATGGGCACAGTCTAAGTGCAACATCACTTTAATAATTGCAATTAAAATCATAAATGCGGCACAAATACATCTTTACAGGCATGGCAGGCATAAAGTGGGTGTGTGCTGGGGGAGGACCAGCCACCAACAGCTTTTTTGCATGGCTCGGCTAATGCTGTCTTAGGCCTCAACTCCACACTTATGCGCTGCTTGTAACATAAGTGGCTGTGCATCATATGTAGCAACAAAAAACATTTGTTTTAAACTCCAATGCAGTCTAGATGCAGATACCATTCATTTACAATAAATGGGGTTGCACTGCATTTACACAGTGTTTTTTTTATTTATATAATGCCAACATCTTCGTGTACGTAAACAAATAGTGGGGAACAGGAGATATTCAAAAGATACATGAGAAATTCAAAGCTCTGTACAATCTGGACATCCAGCAATACAAATACATACATTGCTGATGTGCGAGAAATCACCAGTACTGGTTCATGTTCATAAGATAAATCACATCAGAATCAGAAACACTAGGAGGATGTCCCTCCTATATCCGAAATCTGGATGAGCATCACTGACCAAGAGGCTTAGCTGTGTCATTTGCAGGAGGTCCCAGAATAGGCAACTTCTATAGTACCCAAATTACGCACTAGTCTACATACTTGTTGGATCTTGAACCCTTCAGATTTTAGTGCTTCTGGTGCCATTGTAAAAGAAGGAGGAGTATCTATCTTTGTCTACAAAAGGACTGTTTAATTTGACCAGTATAAATTCTCAGCTTTGAAGAAGCCCGCTATTTGTAATGTGCAATTTCTCGGAGATAAATTTAAAGTTAGGAAAACATAGAAAGGAAAAGATTAATGTGTTATTTAAAGTGGACCTAAATAAAAAATACAAGATTTCAGAAATAAAATCTATTTTCTAAATTATAATAATAAATAGCAGCCTTTTTTCAGCTGCATGATGACAAATATAAAATATTTTACATTTATTGGAGGAACTCCGCCCTTCCTTTCATATTGCCGGGACAGAACCCGGCAAACTGGTGGCGTAGAAAGTGTCCGGCAAAGGAGGAATTGCTAATGGCTGCCACCTGTATAACTCTAGTAATGAAAAGAGAAGGGTGAAAAACATGAACTGAAATGCTCATAGGCTTGAAGGAGTGTTTATTTATCTTTGTATGTGTCAGAGTGCAACTAAATATTTTGAATTAAAACATTTTTTGGTTTGGGTCCGCTTTAACAAGGGGAAGAAACCGAATTGCAGAGAGGAGATTGGAGACCATTGGTGGGTGCATTAAAACCAGACACACACTCCTCCAGGATGTGATAAAGAAATAGCCACAAGGTGACCTGGAAACTCAAATTAAAAAAGAATAAATATAAATATGCTATTCTATCCATAAGTAGTGGATTCTGGTTATGGGCTTGCTATAAGCTCAAGAAGTGCTACAAGTAAGGGTCTATGTACCCCACAAGTAAAGTCCAAGAAGACAGCTGAGAAATGTTATAATTACAATGAGACTGTGGGAGGGTTGGTGTCATAGAACCGTAAAGTAGCAGAGAAATGTCAGCTTTAAAAAAAAATGTAAGATCTGTCATTGAGGCACAAAGGCCTATTGGTTCTGTAATCAGAAAAAAAAGGTTTTGATTCATGCTGCAGGAAGGAGAGGCCCCTGTTGACTCCTCTTGGAGGTGTGGGGCGAGTCTCCAGACCTGCAGACCATAACAATTTATTACGTCCTGGATTATTTTATTTGTCTGGTGAATTTGTGTATCCTTAACTGGTTGTCACTGATCTGACTTATAATGCAGAACAAGAAATAAGTGCAACAGCAAAGCTGTTAAGGACCAGGTATCAGCCCAGCCTCAACACTGTGTCCGTCAACATTTGAAAACAAAGGCTATTGTTTCCATAGTTGTGGTCACCCGTAGGATTGTCAGCCAGTTATAGTCTCAAGGGGTGCAAAATTCACCATGCACCAGTAAATTAGAGAGTGAAGGAGCCTTTACAGAAGAATACTCTTGGGGAATGCAAAAAAAAAAAAAAAAAAACAACTCAATCTTTGTGTGACTTTCTACCTTATTTCCCTCTCACTAGTTCAAAAAAATATTAATTTACAAATTATTTAGTCAGTGTTTGCCCATTGTAAAATGTACATTCTGCAATTTATTGCAGGTGGTGATAACTTTAGTCCTCAGAGGTGATGATCTCTGTGGAATGTTTACTGACAGCTCTAAAACCAATAGAAATTATACCTGGTCTCCTAGAATGCTCTGGGATGAGAATTCTGCATATATAACCAGCCTAGGCTAAGCATCGCTGGGAGGAAGGTGGGGTTATATACCAACATACAGCATTATAGACAGAGGAATTGTTATTGATGCTGAAACTAGGAAAATGACTGTAAAAGGGAGTATCCTGAATAATTCACTGCATTCTACTATGGGTGCCCACAGTACCTCTTTAAGAATAAAATGAGTTAACACATGATAATTATACACAGGGATTGCATATAATGAAGTTTAATCACATACAGTGAAGGAATGTAGAGCTCCTAACCAAACTCTTCAAAATAAGGAGAGATAATATGTTAATAAACCCATTAGCAAGTAAATTAAACAGCCACACAGGTGAAGCAATGAAATCATAAGTGTAATACATTATATATGTTTTTTTTTACAATTTTGCAAAACAATATGAAAATGATCTCCTAGGAGAAAACTGAAGAGAACAAATATGATTGGATCGGCCTGTAGTGTCTTCCCCATTCTGCTTGTGTTTTTACTTGTTCCCTCACCATGCTAGTCTGCCCCAGCTTTTCCTTTTTCAAATGTTATCAGTTGACAGTGCTATAAGCAAACTGTTGAAGGGAGGGAGAGAGAGAGAGAGAGAGAGAGAGAGAGAGAGAGAGAGAGAGAGAGAGAGAGGTGCCCAGTAATGGTACAATTATTTGTGAATTATTGTATTCTCGATCAGGTTATTTCAATCGTATTGGACGAAAACAGAGAAGCCAATGGGACCGATCCTTTGTGAATGTTCACATTATTGATCGTTTCCTTAAAGAAATATTCTGTGGATTTGTTTGTAGATATGATCATAACTGGTTGGATTCTTTAGTGGTATGGATCGATTAAATCCAATCTTTTCTTTCAATCCGAACTTATCGAAAATATGATCATTTGCTAAAAATTGGCTCAGTAATGGGCACCTATAAAGAGAGAGAGAGAGAGAGAGAGAGAAAGTGGCATTGATGGACAGATAGAAAAGAGTGGCATAAAGAAAAAGAGTGACAAAGACAAAAGTGGTGCAGTAAAGTAAGAAAAGTAGCTGCGAGAAAGATTGTCAAAATTTGTCAGATTTTCACTAGCTACTCAAAGTGGCAGGGACATTGTCCATTTTGCTCTGGGAGAAATGTACATTTATACTTATGTATGTTAAATTTTATTATTTTTTTGTGATAGTTTTCCTTCAAGACTACAGCATCCACTGAAGACTGAAACATCAGTTTTCAATGGACTGAATTTTTGCGAATATGTATAACTTCTCAGAATGAGATAACAATAGGACTACTATTTCTTTGTTTAAACTTTCCCATGGCCATTTCTGTATCAGCAGGCTACATTCAGATATAGATATTTTACTGTGAAAGCATAAAATACGGGTATGTGTACGTATCCTTGTCTCTCCATCCAAGGCTAATTGCACAATGATTTCTCTACATGGGGAACGCAACCTTCTGCCTTCATCTCGCTATATGCTGCTAACATGATGTCATATTTTCAGATTCCTGCAATTCATATCAATTCATTTAAAGAGAATACAAGTGTGATTTCTGCAGTGGGTGCGATGGAATGCGACTCATGTGTGACCATGCAACAAACAAAGGAGCCACAATTTCAAGAACTAAAGGCTAACAGCAAGTCACACACTGCTTTGTAGTAAGAAGCTCCGGAAATCCTTAGCCATTTCCTATTAAGGCAAATGAAGAGCACAACATGGCTACAGATGTACAAATAAAAAGCATAGTATTACTGTAATATTTACAGGTGCTAATTCAGTTTATAGAAGCCTTTTCTACATACCCTATTATATATTTACAGAGGCATTTTCAAGCCCTTCATAATACGTTTGGACATCTGTTCCAATAAAGTGATTTCCCTGCAGTTCTAGCTGTAATAAAGCAAAGTAGGGTATAACGCAGTGACAGATGACAGGGTAGTGAAGCGTCACTCTCGGAGCAGGACTGCGGTGCTCTCTGTTACGTTTATTTATCCGCCACAAACGTGGAAAACAGCTACCAGCATGTACAGCCATACTGCATTAATTCATTAATGAACTTTTTCCTACAAAACATTGCAATATGCTTAATTGGTCAGCACTAATGGACAGTTGGCGAACGGTGATGGAGAATATATTTAATCAGGCCAAATGAATGAGCAAAAACAAGGCACAGGATAAGTATGGTGTGTGAGATTCTGTGCCAGCTCCAAGGTTTACATGACAACATATTGCAGGGTGATATCGTTTACAAGGTTTACCAGAATTCCTAAATCCTGCTCGGTAATTGTTGCATTGTATTTCCTTTATATCTACTCAGAGTCTAAAGTCACATCGGGTTGATTCACTATTACAAATAGCGTGCCTTATGAGAGTTAGCATGCCTTATCAGAGTTAACATGCCTTATCGGAGTTAGCATGCCTTATCAGAGTTAGGGTGCCTTATTGGAGTAGCCTAGTGAGCACTACGAACGTTTGCCTACTAATTGGCAATGATGAGAGCTCCACTCGTCCTGCCCTAAGCCCCTGCAGGTCCATTCCCTTTAAAGGACATTATCACCGCACTTTGATTGGCCCAATAGGCTGCCTGTCACTTGACAGGAAACTTTCATCAGTACACGGACTCATCAGTTACCCTTTATGGAAAATCTTCTAAACTAAGTGGACTGGTTTAGGGAGACAAAAGCAATGCAGGGAGTGACCATAAGGGAGCAGATAAAAAGGCACAGCACGAGCACCGATAAAATGGCGCCACCGTAGGTCACAATAGTACAAGCTTATTAGCGGCAAGAAGGTTACAATTTGGTGTCTGATAAATAGAGGGCGCTTAGCACCCGCTATTTATCGGGTACCATAATTTAACCTCCTCACTGCTGATTGCAGCTTGTACTTTTGCCGCCTTTGGCAGCAGGGAGTAGATACACTCAGATATGGGAGGCTAGTGTTAGGCAGCAGGGGTATAGTGGGCTTGTGTTAAGCAGCATGGTTACAGTGACTAGTGTTAGGCAGTGGTGGTACAGTGGCTAGTGTTAGGCAGCAGGGGTACAGTGGCCAATGTTAGGCAGTGGGGGTGGAGGGGGTAAGGTTAGGCGTAGGTAAAGGGAGGGTTCAGTGTGAGAGTAGGCAGCGATACATTACCTGGTCCAGATGATCGAGTATCCTCCACTTACTTGATAGTTTGCAACTGTCCTGCAGCCAGCCAATCACCTTGTGGCATCAGTACCTGCATTGGGGATTAGCTGGCTGCAGGACTCCTGCAAACTAACAAGGAAGTGGAGCAGCGAATGCTGGGGCCAGTTAATGTAAGCCAGGGGTCAGGAACCTTTTTGGCTGAGAGAGCCATAAACGCCACATATTTTAAAATGTAATTCTGTGAGAGCCATACAATATGTTTCAAACTGGCACAGTGTGCATGCGCAGCAGAGGGCACACGTCCCTGTTGCCATGGTGATGTGTATACAGTTGATCCATCGGGCAGCGGAAGTGTCAGACACGTCTTCAGCTTCTCTTGAGTTTCAGTAACATCAGCAATTTCCTCGAGAGCCAGACAGGAGAAATACCGTAACAGCTTAGCTAGCTGATGTGAGGGTTGATTCACTTTGTAGGACAAGATCTCCGCACTTTGGCCCAATAGGCTGCCTGTCAAGTGACAGGCAGCCTATTGGGCCAATCAAAGTGCGGGGATCTCATCCTACAAAGTCACTGGACCTGACAGGGTTCAGAGTGGGACAATTGGAGCAGCCGTTAGTTTTGGGGTAAGACGAGTAAGTTAGTAGTGCATGCTACAGCAGTAGCGTGCACTACTTTGAACATTTGACTTGCGATGCCACACTAAGCTGTGCTGCTTGAGCAGTATAGCATAGTGAATTAACCCCTAACTGTGAGCCAGCTGTAGCCATAAAAAGAGCCACATCTGGCTCCCGAGCCATAGGTTCCCTACCCCTGATGTAGGCTAAATGCTGGTAATGGCATCTTGTTACTAAGGTTATTTAACATTTTAGGACATTTCTAAAACATTAAATAACCTTAATAGCAAGAGGTCATTTTCGTCATCACCCTGCGCCATTTTTTGTAGTGCCTTTTTTAAAATGTACGCTGACCGTAATATCCCACTTGATGCAGCTGACACTGACTGCTTTATAATCTCGGAGAAATTACTGTCAGAAAGAGTAGACAAGGACCATGAATATCTATATCTGCTTTTCTGATCATTCTCCAACATTCCCCGGGTTTTCTCATGCCATAAATGTCTGCCTCCAGAATCTGGCATTTCACAAAGATGAACACAAAGAAAAAGGTTGTGCAGGGTCTTCAATACTTATTTGCAAAAAGCAACATTCCACCCATCTACAATATGAGAGCCATGACGGTGCATCAAGAGAGCCATTTCCACACAGGAGATTTAAAAGAGAACACTTCCATAATATAGGTAAACTGATACAAACTTTGGAAACAACTTTTAAGGAACACTTGAATCTTCTGTCCCCGGCAGTCTCAACCTCTGCAACTGGAAAACTGAATAGCCATTTATTCCCGAAACAAAATATTTAACGGTACAGGACAGCTTTTTGCAAGTGTGGAATAAAATGCAATAGAGTCCCACTTGTACCCTCAGGCGGCAGCAAAAAAATAATTACATCCCATTCATTCTTGACCCCTTCAATAGTAAGTCACACAAAAGCAAATCTGTCTTGGACAACTTTGGAAACTTCTATTAAAAAAACTTAATGCTTTACATCTGGATGAATCTGCATATACCCTTAAAAAAGAGAAAACAATTACACAGTAAAATCTCATTTACCTGCTGTATCTAAACAAATTGCTGAGAAGATGAATAACTCAATCAATGCAGAAGAATTGGCAGAATTGCTTACTTGCCCATCACAATGCCTGGGGTCCAATTGAGCTTAATATCAAGTACTATTGATTAGTTGGCACCAAATGAATGCTATAGGCCTTTCTAAGCTTTCTTTTTTTTATATCACACTGCTGTAAATGTCATTAGGGATGAGCGAGAATGCCTCTGGCAGTCGTGCAAACATTTCCTCAAACTTTAGGCAGTTTTGTGCATTTCCTTAGAAGCTAATTTGTAAATTCCATTTGAGTCAAAGGGCCAACGTTACAGGTTAATAGCAAAGATCCCATATTTGTTAGAACTACAAATCATCCTAGGTATATGTAGGAAAACCGTGGCAACAAAAAAGTTGCAAAAAATTGCAGTTTAAATGTCAGCAGGCAATACTTAAAAAACAATATTTTTTCAACACCTGCAAGCTGTGATCTGTGGTGGTTGAAATTTGGAACATGACACTTAGTCAAACTTTGAGCACAAATAAACAAATTTTTTTTTTTATCTGGCATCAGGTGTGATTTGTGGTGGTTCAAAATTGTGGAATAGGTCACTCAATTAAAATGAGAGCATAATTAAGCGTACAAATTTCCAATTTCCTGCCAGATGTGTAGTGTTTGGGGTGCAACCAGGGCTGTATCTCAAGCAAGGCCCTTGTGGTCCCGTTACCCTAGCGACAACTTGAGGGGGTGGCAACAACCTAGCTGCTGATATTTTTTATTTCCTGTCATTTGCAAGTTGCCTAGCTGGGTGGAGGAAAGGGGGGTATCTAGCACCTACTGGAGGAGTAGTGGTACTGTCAACCTCCCCTCCCCCCCCCCCCAACATGCAGCCTGCTCACGTGCTCCTTTGGACTTTGGCATTATCTGTGTTGGCATAAGTCTACGGAAGCAGGAGATTTGGGCGCATGAGACAAGTGGACAAAAAAGGGCGCCCCATTCACTCCCATTATAAATATCGTTTAATGGGCGCCGAACAGGGAAAAAAAGGCGCCGGAGATTATTAACGTTTTACAAACGGCGCCCGGAGATTTTTAAGGTTTTATAACTGTGCTTGTGATGATTTAACTTTACAAAATGAGCCCGTGACGAATAACGTTTATAAAGATACTAAATCACTATTTCTAAAACATTTCTAGAACATTATTATCCACTCAAAAAAATTATTGATATTTTTTTATTTAAATTTTTTATTTATTAATGTTTGTAAAACATTATTATCCATAGGGAGTCTTAGGTTTAGGCTCCAACAGGGGGTCTTAGGTTTAGGCACCAACAGGGGGGTCTTAGGTTTAGGCACCACCAGGGGGGTCTTAGGTTTAGGCACCAACAGGGGGGTCTTAGGTTTAGGCACCAACAGGGGGGTCTTAGGTTTAGGCACCACCAGGGGGGTCTTAGGTTTAGGCACCACTAGGGGGGTCTTAGGTTTAGGCACCACCAGGGGGGTCTTAGGTTTAGGCACCACCAGGGGGTCTAGGGGTTAGGGATAGGTACAGGGAGGGTTTTTAACAAACGTGAATATAAGTTTCAGTTTAGAAACGGGGAAGATTAATGTTTTAAGAATTGCCGATCTCATACACATTATTTAATGATTTATAAATTCTTAAAACACTATTTGTAAACGAAATTCTACACAATATTTTTATAAACGATAATACTGCTTATCGTTTACACCACGCGCCCTTTTTTTCCCGACGCCCTTTTTTGATGTACGCTAAGTCTACGGGGAAATTACTGCTGGAGTCCAGCACTGGAGTCTATTTGTGTCTCCAGAGCTGGGCTCTGGCCACCATTTTCCTTTAGCCCTGCACAGCGCGGGAGATTTGCAGGAGCCAGAGCTGCTGTAATGACAGCTGGTGAGCAACGCTGGGGGACAGAAGAGGAGTCTTCTGCCAGGTGAGTACATTGTTTTTTTTCCTTTCAGGTGCACCACTCTGACACCAGGGCTATCAGGGGGCATTATTTGTATTTGGGGGGATCGCTGCCTCATTGTTTGTATTTTGGGGGATCGCTACCACATTTATATTTTGGAGGAATTCTGCCTCATTATTTGTATGTTGGGGGAATGCTGCTGTATTATCTGTATTTTAGGGGAATGCTGCTGCATTTTTTTCTGTTTTGGGGGAATGCTGCCTCATTCTTTGCATTTTGAGGGAATGCTGCCTCATTGTGTGTATTTTGGAGGAAACTGTGCTGCATTATGTGTATTTTGGGGATACGCTGCCACATCATGTGGATTTTGGGGAGAAACTAGCATATGATGTGTATTTTGTAGGGAAATGGTGCCGCATTTGTATTTTGGGGGAATGCTGCTGCATGATTTGTGTTTTGGAGGAACACTGCTGCATTATTTGTGTTTTGGGGGAACAGTAGTGTATTATCTGTATTTTAGGGGAATGCTGCCGTATTTTTTTGTAGTTTGGGGGAACGCTTCCTCATTCTTTGTATTTTGAGGGAATGCTGCCTCATTGTGTCTATTTTGGAGAAAGGGTGCCGCATTATGTGTATTTTCGGGGAAAGCTGCCACATTATGTGGATTTTGGGGAGAAACTAGCACATGATGTGTATTTTGTAGGGAAATGCTACCAAATAGTGTGTATTTTGGGGGAAACTGTTTAGCACCATGAGAATCTTCTATTAAACTAATACCCATACTGAGTGCTGCGACTCACTCAGATCTCTCCACCAGCTCCCATCAACCTGCACCAAAACCAATATGTAATTATATAACACAGACTTCTTCTGCAGTGCTTTGCAGTGTACATAGTCATGTCACTGACTGTCCTCAGAGGAGCTCTGTGATGATCCGCTCAGCTGGCTGCACAGGCAGACAGCTGTTTGTCCATTCCTCTAGTCTGTGGGCTGCAGGTCTCTGGAACAGAGACCTGTCTTTCCATTGCAAGTTTCTGGTCTGTTCTCTTGCTGGGGAATTTGCATACATTCGTTATGCAAATCCCCTACCTGCCTTCTTTGATGACTGGCACTATAAGAGCTTTATGGTTCCCAGAATGCTTGGCTGGTCATTTCCTTTCCATGGTCTGTTCCTGATGGACACTGCTGGAGTGTCAGCCATTGCTATCTAGTATAGTTAATTCCTGGGGGTTGCTTTAGGCTCCCCTTCTAGCCCAGTCAGGTTGTATTATCTGTATTGCCTGTTCTGTCTTGTCTTGCCTGTTGCCATTGTCCTGCCCCAATGGTGGTCGACAGGAAATGGTTCTGATCTCTGTTCTTGGAGTATAGCTGGTGCAGCGGTTGCTACCAGCTATCTCTTCTGTTCTGTCTCCTGGGATCGCGCTAGCTTCTTTTCGCTAGCGCTGGGGATCCTTCTGTTCTGTCTTCTGGGATCGCGCTAGCTACTTTTCGCTGGCGCTGGGGATCCTTCTGTTCTTCTACTCTGTACCTGGATCACGCTAGCCACTTTTCGCTAGTGCTGTGGATCCTATCTCTCGTTTGTCCCTGTTTTCGTGTTTCTGTCTTGTCCGCTACGCTTGCTGCAGGCTCGGTGAGGTAACCGTTAAGCAAGCGCTCGCGTCCTCTGTTTCATGTTTGTCTGTTAATGGTTAGTTAGGCGTGCTTGTCTCGATTGTGCTTATCACGTGGAGATCGCGCATAACTGCGTGCACTGTTGCGAATGAGTGCGGTGTTCGCAGTTAGCTAGCGTTGTTATTTTCCGTATCTCCTTATTGTATTTGCTGTGCCTTTGCTACCTTCATATTCTATTCTGATCTGCCTTGTGTCACGTCTGGCGATCGCACCTCTCGCGATCGCGTTCCTATTTCGTATCTGCTGTTGTGTGTACGCGGTCGCGGGGTGGTGACTGGATTGGCGCACACACATACAACCTATCCCTTTGCTCAATCTCATTCGCAATCGCCTCTCTTGCGATTGCGTTCTGCGCTTCGTACAATTCCTGTCTGGCACTTGTGGAGGTACAGAGGATTGGTTCCTCTGCACTCCCCAGCGCCATCTGCCGACAGGAATTTCCCTCTACAGGTGCAAAGCACCTTTTGCTGGGTTCCTGCAAATTATACGCTTGTGGAGGATTTCCGCCGTGTCAGCGCACGCGTTGTGCGCTGATCACGGGGAAAGTTCCACATTCGTTACAAGCTCATAATTTAATCCCTATCATAGTCATAGCCTAATGTCCTATTATAATATATATATATATATATATATATATATATATATATATATATATATATATATATATATATATATATATATATATATATATCACTGCCATCTTCTGCAGCACATTACAGAGTAAATAGTTATGTCACAGACTGTGCTCAGAGGAGCTCACAATCTGATCCTTACCATAGTCAGTCTAATGTTCTACCATTTTATTATTATTATGTATTTATATAGTACTAATATCTTCTGCAGCACTTTACAGAGTATATAGTCATGTCGCTGACTGTCCTCAGAGGAGCTCACAATACAATCCTTACCATAGTCATGAAGTTAACACAACTGCTTAGTTGGACTTGTACAATAAGTTCATACAGGCCAGGATTTACCTCACAGGAACCTATAGACACCAATGTCCTGACACCCTAGACTTTGCCCTCCATGAAGCTACAAACCCCCGCAAAACCGCAACGCAAGTGTGCTGGCTGTCCCAGCTGTCTCTCCTCCCTCACTTTTCTTGCCCGTCATAGGTAGCTACAGGTGCTTCTTAGAATTAGGTAGCCAGAAGTACCCTCAGTACTAAGTAGCTAGAGATGCCCCCCAGTATTAGGTAGCTAGAGGGACCTCAGTATTAAGTAGTTAGAGTGAGTAACTTCTCATTTACACTCTTATCAGGACTCTGCATAAGGAAGGAGGAAGGGAGGGAGGCACTGGAGGAGGGGAGTGAGTTGCCTTTCCATCATCAGGTGCCTGTAGGCATGTGCCTACAATGCCTTATGGTAAGATCAGCCCAGAGTTCATAAATGCTTAAGCAGCATACATTCACTCCTAGGACTGACAGTTCTCTATGTTTGCAGTACGATACAGCTACTTAAGGGACAATGTGACCCTACAATACTAGTATAGTACCTACCTAGTGGAACACACACAACTACCTAAGTTGCTAAGAGCACTGAAGGAATATTATTCTTCTCTCAGGTACAATACAGCTAGGTAGCATCAAACAAGATTGACTCTGGAGGCCTACAAATAACTTGCTGCCCACACAGCTCTAAACTACGAAAATCTTCACTGAATAAATGTTATAGCTGACACTGACAGTTCTCCTCTCATTACTAGATACTGTATTGTAGTACAGCTAGCAACAAAAGCTGGACTCTGGAGGACTACAAGTAATTTGTTGTCTGCACAGTTCTAACCTATGTAAATCTGCACTGAATAAATCCTAGGCTATAGCTGACAGTTTTCTCTGTAGCTGGCAATAATCACAGTTCTAAGTTGGTAAAACAGACAAGCTGTCACTCCCTGAACACACACTTCTCTCCCTGCCTCTGTCTCTCTTCCTCCTATCATGCAAAACGGAGTGAAAATCCCTCCCTTTGCTCCCCTCAACATCTGCCTTTGGTAGGATCTCTTCTCATTGGCTGCTGGACCTTGCTGTACATTCTGGGATGGCGTAGTGAAAAATGGCGCACAACGCCGATGTGACGCCCCATTCACTTACATTATCAAACGATATTTATCGTTTTAAATGTTAAAAAAATGGCGCAGATCTTGTGAACATTATCGTTTTAAATCTGCTTTTTTGTCCTGCCTGAACCTAATTTATTGTTTTAAGCCCTGCTTTGTTGTCGTTTGAAAATATGTCTGCCCGCCAAATTAACGTTTAATAGCACAGCCCCCTTAAAAGCTAGAAACACCAAATTTGCAGGTTATGTTAAGAACAGTGGGAACAAGAGGGAAAAAAGTTTTTCAAAAAGATCTTATACTTTTTGAGAAAATCGATTTTAAAGTTTCAAAAGGAAAAAAGTTACATTTAAATGCGTAAATGACAGTTCTTAGTGAAACAATTCCTGCCGACTTTAGCAGTTAATAGCCAAGGCCCCTTCCATCCTAGTAACACCAAATTTGTAGGATATGATATAAAAAGATAGTGGGAAACAATATTTAAAAAAAATATTTTGTTTTGTTTTGTTCAGAGTGTGGGAAATAAAAAAAAATTGACATGGGGTCCCCCCCCCTTCCCAAGCCTCTTTAACCCCTTGTCCCCCATCCAGTCCTTTATTAATCTTAATTAACCAGAATAACTTAGCTGTACCTTTAAAAAAAAAAGTTCCCACACCAATATCCTCGGGAAAAAGTCCCGCGCCAACATCCTCTATCTTGCGATCTACTGTTACATTGTACCCCTATACCAGTGATGGATAACCTTTCAGAGGACGAGTGCCCAAACTGCAACCTAACATCGACTTATTTATCACTGAGTGCCAATGGGGAGGTTTGCCGCCAAATGGGCGTGGCCATGACATTGTATTGGCGAAAGCTAACGTTATGATGTAACAGCGAGGCATAAGAAAGCAGTGTTTCCGCCATGATGTGGTGAAATGAGGATTCGCATCATGGGTGTGCAGAAACTGTGTGATTCTATTTATTAGTATACCGGCCGTAACCCCAAAGCAGCAAATATAGTCAACTATGACCATTAAATAATAAATGTAAAGAAAGGAAGAACCGAGAGCCCAATATAGTGTAGTACGTCAAGGTAATATTAGACAAATGAAAAGAGTATTGAATAATACTCACAAACCAGGGTTACCTCCAGGCAAGCACTGTATAAGCAGGTGAGGAGATTGTCCTGACCTCACTCAGGATTAAGGAGTCGCTCTCTGTAGACGTGAAAAATAAAGGGCTATCCCCCTCCACCAGGGGTGGATATTAACCCATTCGCGTTCCGTCGTTTTCACGTGAGAAATGTTCACCTCCCATTCATTAGCCTATAACTTTATCACTACTTATCACAATGAATTGATCTATATCTTGGTTTTTCCGCCACCAATTAGGCTTTCTTTGGGGGTACATTTTGCTAAGATGCACTTTACTGTAAATGCATTTTAACAGGAAGAATAATAAAAAAAATGGAAAAATTCATTATTTCTCAGTTTTCAGCCATTATAGTTTTAAAATAATACATGCCTCCATAATTAAAACTCACGTATTGTATTTGCCCATATGTCCCGGTTATTACACCGTTAAAATTATGTCCCTATCACAATGTATGGCGACAATATTTTATTTGGAAATAAAGGTGCATTTTTCCATTTTGCATCTATCACTATTTACAAGTTTAAAATAAAAAAAAAAAAATAGAAATATTTCATCTTTACATTGATATTTAAAAAGTTTAGACCCTTAGGTAAATATTTACATGTTTTTTTTTTATTGTAATGTTTTTTTTTATAGTAAACATTTTATTTGGGTAGTTTTGGGAGGGTGGGAGGTAAACAATAGATTTATAATGTAAATGTGTGTTAATTTTTATTTTTTTTTACTTTCAGTTGTAGTATTACTTTTTGGCCACAAGATGGCGGCCATGAGTTTGTTTACATGACGTCACTCTAAGCGTAACACACGCTTAGAGTGACGCATCGGGGAGGGAAAAGCCAGAAAAAGCACAGCTTCCGAGAGAAGCTGTCGCTTTTTCAGCGGGGGAGAGGAATCAGTGATCGGGCACCATAGCCCGATACACTGATTGCCTGGCTACCGAATCCACGGCCGGGAGTGCGCGTGCATGCGCGCGAACGGCCGCGGGAGCGCGCGGTAGCGCGCATGGTTCCTGGACGTAGTTTCTACGTCCAGGAACCAAAATAGGTTAAACGTATTGTAAAGGAGAACAGAGGCGACCAAAAAAATAAAATCAGTAATTAAAATATTTAAAATTGCTTAGGAGGAAGCAGTAGACTTATAAAATTGCTTAGGAGGAAGCAGTAGACTTACCTCCCTCAAGCAGACACAACAAGCTGTGTATTCAAGACAAAGTAAATTTATTGGTACACTCCAGGGCTTAAATAATAAGGGATTAAATAATAAATGCAGCAACAGTTACCCCAGACACCAGAAAATAAATGTAATGTGGGCAACATTTCAGCGCAGAAAATAACGCAATGTTGGTAACATTTCAGCAGAAAATCATGCAATGTGGGCAACATTTCAGGAGAAAATAAACGCAGTGGGCAACATTTCAGCAGAAAATTAACACAGTGGGCCACATTTCAGTAGAAAATCACGCAACAATGTGGGCAACATTTCAGCAGAAAATAAACGCAGTGGGCCACATTTCAGCAGAAAATAAACGCAGTGGGCAACATTTCAGCAGAAAATTAACGCAGTGGGCCACATTTCAGTAGAAAATAAATGCAGTGGGCCACATTGGCGGGAGGATAGGTGGGGATGTTAAGTAGTTGTGGCTTTGGAAAAACAGTGCAAGTAATGAGGGAGGGTAGGTAGAGGGATTAGGTGTATGCTGCAGGACAGGAGGGAGTGTAAGCATGTAAGGTAGCTGTAGCTGGGCAGTAGGTAGGTAGCTGCAGCAGCAGTGTAGTAGGGAGAATAGGTAGCTGCTGCTGGGCAGGCTGTATAGAAAGATACGTAGTTAGGATTTGGGTGGAAGGGACTGCACTTAGGTAGCTGCACCTGGGTGGGCTGTAGTAATGGTAGGTAGATATGGCTGTAGGATAGGTAGCTGCTGCAGGCAGGAGGTAGGGTAGCGAGGGTAGGTACATGCTGCTGGGTGGGCGTGCAAATGGCAGGGAGGGTAGGTACTGTAGGCACATGCTGTGGCTGGGCAGACATAGGAGGGGAAGTGAGTGAGTGAGAGACAAAGACAGAGAGAGTTGGGTTGTGAGAGACAGTGGGGGTAATGAGAGAGAGGAGGGTATTGAAAGGAAAAGAATTGTAAGAAGGGAGAGAGCATTAAAAACAAAAACAAAATGAGAGAGAAGCATGCAGACATTTTTTTAGCTACAGACTGCTAGGGAACATTATAAAACACTGAATCACTCACTACACAGTAAAAAGACAGGTCCTCTTCCTCCGACCAAACTTTCCCTGTGCCAGGACGTCATAAAGATCCTGCAGGGAGATAAACGAGTCCTCTCCGCAGCAGCGTGAGTGTAGGGGGCAGGGCCGGCTGGACTGCTTATTTCAAAAAGCCTGTCCAGAGCATCTCTGGCTCTGCTTCTGTTCCCTGCCGGCCAGAACTATGAGTTTATTGTCGGGGGATATGGGAATGCGCAGTGAGGAGGCAGGTGAAATATTCCTCTTTCAGCTGCCTGTCTCTCTGCGCCTTACAATAATTTAGGTTTCCAGAGGGGATAAGTAAAAGAGGAAATGATTTTCATTAATAATGAAGATAAAGAAAACCAACAAATCTTTAATATATCAGTGGTGGCAGGCAGCAGCGTGCGTGCCCACAGAGAGGGCTCGGAGTGCCACTTCCGGCACCCGTGCCATAGGTTAGCCATCGTTGCCCTATACTCATTTCTCCTGGAGGGGGTGGGCATCTGGGGTTCCCTTCTTAAAGGGGATTCCCAGATGCCACCATGAAACCACCCTAGGGAGTCGTCGCCCCCATCTCCTCCTGTGGTTACAGAGGCTCTGTGGGGCGGCTAAATAAAGTTCAGGCAGGACAAAAAAAAAAGCAGGATTTAAAACAATAAATAATGTTCACAAGGTCTCCACCATTTTAACCTTTAAAACGATAAATATTGTTTTAAACAAATATCGGGCGGAAGCGTGCGCCATTATTTAACCGGCGCCATTTTTCACTGTACGCTCCTGGGAGCAATAGATCTGCTCAGTAGCTGGCCATTCCATGCTTTCAACCACCTGGTTTTGGACACACTCGTTTGGCAAGAAACCTACCGTATGGCGAATCACTGGGCCTCTCTCACAGAAAACTTTGGTAAGCAAGAAAGGCTCGATCCACAATAAGATCTAACTTACGATTCTCACTCATTCATCCCTACTTGTTACCTCACATTTGCAATACTGATATCTTACTTTATAAAAACCCAGGAATCTGCATCCACGGGCTGCGTCCATGTCAGTCGCTGAAAGCGCAGACGCAGATCCGCAGCTGTTGACACGTGTGCAGGCAGCTGTGGAAGCTTGTGCGGCTATGAGCATGAGTGAGAAATCAAGCGCGAGCACTGTCAATCTAGCACTCGTTTTTAATAGCGGCCTAATTGACTAGTTGATGTATAATGGATATAATAAAGAGTCCCAGAAAAAGTATATTGCGCATTTCTGAAATGACCACACTTCATGTAAAAATCTGAAATCTGCATCATGTCAACATGGAAAGTATGGAGAAGATCATGTTTTCAGACCTGCAAGACGTGTTGATTTATAGATACAGTAGAAAGAGGCACTCCACAGGCATGAACTTGCGTTCAAATTTATTGCATGTCGATACACACCACATGTTTCGGGCTCCGCCCTTCATCAGGTGTAACCTCCTACCACCTACACTTTATACTATTGGCCCCTCCCTCTAGGGGTGGGTCAATCTCTCTAAGTGAACATACTATTTTCTATTATATGCTTCTAGTTTTGAATAGCAATCTGTTACTTTACAGTTTACAAAATTGCATATAAAAATAATCGTAAATGAAAATAAAATTGAAAATAAGAAAAATAAAAACTCAAAAATACAGTCACTTGCACAAAGGAACTACTGTCAGAACGATTAGTTGAGGTTAATTCCTTCCACAACACTATAAAATTCACAGCTGAGACATCAGAAACATCTATTAATTATCTTGATGAGGTAATCAATAAAAAAAGAGTGTAGACTAACTACTAGTTTATACAGTAAAGCCACAGACAGGAACAGTAGTGTTGGGCGAACAGTGTTCACCACTGTTCGGGTTCTGCAGAACATCACCCTGTTCGGGTGATGTTCGCGTTCGGCCGAACACCTGATGGTGTTCGGCCTTTTAAGTTCGGGTTCGCCCCGAACTACTAAATGGCCGCCGAATACTGCCCCCCTATGGGGTCGCAGGCATAAGGGGGGAGCATGCCCCGATCGCGGGGGGGGTCAGAAATTCCCCCCACCCCCTCCGCTAGTGCTCCCCCCTCTGCCCGCTTCCCCATACAAAAGTTTAAGGAAGTAAAACAGTACCGGTGGTAGTGGGTGGCTGGCAGTGGGCGGCACTATGAAGTGAGTGACTGAGGAGGAGGAGTCCGGAGAGTGACGCGTTGAGGGAGGCCGGGCAGTGGGCGGTTCAGCAGTAGTACGGTACTACTGCTGAACCGCCCACTGCCCGGCCTCCCTCAACGTGTCACTCTCCGGACTCCTCCTCCTCAGTCACTCACTTCATAGTGCCGCCCACTGCCAGCCACCCACTACCACTGGTACTGGTTTACTTCCTTAAACTTTTGTATGGGGAAGCGGGCAGAGGGGGGAGCGCTAGCAGAGGGGGTGGGGGGAATTTCCGACCCCCCCCGCGATCGGGGCATGCTCCCCCCTTATGCCTGCGACCCCATAGGGCTCCCAAAAGCGGGATGTTCGGGGAGTTCGGGGTTCAGCCCGAACATGCCGAACATCGCGGCCATGTTCGGCGAACTTTCCCGAACCCGAACATCCAGGTGTTCGCCCAACACTAAGGAACAGTCTACTGCGAACAGACAGTTATCCTGAACCTAATTGCAAAAAGGCAATACCCAGAAGTCAATTTTTAAGAACAAGACGCATTTCCTCCACAGAGGAAGACTACATGAAAGCAGGCGACAAATTAATTGATAAATTCCTGGCTAAAGGTTATGACTTTGAAGGTCTGAAAAAACTTAAAGAACAAATAGGGACATTAGATAGGAATCAGTTGATGTTCCAGAGCTGGCAACCAAGGAAGAAACAGCAGAGAATCCCCTTTGTGCTGCATTACAATAATTTATCTGGTAATATCCGCAAGGCAGTGAGGAAGTATTGGTCCATATTGCAAAATGACAGAGACTGTGGACACCTTTTCAAGGAATACCCAGTATTCGCCTACAACAGGGGGGAGACTATTGGTGAATTTGTCAGTAACAAAGATCTAGCTAAAAAAAAGGAAATCCAGGTTCCAAGGAGTAGAAAGGAAAGGGACTTTCCCCTGTTTATCGTGCAATTGCTGTGGTGCTGTAATCAAAGGAGATTGGTTCCCACATCCCCGAACTGGTGAAAAGGTCAAATGTACTGGGTACTATACATGTGAAAGTGAATACGTAGTGTATGCCATCAAATGCCCTTGCTGACTTTTTTATGTAGGTAAAACTACTAGGGGGTAAAATCCCGGATACAGGAACATAAAAATAATATTAAAGGATTTGCCAAGGGCGAGAAGCGGCATGAGACAACAGTATCTAGACATTTTGTTGAGTATGGCCACAATTCGATTGAATTAAGATGGCTAGTACTAGATCAAATTGAACCTTTACCAAGAGGAGGGAACAGAGAACGGTGATTACTCCAAAAATAAATTAGATGGATTAAAACAGTAGGGTATTGTACATTAGACTCTGTGTCCCCGAGAGGCCTGAATGAACAGGTCAATCTAAAATGCTTTTTATGATTTCTTTCTGCAGGAAATGAACTGTGCTGCTGGACTTCATGAAATTGAGAAGTAACTGTATGTAAAATACATCAAATTTGATGAAAATAAATGAACTTCCATGTGTCGAGCATAGCTCTTCATCCGTTTATCCAGGGAAGACCTTAAGTGGTAGTGCCCTGTGCAAGTGACTGTATTTTTTAAGTTTTTATTTTTCTTATTTTCAATTTTATTTTCATTTATGATTATTTTTATATGCAATTTTGTAAACTGTGAAGTAACAGATTGCTATTGAAAACTAGAAGCATATAATAGAAAATAGTATGTTCACTTAGAGAGATTGACCCACCCCTAGAGGGAGGGGCCAATAGTATAAAGTGTAGGTGGAGGTGGTAGGAGGTTACACCTGATGAAGGGCGGAGTCTGAAACATGTAGTGTGTATCGACATGCAATAAATTTGAACGCAAGTTCATGCCTGTGGAGTGCCTCTTTCTACTGTATCTATAAACACTGTGTGGAGCAGAGGTGGTGTACCTGCCTGAAAGAGTTGCACCGGCAATAGCTCTCCTAATCCAGGATTGAGCCAATTGAGTAAAGCTCAGTCAAGCAACTATTGGAAGACGTGTTGATTTGACTGTAATTTGAGTAAACTGAATTAACTGACGATTTACAGCATGACATTTTGGGGGATTAATTTGCATTCTGCTCCACAATTGGTTCTGTTCTTGGCGTACGTAAGAGTAAAAGGGTACCTGGAAAATTTGGGTGCCCAGGAAAGCTAATAGTAGAATATTGGTAAATTTACAGATATCCTACTATTAAAGTGTAAAGAAGCCTCCTAAAATATCGGCATTAAATACGGTACTGATATTTTACCCAGCACCCAAATTTCCCTTCAATACCTCTATTTCAAATGGGCGCCGACTAGCAGACACCTAAATTCCCTGCCACCCTGTTGTACATCCTTTATCTGTGTTTAGCAAATGGGACACAATCTGGATTTATACTGGGGGTCATTTGCATCAACCTGCACTCTGTGGGTTCCCCCAACTGACCGGGTTTTCCTTTTATAGAAATAAGCTTCAATACTTGCATGAATATTCCACCGCACAATCAAGAATATTACTGTATGTGCATATTCACTTTGCTAATCCGCTAGGTTGCCTTGATTTTAAAAGTAATATACTCTTGTCTCTTGGCTAAATTTAGCTTTAGTAATGTTGCTAAAGCCTCCCAATTCATATACATATACATATACATAGTATATTCAGCTGTCATGCTTCTTTATGTGAATTTTTACATATATTGTGACTGCTTTGAGCACATCTCGCTTTATTAATAACTGAATATGCATATTGATTGACAGCGATTAATATTACATCACTGTTCATTTTTACAATTAAGATGATAACATTTGGGGTGAAAATTATGGTCATAACTATTGTTCTTAATATATGAGAGTGCATTCTATCGATGCTTGGTAGATGACTTTTGAGTATATTTAGGCAAGAGTTTGTGTGAGATAATGTGTGATAAAATGATGCTACTAAAGCTATCAGTTTATGTTTTTAAATAATTTTGTAGACCTTAAAGAGAACCTGAGGTGGGATTTTATTATGCTAGTGGGGCACAGAGGCTGGTTGTGCACACTAACACCAGCCTCTGTTGCCCCATGGTGTGCCTCCAAGACCCCCCTGCTCGCCGCTATACCCCCCGCAGTGCTGGCGACACGCAGCGTGTCGCCAGCACAATGTTTACCTAAGCGCTGTCTGTCAGCGCCACTCCCCCACCTCCTCCATATCGGCGCTACCCGCCCGCGTCACTTCCCTCCAATCAGCGGGAGGGAAGGGACACAGGCGGGTAGTGCCGATACGGAGGAGCGGCGCTGAGAGACAGCGCTTAGGAAAACATTGTGCTGGCGACACGCTGTGTGTCGCCAGCACTGCGGGGGGGGGGTATAGCGGCGCGCAGGGGGGTCTTGGAGGCACACCATGGGGCAACAGAGGCTGGTGTTAGTGTGCACAACCAGCCTCTGTGCCCCACTAGCATAATAAAATCCCACCTCCGGTTCTCTTTAATGGCTTTGTTCACATCTAAAATAGAAATCACTGACAGCCGCGTTTTTTCAGCGCAATTTTTTTTGCGCCTCCTGGCGTTCCACTGCGCCTTGATTTGTGTTAAGCACTTTTTCAAAGCGCTTTTACAGAGCAATTTGTTTTTTCACTTCCTGACGCAAGTCAGGAAGTGAACTCTTTGACCTGGAAAATAATAAATACAATGTATTTATTCATAAACGCACGAACGCGACAGATAAAGCGATTTGTGAGCGTTTAGCATACCTTCCATGGTAGCAAAATCGGCTCAGAAATGGTACATGCAACGCTTTGCTGAACGGAAAGCGGACACAACGTGCTGATATAAACTGTCCCATGAGGATTCATTGCACTAGGGATTTCAGGGCGTTTTTAAAAATCGCCAGCACTCAAAAAAAAAAAAACACAAAACGCCCTAGGTGTGAACAAGTCCTAAATGAATGTGTCCGCAATTGACTGCTAAGAAGGTAGCAAACAATGCTGTAGCAAAAGTATGTATGCGCACTTAATTTTCTGTATTGTGCACATGTATGCATGCATCCTCCCCATCAACTGTTGTGATTGGTTGTATAAAACAACAGTTGGTGCACATTCATGACTTGCATTTAAAAGCAAAGTGCCTTTGCCATTTTCATCCATACCAAGCTGTATTTATGGACTACTATAGCAGGGATATAGCAATAGCTATAGCAGCCATAGCAACTGCTATGGGGCCCTGGAGCAGAGGGGGCCAGGTTGTACTTGATATGTTCACTATCAACTTTCCTTTGTCTTTCCACCCTGTGACTTTGTTTCTTAGCCCAAGCACTATAAACAGTGTACATTGCATGGGAATGTAAATTGGCGATCACCTCATATCTATAGGTTAGGGGCAGGTGGCATTGCTCAAAAATGCCTAGTTCTGAGGGCCCCATGAAAAATTGGCTATATTGCCTCATAATGTCTTGCTATACCACTGTACTATAGAGAAAAAAGTAAGCAGTTAAAATCTGACAGAACCGACAGGAGTTGGACTAGTCCATTCTTAGGGCCTGAGCCCACTGATGCAGTTGTATCCGCTTCTGTCCACTTTTCAGCATCTGAAATATGAAAAGCGGACACAACTGTGTCAGTGGGCTCAGACCCTAAGTGATTTTAACTGCTTACTTTTTAAGCGAGACAGCTGTTGCTGTCACCCCTATCATTCAAGCACCTAGGTATCATACAATACAAATAAAAACTTCTGGTTTGCTGTCAGCATTTTGTGGAATAAAGTATACATACAGCACAGGTTGTCACTCTCCATTTCCTTCTCTCTTTTACTGCAGATGACAGCATGCTGCCTTTCTATCTGGAGGAGCACACACCAGTGCAGAGGTTACGTACAGGAATTTCACCTGATGTCTTTAGAGTGCCCTCCGGATACGTGTACAGTTAAAAATGGCGCTGAGTGAAAAATGGCGCACCGTTCTGCCGATCATAAAACGCTATTTACAGTTTTAATGTAAATACATTGAAACGGTAAATAGCATTTTGTAAAACATTTATTAGCGGAAAGGTGCACCAGGGGGACTAGTGAGGCAGCGGGAGGTCGGGGTGGAGAGGCAGCGAGACACTAGGCAGCGGGGGGGAATCGAGGAGAAAGGCAGCGAGGTGGAGGGGGGGATTAGGTAGCATTGGCATACATTACCTTGTCCCGGCCGGCGATCGCTCCTTCACTTCTTAGTTAGCTTGCAGGAGTCCCGCATCCAGCCAATCACCATGTGGCTTCAGTTTCCGCATGGTGTCCCCCCTAGTGTCCCGCTGCCTCTCCACCCCGACCCCGCTGCCTCACTAGTCCCCCTGCATTTTCAATGAGATAATTTTTCCTGATCCCTGCTGCCTAACATTTTTTTACATATAAAACAATAAATATTTCTGCTGCGCCATTTGTATACTGTTGGCGCTGTGCGCCATTTTTGCCTGTTCCGCTGGATACTCCTCCCTATTACATTTTAATAAAAAAATGTGTCCCGCAAGTAAGACTAATATTTTGGACCTCTATGTGATTGACATCCCTGCGACTGTCACCTGATTCCTCTCACCTTAGGGTTTTGTGAATCTCTTCTATTCAGAAATTCCCACTGCTCTTGTTACAGTTTCCATGATTACAAAAAACAGTAGAGAGACTGTAATCCCTTGTTACTGATGTAGACATACCTAGGATTTCAAGTGCATCGGACTGTTTTACGGCTCTGCTTCTGTCTGAATCCCTGTTACACTGAATCAGTTGTCTGTTATAACTGAATGGACAACAGATGTGCAGCCCAGTGAAAAAATATCCATGTTTCCCAATGGGTCAGTTCCGATCTACGAATTTCAACAAAAACAATCCACTGCTGCAGAACAACTGACCAGGTGAAACGCATCAGTTTTTTAGCATCCAGTGTAAACCAGCCTATGTTCTGTTCTCTGAATAATGTGTTTTTGAATTGTCCATATTGATTCCACAGTTATGTAACTGTCTGTACAAGCATTACAATCCCATTACTGAGGTGCGGATCTCTTCTAAAAACACCACATATGGATGGAGTACAGGCTTTCATGACTCATTTTGGTAATGTAACCAGTGACATTAATAAATAGGACAGAAGCAAAATCGCCAATACAAGTAAATTGCATTAGTTATCAAAGCCTTGTATCAAGTTATTTTGATTCCCCTTAAAGTGAACCTGAGATAAGAGTGGTATGGCGGCCGCTATATTTGTTTCTTTTTAAACAATACCAGTTGCTTGGCAGTACCGTTGATCTTCTGGCAGACCCGGGACAAGGTCCTCACCCAAGGCTGAGACATCAAAGTGTGCCCTCCATCCCTCCCACTCCAGCCATCACACACTGATTGCTATTAGACTAAGAGGCACCCCAGGGTCCTCAACACCTTAATTTCTAGTTATCTGGAATGCTGTCACTGCCGTGTATCCCCTTTTCTTATTTCTCACTGCTTCAAACACAATAGGTGAATGATAGCTGAGTGAGTTGTGCGCCTCCTCCTACACTGCTACAGACACAGAATGGGGAGGACAGGCAGGCAGCTTGCATTGTTTAAAATAAAATACATATAGCAGCCTCCGTATCACTCTCATCATGGGTTCCCTTTAAGTATAAGTATGCTAACATTTTAAAAATGAATTCTTACCTGGGTACAGTGACTTGCTGCAATTAAAAATACTATTTATATTGCTTTGTAGGCCTGGTTGCTGCCTTGCCAACTGACATTCTAAGTTACATTTTTACGTTTTTATAGATATATGTCCACTTATCGCAATGTGATACCATTAACTGATATCGATTTCGTTTTGCCTTATCTTGCTGAGCTTTTCTGTTTTCTCACTGCATCGTCTCCTTTATTTAATCAGCTCCTAATTATTCACAAATCAGCTACTTGCTCCCGATAATAAAGCTTGAGAAATTGATGTGCGTGGAGTTATGTAAAACACATCCGCTGCAAATCTGGAATGTTTATTGGTAGGTCACTGTCATGTCATGTTGTTGTAAAGCATCTACCGCCATGAAGGAAAGTACGTATACAGAAGTGATTTTCTTTTCTTTCTTGTTTTTCGTTTTTTACAATGTATCACAAAAGGATGAAGGAGATTTTATTTATTAATAAGGACTTTCGGCAAAGACATACTGAAAATGATTCTGTGGTGGATTCATCTGTTCAATCTCAAGAGCGGTGCTTCTGAGTCTGATGGGGTCACAGATGAAAAAGAGATTCATCCTGACACCCGCATTCATGAGGAACACTTTCATGAAGGAGGCCCAGGAACCACAAAACAGCCTCAGGGCAAAGTCTTTTCAAAGAAGGCATTTCTGTGACAGCAACATAATTAATAGAGTCACTCGACTGTTCAAAAAATTAACCTTATTTCACCATCATATTTGCACCTTGAAAAATTCACCCACATCTGCTTATGCTTTCCTTCCACAGTCTTACAGTGGTGGTTTGCACTTACTTTTAGATACATGTAAAGCCCCGAATACTACATTTGTTGCAAAGAAGATTGCCCAGTTAACGTATTTCTGGTCATAGTGAGAGCCAGCACACATTGTTAATAAATCATCTCTTATGCGAACGGACTAAAGAGTCTTTGCTGAGATTTTTGTTGGTGTCTTCCTGAATTGGCGACGCTATTTCCAAAGTGGTTATCGCATATGATTCAAACCCTTGTGGACATTATTGGACAAACTGCCCAGAGCTGCTTTATCAATAAATGATGCTGACAGGATTGATATTTCTCATAAAAAATACAGTGAGATGGTAACTTTCATCTTCAAAAATTGGCTGCAACGATTGCCGTTGTTTTGGAACAACTAAAAGAGAAAATATATCAATTCTTACCAATAGCTTTTGTGTAACTGATAGCCTGCCAATCAGACAAACACAGAATAGTGATTACTGAGCAGAGAACTCTCTGATCATGCATATCTCCACTGACTCAGAAAGGGAATTAAACTATTTGTGACTAGAACTGGTCTCAGTTCAAGGACAACTGAAGTGAGAGAGATATGGAGGCTGCCATACTTATTTGCTTCTAACCAATACCAGTTGCCTGGTTGCCTTGCTGATCCTCTGCCTCTAATACTTTTAGCCATAGACCATGATCAAGCATATGCAGATCAGGGGTTTCTGACATTATTGTCAGATCTGACAAGATTAACTGCATGTTTTTTTCTGGTGTTATTCAGACACTACTGCAGCCAAATACACAAGCAGTGCTGCCGGAACAACTGGTGTTGTTAAAAAAAAAAAATTATGGCAGCCTCCATAGTCTTCTTACTTCCTTTCATTGTTCAGCTGAATGGTGCCCAAATCAGGGCTTCGGTAATTCTAACACCAATCAACAGGAAACACAATTCTGGTGTGTGTTCTGGTTTCTGGAGAGCAAATACAACAACCAAAAGCAAGAGGGGGACATGAGAAGAGCATCACAAATCTTGGGAGCATGTTATTTGAAATACTTGGTAAAATTGTAAGCAGAGGTTGGGAGGGCCCATTTTTACGCTGCTTGGAGGGAAACATGGAAAGTATGTAAATGATTCAAATAGTTCTCTTGGCTCTCTTTATGCTGTATATGCTGTTAAATAATTAATTACTGTAACTTTATACTGTGTTGGCGTTTGAATTCGGCATATTGAATTCGGAATACCTGAATCCTCCTGCACCCCACATTTCAGCACTATTTCAATGCCGAACAAGTGGTCAGGGTCAGGGGGAATTAACTACTTGCACTTCACAGCTTGTTTCACAACAATTCAATACGTCCTCCTTTTGGCTTTGGAAGGAGGAAGGATCGAAGTGATGTGAAAGCGCAGTGAATTGCAAGTAAGTGAACTCCCCCTGACCCTGTCCACTTGTTCGGTATGGAAATGGTGCAGTGTGGTGTGTAGGAGTATTTGCATATTCAGATTTTGATACCCCAAATGTGAACACCAACACTATTTCTCGGGTTCTTAAAGAGGAGCTGTCAGCCATACTATCTCAGGAAAAAAAAACATATATACACAGTAAATAGATAAATACTTGCTCTACTTACATATGTATTGCACTATCCACATTTTGAGTTTAGTGATTTTTTTATAGTAAAAAAAAAAGAGAAAATCCTTCTTAGGATTTTTCATTTTGACTCTGTCTATCTTGAAGCCAATCCTGATATAATTTATCCCTTACTCTGTCTGTGTATCATTGTCAGTCTTCAGACACTCCTACCCAGCTCTGCAGTAAAAAGTACATTGTCTCAGCATTAGAAACATTGGCCACTCAGAGAGGTACAGCTGTGTGGGAGGGGAAAACAGGAGGGAAAGAGGCTTCAGGCAATCAGGCTGCATTAGTTAGGTCTGAGGGGAAAGTAAAGAAGAAAAAAAGAAAACCGGGCATGCCCTGCACCTTCCTTTGTGGGACAGCTGTACCAAATAAGAGCCAGTTAAAAATCACTCTTACTTTTCTTCTCTATAAAACATAATGATGTTTTATGGAGAAGAAAAGCAAGAGTGATTTTTAACTTTTGCATTTCCTGGTTAGCAGCATGTTCACCAGATAAAAATAAAGAATTGATTTTTGATTGTATGCCCGACAGTTACACTTTAAAAGCCACCATGGAGTTGTATTACAAAATAGGTCTTGTGAATTACCTCATCTTAGATAACTATATTTGAGAGATAAGACAGATAAGGGGGGATAATTCATGAGATAAACAGATAAGGGCTTATATTTAACTTTTCTCCTGAGTTTTCTCACAGGAGATATTCTCATTAGCAATAAAATGCATTTTAACCCTCCAGCAAGGAAGTTTGCAGAATTATGTAGCTTGAAAAGGGAACCATCACATGAAGCTGAAGTAGGATTTCAATGATCCACTTTCAATCTGCATAAATTTGCATACTTTTGCATCAGTCAGGAATTATTTGCATTTCATTGACCATCCTTAGTAATTACAAAATCGTCATAAATAGCGCTACCCTCTTGTGGGTGTGCATTCCAGAGGGCTCCACTGTTTCTGCTGGTGGAATCCACAAGGGTAAACTAGAGCTTTAAGTGAATATATATGCTTAAAGTGAATGTTTACCTGTTTTAAAAACAAAAAATCAGATACTCACCTAAGGAGAGGGAAGGCTCGGTCCTAATGAGCCTTCCCTCTCCTCTCCCGGGTGCCCGGTCCCGCGCAGGATCCCCCGTGGCAGTATTCGACCAGTTCGGTCAAATACTGCCACTTCCGTATGCCGAAGGGAGCTTTCGGAAGGCTTCGGGAGCACTCGGGCTCCCGATGACGCGGCCGCTCCTTACTACGCATGCGCGAGCGCCCTCTATGTCGCGCGTACGTAGTATGGAGCGGCCCGTCTTCGGAAGCCCGAGTGCTCCCGAAGACCTCCGAAGTCCCTGCGGCGGCGGACGCGAACGGGGGAGCCAGCGCAGCACCGAGGGCACCGGGAGAGGAGAGGGAAGGCTCATTAGGACCGAGCCTTCCCTCTCCTTAGGTGAGTATCTAACTTTTTGTTTTTAAAACCGGTACCCATTGGCTTTAAATTACATCCTGTACATAATAAACATGGACTTCATATCTCCTCATGTTTTGTAATTATCTATTTGGGATTCCCACTGCATTCCCCTTATGTAAATATGGCATAAAGGAAAACTGCTGAGGGAAATGAAGATATGTTTTGAGACATAGATTATTCACATTATTTTCATTTGGTGCCAGGTAATCCTGGTGCGCTCCTCATACACACAGTTTCTTTACTTCTGCATTCCAACAGATAAGTATCAAAAGTATTGGGGCTTAAAGCAACCTGAAAAAAAAATACTTGGATACTCTGCTATGTAGAGGGAAGGCTCTGGACCCCGTAGAGTCTTCTCAGTCCTCTCTCCATTACCTCGTTCCCCCATTGTCCCTTGCTCAAATGTGTTGCCTTTGAGACTCCTTGGAGGGCTTTTGGAAGTATTTGCGTCCCTAAGTGATATGGAAGACTTATATGACTGTTCTGCGCATGTGCGAGCGTAGACTCTAGCATGAGCAGTACAAATCCACTTGTCTGAGTACAAATCCACTTGTCTTTGTAAGTAGTCAGGGACACCACCAGTACTTTCAACGGCTGCATGTGTTTAACCTGTGGCTAAAATTTCTCCAGAAAAACTACGTTGGAACGAGAACACAGAAAGAGGGCGGGTAAGCTCTATGTGATCCAAAGCCTGAAGCAAACCTGTAGCAAAAATAAACGGAGATTGTGAATTGTATGTGTAGGACAGCTAGGAAATATACCATTAGCAGTAAAGAAAAAAAGTCTCATATTGTTTTCCAGTACAGGAAGAGTTAAGAAACTTCAGTTATCTATGCAAAAGCGCTTCTCTGAGCTCTTCAACCCAACTTTGGATAAAGATAGTCCTGTTTTCTGAAGCACTTAGAGTTATCAGGGGTTATTGAAGAAAAGGAGTGCTACTTACCGGGGGCTTCCTCCAGCTCCAAGCTCCCAGGACGTCCCTCGCCACAGCTCTGTCTTCAGCTGTTCGCCGCAGGCCCGTCCCGGTCCCCGGCAACGACGTCAGAGCGACCTCCAGGTCGCTCTGTACTGCGCCTGTGCAAGCGGCGCTGTCAATCATCGCCACGTGGGCCGGAGTGGACTGCGCAGTAGTACTGCGCCTGCGCAGTCCGCTCCGGCCCACGTGGCGATGATTGACAGCGCCACTCGCACAGGCGCAGTACAGAGCGACCTGGAGGTCGCTCTGACGTCATCACCGGGGACCGGGATGGGCCTGCGGCAAACGGCTGAAGACAGAGCTGCGGCGAGGGACGTCCTGGGAGCTTGGAGCTGGAGGAAGCCCCCGGTAATTAGCACTCCTTTTCTTCAATAACCCCTGATAACTCCTTTAACTAGTTAAGCATTAAGGGGTTTTTCCCCTTATGAGCCAGAGCTTTCATTGACAATTATTATTTGCCAATAACTTTATCATTACTTATCACAACAAAATTACCTATATCTTGTTTTTTTTTTTTGTCACCAATTAAGCTTTCTTTGGGTGATACATTTTTCTAAGAATTACTTTATTCTAACTGTATTTTAATGGGCATAATAAGAAAAAAATGGAAAAAATCATAATTTCTCAGTTTTCGTCCATTATAGTTTTAAAATAAAACTTGCTGCTGTGGATAAAACCCACACATTTTATTTGCCTGTTTGTCCCAGTTATTAAAATGTTTAAAATATGTCCCTATTACAATCTGATAAAAAGCCCTAAATACAAAGGGACCAACAGGTCCTGGTTAATAATAATAACAAGTCAAGTTTTATATAGGTATGTCCCTTTTGGCCCTCATAAGATGCTAATCTTGATATTGGCATAAAGGGCTTTTGGGGACAACCAGCTTTTCAATGATATATTAAGACGAGTTTTGAGTCAGATCATCTAATAACTAAAATGTATGTTTTATTATAAACACATAAAACATATTTAAGAGAAAACACATATAGCTAAAACAGACACAAGCTGATATAGTCATCACAGTAATACGTATGACATGCAATAATAATTCATCATACCATTTTTTTGATTGCTCCCTGTATGGGGGGCTTTTAAATGGAATTTACTCCCTAATAGTGACCACCCACTATATAAACTAAAGTGGGGTCTCACTGGGATCAGAGTGTCCATATGTATTTTATTAGCAATAGATACAAAATGGCTGAAATATACTCGATGTCTCAACGCATTTTGTGCACAAGACAGTTGTATAATTCACTTCTTCAGGAGTAACGGATTATTCCCGGCTTCAAGGCACAAATACACATTTAAGCTGGTATCCCATGGATTCAAAAGCAGATCTCATTTTGGTATGTCTCATTTATATTGCAAGCTCCCAGGTGTCAAAATCATCACAATTGGAAGCAAGGAGCTTGTTACTTGTCTGTGGAGTGTAAGTCATGGAAAACCAGCAGGTTCCGTCTAAGCAGTTGTCTGACAGAATCGCATGGAATGAAAGCTTCAGCATGCATCTCCTATTAAAATGTATAGAGACAATATTTTATTTGTAAATAAATGTATAATTTTTCAGTTTTGTTACTGTCACTAATTACAAGCCCTTATTTGCAAAAGTAACAGTAATATACCCTCATGACATACATGGTAAAAAAAAGTTGAGGCACTAAGGTAACTATTTATGTATTTTTTTAAAATTTCACTTTTTTATATATACACAAGTGTTTTATTTTGGTAACTATTAGAGTTGGGGAGGAAAGGGGTTAATTAATGAGGATTTTTTTGTATTTGTATTTAACCAGTTCGGCCTATCTGGACGAGTTTCCTCGTCCAGATAGGCACTGGTGCTGCCGCCGGCTCGTGCGCGCGATCGGGCGCGCCCCCGCGTGCGCTCCCGCTGCCCGCCGCTAGCCCCCCGATCAGTGAATGGGAATATAATTCCCATTCACCGATCTAACTTCCCCGCAGAAATACCGACGCTTTCTCTCCAGAGAGCGCGGTATTTCTGCCCCCAGGAAACAACTCCTCAGCATTTTAGTTCCTAGATGCGAGCTGGTTCGCATCTAGAACTTTTTTCACTGTGGCCATCTTGTGGCCAAATAGTAAACTGCACCCACATACATTTTTGATTAAAAAAAAACATTATTTTACATTTAAAATTAGCAGTTTCCCTCCCACACCAAAAATTACCCACATACACTTTTTTTTATTAAAAAAAAAAAAAAACAATTAAAAAAACAAAACAAAAACAACATAAATAGTTACCCAAGGGTCTGAACTTTTTAAATATGCATGTCAAGAGAATATGTTATTATATTATTTAAAGTTATAAGCTTATAAATAGTGATGGACGCAAATTGAAAAAATGCACCTTTATTTCTAAATGAAATATCGGCACCATAAATTGTGATAGGGACATCGTTTAAATGGTGTAATAACCGGGACAGATGGGCAAATAAAATACATGCGTTTTAATTACGGTAGCGTATATTAATTTCAAACTATAATGGCCAAAAACTGAGAAATAATGATTTTTTTCCTTTTTTTTCTTATTCTTCCTGTTAAAATGCATTTACAGTAAAGTGGCTCTTAGCAAAATGTATCACCCACAGAAAGCCTAATTGGTGGCGGAAAAAACAAGCTATAGATCAATTCATTGTGATAAGTAGCAATAAAGTTATAGGCGAATGAATGGGAGGTGAACGTTGCTCGGATGCATGAGATTTTCGGCACTGCGGCGCTGAACCGGTTAATTTGATGTATGTAGGTATATTTTTACTATTTGGCCACTAAATGCCCTCCACCCACACTTTATTTCTCTTGTGTATTGTGAACAGTGCACAGGAAGTGGTGTGTGTATGTTTTACTTTCACTTTGTCAGTGACCAGCAGCATCTCATTGATGCCAGTGATCATTGAACGGTGTTTCCATTTACGCAGCTTGAGTTTCGGGCCGCGCTTCCGCGCTGGTGAGCGTCTGACGTCCTGCTTCCCTCTGTTGCCCTTACCGGAGTAAACAGCTAACCGGACTGTATTCGGAATGAGGTGACTTAACCACTGGGGTGAGCGGGCGAATGGAACGGCCTTACATCAATTTAGACTACCCTACAGTGGTGAATGAAACAGTGATATACGCATCAAAGAAGCTAGACGGACGCCAGCAATTGCCTGTGGTGAGATCTACCCTTTTTCTCCCTAATATGGATGCATGAACTATAATAATTCCAGGGGTATTTACTATTTCAGCCCTAAATTTATGGACACTGAGTGAGGGGATAATTTAACTCCATTATCAGTGGCTGATGCCCGGAGTATGCTGGATTGTGGAATTATAAAGGGGGCCCCCACCAAAATCGCTTATTATCTGCATGGCACCAGTATGAAAGCGCGGGATGCTTGAAGTGTGCATGTGTGGGATTTTCTATATGCACTACTGAGCTGGAATATCAATTAATATTGCTGCTTTGATGGCTACATTAGCTTTGCATATGCAATTTTAAATTTTTGAATCATGGTTGCTCTTTTCATATGTGTGTTATTAGAGATGTTGTATGTCCTTAATTGATTAATAAATTTTGATACTTGGCATATTAAGGCGGCTGGTAACCCGTATGTGTTTAGATATATTTTGGGAATATTGTAGTCTTGGGGTTGGCCCCACCCATTATTCTTTATGTGGGTAAGATGGTCAAGTGAGTAGGGACTACCGCCATGGGCAATCTTTGCCCTTTGTCTCTATAGTGTAGCATCTCATTGATGCCACTGATCATTGAACTGTGTTCCCATTTACTGATCAGTGTACTAATGGGCAGCGACAAGAACGCGCGTGACACCGCGCAGGAGTGCTCACAGCAGCAATTGCAGTGAGGTACATATATCTACAGCCCTGGGACTTTAGATGAAGTCCTGTGAGGTGTAAATACACTGCCTCACAAACTGTAACTAGTTAAACAACAAAGAAACGGTGAGAGCCAGGTAAGATGTTTTACTGCATCAATGTTCAAAGGGTCATTAGCTCTGCTCTGTTTTATAGTTGTAAATATATACTGGTGTTTGTAAACTGCATATATGACAGAATGACACAATGTTATAAAAACAACATTGATTAAAGCGGAATATAACCCTGCATTTCAACTTTGCTCTAAAACATTATTTACAGTATATTATATGCAACCAGCATTTATTTTTTTACTAGACCAGCATTGGAAGGGTTACACAGGGCTTTAAAGTTCCTGGAGATTTCTGCAGATGCATCCGAAGCTGAAATAGATACATTTTGTTTACATAAATGTATCTAAGTGTTGAATGTGACTCATCTCTCTGACTGAGAAGGAGCTTGGAGGACAGCCAAAGAGTGTGTAACATTTATCAATAGATACATGTAACTAAATAGAATGTATCTATCTGAACTTCTGCATATCTCTCCACGGACCTTTAAACCTCTGTGTTTAACCCTTCCAATGCTGGTCTAGTAAAAAAAAATGCTTTTTGCATATAATATGCTGTAAATAATATTTTAGAGCAAAGTTGAAATGCAGGGTTATATTCCGCTTTAAGGTTTGTGTTAAAATTAGCATTAAGCTAGGTTGTAGCGTGATGAGACCTCCTCCACAATATAAATTAGTGTATGCATTAATGCATGCACTTTTCACCCTGAGTCAGCACACATTCTTGTTCATGTTTAGGTTCCTGCATCTTATCAATAATGCTTAAACACATTAAACACATCCCCCCCCCCCCCCCCCCCCATGCACCTTACATTTGAAAAACACAGTCTAAAAGCTTGATGTATGGTGCAAATACTGCAATGGTGTTCCATGTTCCATGACATATTACACGTATGCAACGAGAAAAGCGTGACACGAAATGCCGGTTATTTTTTCTGTCTGAATTCCATTCCATTTTTCAAATTGAAAAGTGATCACTTCTGTTTTTTTGATTATCAAAAACAAGGCAATCCCATCATATCTAATCAAATAATAGCCATCATGGTCATTCCCTTCACTTTCAATCTGAAGTTAAAACTGACATGCAATTAAACAGTGTACAAATTTTATCAAAAGTCTTTGATAAAAAAAAAATAAATGAAAGCAAATACATAACTGATTGTTGTTGTCACCATGTATTTGGACACCAAGAAGGGTCAGTTTAGGTTACATGAAAATATGTCATTGTGACGACGTTATGAGAGCTTAACCACTTTTCAACCACAGTTTTTCTCCCCCTTAAAAACCAGAGCAATTTCACATCACGCCCCTTCCACTCATTCACCGTTAACTTTATTGCTACTTATCGCACTGAAATGATCTATTAGTTTAGGCTTTCTTTGGGTGGTATTTTTCTTAGAATTATTTTATTTTGTATGCATTTTATAGAGAATATCAAGAAAAACTTGAATGTCACTAGTAAAATGTATGGTGATATTTTATTTGGAAATAAAGGTGTAATCGTTTTTCCCTTGTGTTTTTTTATACTATATCAATAATTACAAGCCTTTATTTGCAAAAAAAATAACAGGTAACTATTTACGTATTTTTTTTTACTTTAAGTCACTTTTTTTAATATATATATATATATATATATATATATATATATATATATATATATATATATATATATATATATATTACGTATTCCGCCGGAAAAATTAAAATAATCGCAAAAGTAACCTTGTTTATCCTATATGGTAGCCCGTAGACCCTATTAACTGTTCCCTTAGTCCTTGTCCTCCTCCCTTCCTTCCGATTCTGGCGGTCAGAACGGAATTGTTATAGCTCTAAAACTGAATTCCGCTGAAAAATTTTAAATTCTGCAGAATTTAAATGTATTTCCCCACCTAATAACCTTCCTCCCGGAGGGAGGAGGGTCTCATCTTCCAGGGAATTGTAGTATTTCAAAAGCCAGCTTACATACCTTGGCTGGGAATTGAACCCAGGTCTGAGTGCGTGGTAGGTAGCTCACTTCACCACTATACCACCACCAACACTACATGCTGAAGCCAGCCTAGCATGTACCATTATGATATATCCAAGAGAAAAATTAGCTTGCTTAAGGATTTGTAGTATCTCAAAAGCCAACTCACATTGGCCGGGAATAGAACCCAGGAAGTAAGTCTGCTCCAAGAAGTTTCAGCATGTAGTGTTGGTTGTATAATGGTTAGGATAGCAGCCTACCGAGCACTAGACCTGGGTTCAATTCCCGGCCAATGTGAGTTGGCTTTTGACATGCTACAAATCCTTAAGCAAGCTCATTTTTCTCTTGGATATATCATAATGGTACATGCTAGGCTGGCTTCAGCATGTAGTGTTGTAGTGTGTTGTGTTGGTGGTATAATGGTTAGGATAGCAGCCTACAGAGCGGTAGGCCTGGGTTCTATTCCCGGCCAATGTGAGTTGGCTTTTGACATGCTACAAATCCTTAAGCAAGCTCATTTTTCTCTTGGATATATCATAATGGTACATGCTAGGCTGGCTTCAGCATGTAGTGTTGGTGGTGGTATAGTGATGAAGTGAGCTACCTACCATGCACTCAGACCTGGGTTCAATTCCCAGCCAAGGTATGTAAGCTGGCTTTTGAAATACTACAATTCCCTGGAAGATGAGACCCTCCTCCCTCCGGGAGGAAGGTTATTAGGTGGGGAAATACATTTAAATTCTGCGGAATTTAAAATTTTTCAGCGGAATTCAGTTTTAGAGCTATAACAATTCCGTTCCGACCGCCAGAATCGGAATTGGCCCAATTCCATCTGTAATCATGGAATTTTGAATCCCTCGGAATCCAGCGACCATCCCTAGTCTCTAGATGTGCAAAGCTGGTAGAGACATACCCTAAAAGACTGGCAGCTGTAATTGCAGCAAAAAGTGGTTCTACAAAGTATTGACTCAGGGTGCTGAATAATTACGCACACCCCACTTTGCAGTTATTTATTTGAAAAAAATGTTTGGAATCATGTATGATTTTCGTTCCACTTCACGTGTACACCACTTTGTATTGGTTTTTCACGTGGAATTCCAATAAAATTGATTCATGTTTGTGGCAGTAATGACAAAATGTGGAAAACCTCAAGGGGGCCGAATACTTTTGCAAACCACTGTATATATATTAGTGTATGTAGGTGTATGTGTACTTTTTGACCACAAGATGTCGCCACACTTCATTTTTGTGTACTGTGAACAGTAGACAAGAAGTATTGTGCTTGTTTTTTTACTTTCACTTTGAGAATGAGCACTGGCATCTCACTGATGCTAGCTTTCATTTATTTAAGGCACCTTGATTAGCTTTTGGAACACTTGTTCCCATTCACCGATCATGGATTGGTAAGATTGCAACAGAAAAAACTAGAGCACACGAGCTATCACGAGCGGATGGGTAAACAAATATGCATATCTATGCCCCTAGTGGACAAGTGAAGTTTTAAGGGGCATAGATATGCATAGCAGCAGTGGGGAAGCGGTTAAAAGAAGTCAACCCTGATATACTGCAAAGTGCCATCATGACTAATAGACTTCAATGGGGAGGCGAACTTTGAAAATTTTAAAAAATTCTACTGGCTAGAAAAATTATAGAAAACATGTTTCAAGACCTCTAATACCTGGAGGCACACCTGATTGAGTGTACCTGATTGAGTAGTTGAGGAGCTGTGGGCCCTGGTGTGAGTTGTACATTGAGCCTACACAAGCTCTTTATATAACAGTTAGTATGTTAGTATGTATAGAGGGGGGTTAAGGTTAGGCATCCATGGACGTGGTTAAGGTTATGCCTGGGGGGGGGGGTTTAAGGTTAGCCGTGGGGGTCTAGGTTAGACGTCCAGGGAGGTGGTTAAGATTCGGAATCGTAGAATGAAGGTTCTATGTAAGAATAGGGTTAGGTTTTGCTGTAGTAAAACATCTAACATTTACAGATATTTTACTAATGAAAAATATCACTGTAAAATAGAGTATTAGTTAAATACCATATGGGCTTTCCAGCAACAAAAACAGGCGAGACCTTTTCACAGCCGGATGGCCCCTGCATGCTTATAGCTGTAATAGAGTGCACTCTTTTGTCTTGTATTTTTCAGCCACTGCACAAAGTCATATAGAGCTGCACCTTAACGTATACAACTGACTCCTGCACACTCCAATTGCTCCTCTTGGACAACAGGAGTACCACTCATCTAATCTCTCATCACATGGCTCAGCTAAGTCTACAAACAGCAGCACACTGTCAGGGAAATGGAAGCGTTGAAAGAGGATGCATCTCCTACAGATTCTCTTCAAGAAAGGCAGTAGACTTCAAGCAACGCAAAGAGAAGCATTCTATCAACAAGAAAAAAGCCATATTGCAATCAAGGTTCCCAATTAAGACAGAGGTTTCTAAAGAACCCACAAGACTACAGAATAATATACTATTACAACCTGTGTGCTTTAATAATTTTACTTTTCCGCACCGTGCCAATTTATATGAAGCCTCAGACATGAGCACTGTAATAACAGCACAGGAGATTTGGGTGCAGCCGGCGCCACCATAGACTGTAATAGGAATTACGGCTGTAGCACCACTCAGTGAGTAACTTTGGCGCCATCAGAAGACAGAGCTGAAGTTACTTTTAAAACACTGTAATTCGGCCTCCAGCAATAGCTGGAAGCCAAATGACATCATTCCCCACTATCCATATGGACCTAGAGGGGGAACAGTAATTAACTGCGCTGGGACTTGTGCAGCTGCACAATAAGCCATATACCAGTTGTATCCTGCTCCCAAGTCTCCCGGTGGCGATTTCATATGTATACCCCATACACATTAGTTGGAGTTTGGTTGCTCATCTGATTGTTACAAATTCAGGACTATCAGATCCAGCTGTATTCTCAATCCTATGATCGGACAAACCACTAGGTATGGAGAGTTTCCCAAAAAGACCCAATACCTAGAACACTTGAAGCAGAGGGGGTTATGTCACCATTCAGATTTAGAGCATCATCCCTTCTGCTGTGGGGATGGAGTTCTTGAAATAGAGGGTTAGGTCAGGTGATGCTCCTTAGTTTTGGGGCCATATTCGCTCTGTTGGTGCATAGGTCTTGAATTAGTCCCTAAGACACAAGTTAGCAGTGGTCAGATGCACATGCAAATAATTTTGACTTGGATTCAAATTTCATGTAAATTGAACCATTTAAAATCAACAGGAAGTTATTTTAATCGGTTGGGGTTCTAGCGGCATACAATTAACATGAAATTTGATTGCAAGTCAAAACTATTTCCCTCTCCTTGAACAGCTCTTGCAGAGGCCGTAAAAGTCAGATAAATCATTTGGTAGTACAATAATGCAGTTATTATGCAAATCAGTTCATTTAAGCATATATTTAGCCACTTAATTCCTGCAAAACTGTCTTTTCACTGTATATGTTCTTTTGAATTTGGAAATAAAGTTAAACCAGCATAATGGTTAAAATAAGTGTTAAATCTGGCATAAGTGGCACCAGAAGAGTTTAATGGATTAACCCTACAGCATCCAACCTGCTGTAAACATTCTGCATATTTTTACATAACAAACCCAAACAATTGGGCCAAATTCATTTATCCAGAAAGCAAGCTTTTGTCTGTACATTCCAAACCACAAAGGAGTTCTGCCCAGGAAAATTTCCTGGACATGCTCAGAATCCGTGAAGGATATTTCAGGAAGAGTCACAAGCAGATGGACTGACATATGGAATAACAAATTAAATAAATTTTAATTCTTGCAGCTAAGTGTGAGCTCTTTGAAATGAACACAAGACAAAGCCAATATGGTCGTCTGTTATCACAGCAAGTCTGATATCACAGAATTATGTTTGACCTCATTTGTGGAAATGCTGTTGATCAGTCTGCGGGCGTAGCACACTCGATATGCTGCCATTTGTCTCCTCCAGCATGCTATTTACTCTACATGTGACCAGACAGTCTGTCCTCGGTACAGGCGACTGTTGTTCAACCTGAGTATAAATGTCACGCATTGTTTACTCATTAGATGGGATATATGGTGCTTTTATCAGCACCGGCCTTGCCGTGCCTTTTCAGTAATCCAGTTTTCTGCTGCAATTTTCTCCTACATGGATTTGTCTTGTTTCCAGGGTCCAGACTCCACAATCTCTGAAATCTCTAATGCTTGTGGCTTGTCAGCAGATGCTCAAATTATCTGCTATTTGCAGCACAGAGTGCAGCATCACCCGACAGTTAAATGAGGGCTATGGGTTTGTTGGGTATCTATTACTATTAGCTCTCAGCTGTCCCATTACTAAAACACAAGTCTTTTTCATGCCTCTATTATATACCAATCCTATGTGTTTCTCCACTGTATAGTTATCCATACCGGCCAACTTTTTGAGATAGGAAAGAGGGACACTTTAAGACACACCCCTGCCACACCACTAATCATGCCCCCGCCACACCCATAGTCAATGATACCCGAAAGAATCAAAGAAATAATTTTTATTTTTGTGGTTCCCCCTCCCTCCCGCCAATCAGTGTGATCAGCTGTCATAGGCTTCAGCCTATGACAGCCAATCATTTCCATGCCTCTGGAGGGGACAGCCGTGTCACACGCTATCCTCTGTACTGCGCTGCCTTAGATCGCAGTGCTGTACCTAGTAAATAGTACCTAGTAAATAGTTTCACCGTCTAACAGTCTCCAACCGGCCGCTGGAAGACTGAAGCCATCCAAGCAGGGATGCGCACTCATCATTGCGCACAATCGCCCGCAAACCACGCCCCAAGGACCTTACGCTGATTGTCGTGACGCGGTCGGCAGGTAGTTAAACACATTTTTTCAGTATAAAAATACATAGATTTACATTGTATAGTACAGCAATGCCCTGACCGCACACTGCACACAACACCCTCTCTGCCTGTGCATTTCTTGTACACCAGTCCTATTTTTTTAACTATTGGTGAGCAGGAAAAAAGGTAATTTGGCCGGTAGAGGAAACCACTATAGAATATCGGCAAAATTACAGATATTCTACTATTGTCCAGTGGCTAATTCTGGTAGTAGAATGTAGGTAATTTTTTACTAATATTTTACTGTCACCTAACCTAACTCTTTCTCTACTGAAGCCTAACACTATCCTACCACCCCTGTCTCAATCTCTGCAAATATCAGCACCGCCTTCCGCCACTAAATACTCCCTCTGTTGACATCTGCGGTGTCCATCACCGATATTTATTTTACACTGACAGCACACAAATGACAGTAGGTGGTGCAATAGCCACAGTTAACATTGTGGTCTTCTAGGGCACACATTTTACCGATCGGCCGCTGGCACCCAAATTACCTGCTTTGAACTATTGTGCCTCAATTTCCGTTGTTTGTCTACTGTACCTTACATCCTTTGTATTTTTTATGTACACCATTTCCCTTTTTCCATCTATCACACCCTAATCCCCTGCTTCTACTGTACCAAATAGCCTTCATCCAAATCCTATACCTCAGACCTCTCTGGTCCCTTAAAGTGACACTGAAGCAAAAAAAAAAAAAAAACTTATGATATAATGAATTGTATGTGTAGTACAGATAATTAATAGAACATTAGTAGCAAAGAAAAGAGTCTCATAATTTTATTTTCAGTTATATAGCTTTTTTTTAAAATAACATTTAATCATTCTATCATATTTGCAATTACAAACCACACTCTGCATTTTAAACTATGAAACAGAGCAGAGCTAATGACCCTTTGAACTGCCTTGTAGTAAAACCTTATCGAAATCTGTCTCTGACTGTTACTTTGATGTACAAATGCTTCAGAAAATAGGACTTTCTCCGAACCAAGTTGGGTTGGAGAGCTCAGAGTAGCTCTTTTGCACAGACAACTGAAGTTTCTTAAGCCTTCCTGTACTGGAAACAATATGAGATTTGTGTCCATGCTAGTAATGCTCTATTTCTTAGCTGTACTACACATACAATGCATTATTTCATAAGTTTATTTTCACTTCCGATTCCCTTTAACACATGCTGGTCTCCTGTTTCTCTAATGTTCTCCAATTATCTCTGTCTCCACACTGTATTCTAATCTCCTCTGTCCCTCAGCTGTACCCAGGTATGCTCTGCACACTTTATGTACACCGATCCCCCCTCCATCTGTCATACCCTTATCTCCTCTGTCTCCCATGTACCCAATGCTCTCTGTTTATTTGTAGTAGTTACAGAGGCGCCAGCAGGATAAAAATTAGTAGTCTATTAAAACCAAATAAAAAAATTGGGGGACCGGGGTGGATCCGTCTCCCCAATATATATGACACAACCACCATATATGGTATCCAGAAAAATATAAATTTAATCAGTACTCCACATAAAACTATGCAACGTGTTTCACGGGTCCCAAGCCCGCTTCCTCAGGCCTGTAGGACCATCTGTGGCGAATTTATTTGTCGCAGATTTGGAAAAAACTTTGTTTGTGGCCAATCCTGAATATGCCCATGATATTCTGGCATATTTTCAATTTGTGGACGACATTTTAATAATATGGCAGGGTTCAGTGGATCGTTGTGAGTCAATGGTGGCTGCAGCCAACACAATGTATCCTACAATTAAATTTATGGCCGAATGGTCTGATGTCAGTGTGAATTATTTGGATGTGGCTATTTCCAGAAGAGGTGGTGAGTTGATCCCTAAATTGTTCTCCAAGCCCACTGAATGCAATAATCTGTTGAGGACGGACAGTTTCCATGCAGGTTGTGTCAAGCGGGGGATCCCCAAAGGTCAATTTTTGAGGGCCAGGCGGATCTGCTCATCCTCTTCAGATTATGATGCGGCTTCTACTAAATTGATAAAAAAAATTATCAGCTGGGGATATGAGGCTAATTCCCTGCAAACCGTATCTAAGGAAGTTTGCGATCTTGATAGAGAGCAATTGATTAAAGGGGAACTTCAGCCTAAACAAACATACTGTCATTAAGTTACATTAGTTATGTTAATTAGAATAGATAGGTAATATAATGTTTTACCCACCCAGTTTTAAAAGAACAGGCAAATGTTTGTGATTCATGGGGGCTGCCATCTTTGTCATGGGGGCAGCCATCTTTTTGGTTGAAAGGAGGTGACAGCCAGGGAGCATGAGACACATTTCCAACTGTCCTGTGTCCTGATCACCCCTCCCAGCTGCACACACTAGACTTCAAATGTCAAATTCAAAATGTAAAAAAAAAAAATTGCACCAAAACAGCAGAACGAGAGCAACAACATCAGAAATCCCATCATGCTTTGCACAGCATCAGGGGAAAAAAGCCCGGGCAGTTTTCTTCTGTGCAGCTAAAAATGAGGCTTGGATAAGAGAAAAAAAGTTCCGATGCTGTGAAACTGTTAAAGAAACACCAGGCCTTTTCAGTGCTGCTGAGTCGATTTTTAGTCCAGAGGTTCACTTTAAGCAGAGTATTGGGAAATCTAAGAAAAAATCTAATGAATTTATCCCATTTGTGACAACATTTTGCCATCAATCTGAGCAGATTAGAAAGGTGATACGCAATCATTGGTCTATTTTGCAATTTGATAAAGATTTTGGTCATCGGTTTCAAGAGCCACCGCTGTTTGCCTATAAAAAGGGTAAATCTATTAGTGATACGGTGTGTAGCTCAGACATAAGAAGAGTTGTTTCGGACGTTGCAACTTTTGCAAGGCGTGGAACCTTTCCATGCCTCAATTGCAATTGTTGCAGTGCGATAATAAGAGGGAATTTCATTTCACACCCTCACACGGGTAAGAGGATGTATATTGCAAATCGTTTTTATTGCTACACAACGTTTGTCGTGTATGGCCTGAAATGTCCATGCGGTTTGGTCTATATCAGTAAGACCAGACGCATGGTCAAAAGCAGGATTCAACAGCACAAACAAGCGATCGCGAATTTAGCGGCTGGCAAGGCACAGTATGACACCCCCGTTTCGAGACATTTTGTGCAGATGGGGCATACCATGGCACACGTGTTTTTTTGTGGATGCCATCGCCCCTCTCAAAAGAGGTGGAGATCGCGATAAAATTCTCCTCCAGCGTGAGGCTAAATGGATATGGAGGTTTGACTGTATCTCACCAAGAGGCCTGAATGAAAGCAATCATTTTGCATGATTTTTTGTGATTTTTTCCTAAGGGAGAATCCACGGATGACTAATGAACTCTACGGACTGATAAGTGCTTTATACTCAGATTTGGCTAATTATGTCATTTTCTATGTACAATTTTGTAAGATGTGTATATTTATTGTGGTATTGCACACATATGTTTTTCCTCTTTCTTCAAGGTAGACATTAGTGTGTAGTTCCCTGTTTTGATATAATAATGTATTTTTATATTGCTGATGTCACTTCCTGGGGGTGGGTATTTATTACCTGTTTGGATGGTGGGTGTTACACTTGAGGAAGTGCTCCGCCCAAAACGTTGTGTGTACTACTTTGCTGCTCTAATATAGCTTGTTGCTGCTTTCAGCCTCAGAGTGCCATGTCCTTTCTTTCATATGGCAAATACAAGAGCAGGAGTAACTCCGAAGTTGTGCAGATAGGTGCAGCACCTCTGACAAAGGCGCTGCACCTATCTGCACAACCTCCGATTTACTCCTGCTCTTGTATTTGTCTGAGGAAGCGGGCTTGGAACTCGCGAAACGCGTTGCATAATTTTATGTGTACTGATTAAATATATATTTTTCTGGATACCATATATGGTGGTTGTGTCATTTATATATATGGGGGAGACAGATCCATCCTGGTCCCCCAATTTTTTATTTGGTTTTAATAGACTACTAATTTTTATTCTGCTGGCGCCTATGTAACTACTACAAATATCATTATCCACCTGGTGGATGGGTGTGTACACCCTTATTTTTCTTCTACGGAAAGCGACTTCTTAGCCTGAGTGGGGACAGGCTTAATATCCCCATATGCGATTGGAGTGGTTGCCTGAGGTCGGCAACCCAGACTTGTGAGTATATCCATATCTGCTGTACAAATTGAAGATTGCCTTATATCAACAATAATACACTATTGGGATCTCAGTTGTTCTTTCTTTTTGTCTTTCTGTTTATTTGTGTAGCTCTAATCCCATTTGTCCCTTTTCTATATTTCAAATCATCTAGCTTTCTACTACACTCTGATCCTCTCAGTCCAGCTACTCGTCTCCAATTTTCTCTGCCTCTTAATTTTACAATAGCCTAATTTTCTTTTGTATTGTAACTCACTTACAGCACTGCGTAATATTTTGGCGCTTTATAAATAAAATGAACAAGGTACAGACCATGGCCGAGGATGGGTAGTGCACCTAAATAAGGTACAGACCATGGCCGAGGATAGGTAGTGCACCTGGGGAGTGGCTGCACATGGTACAAACTTGTGTGTAACTACTGCTGTACAAAGGTGTTTGCGTGTGGCATGGAGTTACCTGAAATGTGGAATGGTGTGCAATCTTCACCAGGGCACCCGTTAAGTGATGATGGACCAACAAGCCTAGTGGATGATACATTATTTGCCTGAATGGTACCACCATTCTACAGCCCTCACGCTCAGCCTGTACAGTAGAGGGTACAGGCTCAGAACTGGTGAAAGGTTGGACAAAAGCAAGGTTAAGCAGGTCAGGGTTGGTGACAGGTTATTAGACGGAATGTAAAATATATTAGGCATAATGTGGCTAGACAAGGTGGAGTGATTAATAGTTATCAGTAAGAGTCATAATAACCAAAGTTAGCGAATCAGGTAATTTGGGAGCAAGAAATGGCTGCTCAAGGGGTGAGTTGGATGCCGTACTAGGAAGTACTACATAGGAGGTAATGGTTGTAGCAGATCATATACCATTGGCTACAACTAGTGGTTGTTTGAGAGCTGAGGTCAGGATGGTAGTACAGGATGGTAGTATTAAGCACATGGTGGGGTTAGGCATTAGATGTGGGCAGTCATCTTAGGTACTTAAAGGTGGGTGGGGGTGTTATGCATAAAATGGGGGGTATGCATTAGGAACTTACGGGGAGGAGGTTAAAGGTTAGGCATGAGGTAGGGGATTCTTGTTAGGCACTTATAGAGGAAAGTTCAAGTGAGAATGGGTGCTGCATAGTGTATAGGAAATATGAGTAAACTAAATTACTGATATTTCATAGGTAGCAGCACCACCAGGCACACAATTTATGCAGTAGCGGCGCAATACATACTCAAAGTTGGTAACAGATGTTGGACAGAATATGGTCAAAGTAAGAGTACTTCACTAAAAACCTACAGCAGGGAAGTATTTAAGGGAACCTAAACTGAGACCGATATGGATTTTTCCTTTTTAAAATAAGTTGCCTGACTCTCCTGCTGATCCTGTGTCTCTAATACTTTTAGCCACAGCCCCTGAACAAGCATGCAGATCAGGTACTCTGACTTAAAGGGAACCTTAACTGAACGGGGGGTAAAGAGTTTTACTTACCTGGGGCTATTACCAGCCCCCTGCAGCAGTCCTGTGCCCTCGGCGCCGCTCTGGAATCCTCTGGTCCCCCGCTGTCACTTAGTTTAGTTTTTGACGACTCACCAGTCGCCGGCCGCCATGCGTATTATTGAACGCATTCACCAATGCAATTAGCGCTATTGCGGACCGCAACGCGTACAAAAATACAAATACGCGTTGCCGCATATCTACGCGTGCGGACCGCGGCAACGCGTATTTTTGTACGCGTTGCGGTCCGCAATAGCGCTAATTGCATTGGTGAATGCGTCCAATAATACGCATGGCGGCCGGCGACTGGTGCTGCATACTTGTTTCAGGTCTGTGATTCAACAACTACTGCAGTGAAAGAGACCAGCAGGACTGCCAGGCAACTGGTATGGTTTAAAAGGAAACATCCATATCCCTCTCAGTTTAGGTTCCCTTTAACACTAATCCCCTTCTCTCCATCCACCCAAATCCCTAAGTCTCTTAGTACTACCCTTGTTTTTCTCTTTATACCAAGGGTGTCAAACTCAAATACAAAGTGGGCCAAAATTGAGCTTTAAGACCAAGTCGCGGGCCGACCTCAACGTCTAGTGGCCACCTCTTTCCCTTATAAAGTTCCCCGGTGTCTAATAGCCTCTACTACATCCCCTATACAGTTTCCTTATGTTTAGTGGTCCTCCTTCCCTCATCTATACAATTCTCTGATGTTTAGTGGTGCTCTCTCCCCTTTACAGTTTCCTGGTTTCTAGTGTCCCCCTTCCCTCTCCAATACAGTTTCCTGGTGTCTAGTTCTATTATTCCCCCCCCCCCCCCCCTCCCCATATGGCTTCCCTGGTGATCTAGGACTTACCATCCAATATATTTTCTCTGGTGGTCAAGAGTGGGCCAAACATAACGCAAAGTGAGGAAACCACCTGAGGGCTAAATCTGATGGCTCTGAGGGCCAAATTTGGGCCACGGGCTGGAGTTTGACATGTATGCTTTATACAAAGCATATGGAACACAATCAAAATGATTTTCAGGCGCACAATATTGATACTTGAGATGGCCCGAACTGTTCTGCCGGCGAATAGTTTGCGGCGAACAATGAGTGTTTGCGTTTCCCCCCTCAGGCAGACACATGGCGGGTTTGACCTGCCCTCTATACATTAGGATAGAGCCAAACTTTGACCCCTCACCCCAGATTCAGCAGACGCATGGCAGCCAATCAGCTATCCCTCCCACCTGGACTGCCCCCCCCCCCCCCCCCGACCTATCAGAAAGCCAGCACAGAAGCCATTTTGCAGTGTGTGTTTGGCTTCTGTGCTAGGCAGATCAGGGAGAGTGTGCTGCAGATAGGGAAAGCATTAGAAAGGGCTGTGTTCTGTGTTCCCAGTGGAGTTTCTTGCTGCTGCAATACCAAGTAACCATCTACATAGCCCCAAAGGCCTTTTAAAGGCTCTGTTTTGATCTTGTGATATTGATGTTTAGTGTGTCCACACAGTGCACTTTAGCTGGGTGTCCAGTGCACACGTTAGCTGCTGGAGACAGGTCTGCTGGTCCTAGTAGTGCACCAACCATAACCCAATAATCCTTCACCACTGGCATCTAGTATCCACTACTGCCGCCTGTATAAGGCCTTAGTGCAGAATCAGTGTTTTTTGGTCACTAAACTGTCATTGAACTACCTCAGCCTGACCATAGGGGCTGGAAAACAGCGATTGCCTGCACTACCGCAAACTTGCACACAAGCACAGTGGCCACTACACACCACTACACAAAGACTACCACTGAGAGGGCTAACGTTTATGTCCTGGAGGTGTTAACTAATAAAAGCAATGATTTGCTCACCTGACGTTATCACTAAAGCTCTTTGTGGTTGTTTGTGGTGCATTAAAAGTGAGGTTTCGTCTGTCAGTGTGAACTGGGCATAACCCTTAGGGCCCATTTGTTTCCACTTGTGCGGTGCGAATTAGTCGCGGAAAACACGAAAAAGAATTCGCATACGGACGCAAATTTTAACGTGAGTTTTACTGCAAATTCGCTTAATTCGCATATGTTATTAAGTATGCAAATTTAACCACGTCAGTGTCTGTGTGCTTTTACATTGATTTTATGCGAAAACGTACGCAAATTCACGGTGAAATTCGCATTAAATGCATTGTATGCGAATCGCACACCGCCCTACCGTGTGCGAATTCTGATGGCTCTGCCGTGCAGATTTTTCCTGTACACAAAACCGCACAGGATTTCTGACAAGTGGAAACAAGAAAATCCACTTGTATTGGTTATGCGAATCTGCATGCAGAAAACGCATGCAGATTCGCCCTAACACTATCTTATCACCATACACGCATGCCAGACATTTTAAAGCACCTAATTCTACAAATGTAGAAATGTACTGTGATTTCTGCCCTTTAGAGATTAAAATACAACTCTGCATCAACTACACAGACGCGTATCTGAAAGGGTGCAGGCATGGCACGTGCCCCAGGCAACCTCTCTCTTTAAACAACAGGGGGGCGCAGTGCGGCTGTCAGCATTCCTGAGTCTAAGGGAGTAACAATCATGCAGCAGCCTGGCCGTCTCAGTCTTTGTCATATACTGTATCTACAGTAGAAGCTATTGAGAGGTGAGCTCCGAACTTTTCCCTCTCTACCTACCACAGATCATTTCTCAGTCCCCTGAGATAGCAGCAGATGCTTCTGATCTGGAGGTTACAGGATCTCCCATTCATTCCCACCAATTTTAGTATTTGCCATGGGTGCTGTCTTACCTAGATACGCCAATGCAACTACATAATGTTGGCAGGGCCGGCTTTAGGGGGGGGCGAGAGGGGGCAGAGCCCCCTCAAATAGACTTCTTGCCCCCTCAAATCAGCCGCTCTGCCACTGCTTCCTGATCCATGAAACGCGCAGTGGCAGTGTGAGTGTAGTGAGCGGCAGGCGCGTCGTAATGACGCCGCCACTCTCTGCTCTCCCTCCTTGTACTCAGCTGTACAGTGGCTGGGGTACGCAGTGCCAAGCTGCTCCGCCCCTTCTTCCTGTCACCTTCCTAGATTTGGCCCTCCCAGCTGGATTTGAATTCAGCGCGGTCTCGCTGAGGCTGGGGGGGAGCAGAGCAGAAGTGTGCCGACAAGATCAAAGGGCTGCAGGCACCTGCTGGCACTTCACTGCTCTGAAGACTGAGCAGCGATGAAGCAAGACTGACTGATGAGGGGGAGAACACTGAATGTTCTCACAGCTAGGAACTCGGAGGATGCAGTGGCAGCTGGCCAGCAGAGCTTTGAGGACTGCACGTCGGGGGAGGAGGTCTGGATTCCTGTCTATCTTCTTGGGGATTTTTGTGTGTGTCTGTCTCTCCCCCTCTCTCTCCCTCCCCCCCCCCCTCTCTTTTTCTCACCCTCCTTCTTTCTCTGTCTCGCTCTGTGTGTGTGTAGGTAGTGTTATGTGTGCAGTGCAATGTGTGTGTGTTGGGGTAGTATGGAAACAGTGTGTGTGTTGTGTGCCCATGTGTGTGCCTCTCTCTCTGTGTCCTAGTGTGTGTAGTGTTGTGTGCAGTGCAGTGCAGTGTGTGTGTTGGGATAGTATGGAAACGGTGTGTGTTGTGTGCCTCTATCTGTGCCCATGTGTGTGCCTCTCTCTGTGTCCGTGTGTGCGCGCGCGCCTCTGTGCCCAGTCCTGTGTGCGTGTATGTTTTTTGTTGTGTCCCCCCCATCGTGTGTGTGTGTGTGTGTGTGTGTGTAGGGTGTGTGTGTAGGGTGTGTGTGTAGGGGGTGTGTGTAGGGGGTGTGTGTAGGGGGTGTGTGTAGGGTGTGTGTGTAGGGTGTGTGTGTAGGGGGTGTGTGTAGGGGGTGTGTGTAGGGGGTGTGTGTGTAGGGTGTGTGTGTGTGTGTGTGTGTGTGTGTGTGTGTGTGTGTGCCTCTCTCTGTGTCCGTGTGTGCGCACGCGCCTCTGTGTCCAGTCCTGTGTGCGTGTATGTTTTTTGTTGTGTCCCCCCCATCGTGTGTGTGTGTGTGTGTGTGTGTGCGTGCGCGCGCGCATCTGTGTCCAGTCCTGTGTGCGTGTATGTTTTTGGTGTGTGTGTGTGTGCTTCTTTCTGTGCCCTGTGTGTGTCTCTCTTAGTGATATAGCCCCTGCTAAAGCTTATACTCTGTGCTTGTACTGACAGTAAACTAGCTGCAGTGTGAGATCTCTGATGCCTCCATTATGTACAGTGTAAGCTGTTCCTCTATGCCTGTACTGATACTAATCTAGCTGCAGTGTGTGCTGATCTCTGCTACCTCCAGTTTGTACAGCATTAGCTGTTACTGTGTGCCTGTGCTGATGGTAAACTAGCTGCAGTGTGTACTGATCTCTGCTACCTCCAGTATGCACAGCATTAACTGTTACTGTGTGTCTGTACTGATGGTAAACTAGCTGCAGTGTGTACTGATCTCTGCTACCTCCTGTATGTACAGCATTAGCTGTTACTCTGTACCTAAACTCAACGTTAACTCACTGTAGTGTGTGCCCTTCATTTCTAATCCCCGTGTGTTGTTCATTTCTACCCCTACCTCCAGTATGTACAGTATAAGCTGTTACTCTGTGCCTGTGCTGATAGTAAACTAGCTGAAGCATGTTTTGATCTCTGCTACCTCCAGTATGTACTATATAAGTTGTTATTCTGTGCCTTCTGATTGTAAACCAGCTGTATTGTATGTACAGTATTAGCTGTAAAGCCTGGTACACACATAAATTTTGATTGGCCAATTTTACTCTTCTAGGTATTATGAGAGCTCAGCTCTGTTCATAGTATTTAAAGTCTGTTGGCCCTCATACTAGATGGGGGTGGTACAATTGGTCAGTGATTGGCCAATCAAAATTGAACGTGTGTATGCATTTTTACTCTATGCCTATACTAATAGTAAATAATCTAATTAAAGGATAGGAGGCTCCACCCAACATTTTTCTGGGCAGGCCCTTTATCTTTAGGTTACAACGCTGCTAAGTTCATGTATATTTGGCCCCACCCATGACCACGCCCATGGTCTGCTGCATGACCACGCCCATTTTTCTACGCGCGGCGCAGGGGTTTTTTTTGTGCCCCCTGCAAATTTCTGTCTGCCCCCTCATATGTGCCTGTCTAGAACCGGCCCTGAATGTTGGTGTGCCTTTTGCCATGGATCCCCCTCCGGCCATGGTCCAGGTTTTAGGACCCTTGGAACAACTTTTCCATCACTTTTGTGGCCAGAACAGTCCCAATAGGTTTTAAAAACCGCCTGCCCATTGAATTCTATGGCGGTTTGCCAGATTCGCCTGTTCACAAACTTTTGTGGAAAATGTCATGTTGACTACATCACTAGACTAATTGATACTCTCTCTTTAGGTCTCTACCATGCTAGAAGTATGAAGGGGGGAGCAGTAGCCTACAGACATGCTCTAAGGGCCCGACTACACACAGTTTCCCCGAAGGCGGGGAAACTCTGCCATAGGGGAAAATGCTGCCACTGTCCGAATCGCTTGCCATAGCGATTCAGCCGACATTGCAGTCAGTTTTCACGTGAGTGGCAGCAAATCCCATAGCCTTTCATGGCACAGCTTCCAGGATTCGGCTGCGTACTCGCAGAACAGGAAGTGCCGCTGCACGTCTCGTAGGACGCCCGGCGGGTAGTGGAAACGGGCCCTAATGCTAATAGATGCCCCTTCTTCCAATCAGTGATAGAGATGGAAAAGGTACACACCTGTCACCTGATGGATTAAAATGCTGCAGTCATTTGGCACAATGCACTGCTCAGAATGTTTTCTCTATCAGGTACCACATGGACTGTGAAAACACGCAGGCTGCTCTAGCTTTTAATGGACATTGATTAAAAATTAAAAAAAAAAACATTTGCTTCAACCTGAGCTTTTAACATGGACTATTACTGCTCTGAAGCTATAGCTTAATGGAGAACTGGAAAGATTTAATCCCCCAATAAGGTATTTGCTCTGATAATCAGAGTGTGTGATGGAGTCAATATCCACTTCTTTCCAAACAGATGGAAAGACCAAACTCCAGTCTAACAGGAAAGCACAACACAAAGTAAAAGCTGAACTCAAATAATTTAATTTAGCATGAACTCAAATAATTTAATTTAGCAATGTGCTCAATAAACAATGATACAATGCAGTTCATATATAGTCAGTAAAATAACCCTGATTGTTGTTCTTGCAATCTCCTTCAAAGCAGCATACAGGTAAAGTCATCCACTGACCTTAATAGTCTAACCAGTAGGCTGGGTTATGGGTTTTGCCAATGTTGTGCTTCTCTGCTGCAGAAGGGAGAAATGGAGAAAGAAGAGGGTTGTTGCCCTTTTAATACATGAGATGGGATAGCTGGCCTGAGAATGCATTTAAAGCAGACCCAAACTCTTGCACTGCACACAATGAAAAGTTTCTATTCCACGTAAAGTTGCCAAAATAATTCACTTCCTGTGTTCTGTGTTTATTTAGACAGATCAACATTTCTTAACATTTCTAACTAGTTCTTATCAGCAACTGTGAATAGACTGTAGAAGAGCTCTGCTGAGGCAGCTCTCCATATGGTAAACACTGAGGCTTAACCCTTTCAGTGTCTCCTGAAAAAGTGAAACCAAGTAAAACTTTTTTTTAGGTTTTCCATGCATTACATATAGAGAATGTGTGCAGGCACTCAACATCAACTATAGTTCAATGCGTAGTCTCTGTATTACAATAAATCCACAATGATGATAATGTCCAACCAGGGTACTCTCACCAGAAGGGGTGGCTGATTATATGACAGATCAGCATAAACGCATAACCTCAGTATCCAGTAGGCATATATCTTCATTCAGGTCTGAAACTCCCAAAAAAACAGATAGATATAGCGTGATCCCGTTCAGGAGAACATTAAATGTCATAAAACATCCCACAAGTGCAACAGCGTGTGAGCCAATCACCCTCCACCTGCACACGAATAGTAATTGCAACCGCTCACCAGATGTAATGGCTGATCACAGAAACCGACCAGCAACAGCGCTTTAATGTTAAGTAGAACTTCCACAGCAGTCCTGCAGCCTATAAACTTGAAACAAACGCTGACATAGCGTAATACCGTTTTATTAAAAAGTTTAAAATATACCAGTGCACTCACATTTCCATTAGAACAATGCGCATTGTATAGTAAAAATCCTCAGCAGTCCGGACAGGCTAGCATACTCGTGTCTCCCAGTTCGCTCCACGCTAGAGGCCCCGCCTTACTAGTTTCGTCCCGAATGACTCATCAGAGGCTGGCCTCCAGCGTGTCTGGGAGACACTATGAACGTTCTTGTATGTAAATTACTTCCGCATACCCCGCTGCGTATCAGCGGTGGTTGCAGGAACTTCCTTATTGTGCGGACAATTCTTAGCCAATATTTGTACACAGGTAAATATAATCAAAGTATAAATATAATAATAAACACAGTGCAACCTAATCATTTCATCAGCGATAACAGCGCTAAAACAGTATCAGGGCCGGATTTGTACTTTTTACCGCCCTAGGCCAACAGTCAACAACCGCCCCAGTCAGTGACATGACTATACATTCTATAGTGCTTCAGAAGATGTCAGCAATATATAAATACATAATAATATGGTAGGACATTAGACTATGATTATGGTATGTATTAGATTGTGAGCTCCTCTGAGAACAATGACATGACTATGTACTCCGTAAAGTGCTGCAGAACATGCCAATGCTATTTAAATACATAATAATATGGTAGGACGTTAGACTATGGTAGGATTATACTGCGAGCTCCTCTGGGGGCAGTCAGTGACATGACTATGTACTCTGCAAAGTGCTGCAGAAGATGTCGGTGCTATATAAATACATAATAATATGGTAGGACATTATACTATGACTATGGTAGGATTAGAGTGTGAGCTCCTCTGAGGACAGTCAGTGACAGGACCATGTACTCTGTAAAGTGTTGCAGAAGATGTCGGTGCTATTAATGATAATACGATAAACAGACTATGGTAGGGTTTAGATTGTGAGTTCCTGTGTGGACATTTGAAAGTCAAAAGAGAGAGGGGAAAAGAATAGAGATGGGAAGGAAAGTAAAGCAAGGGAGAGACAGCACAAGATGAAATAGTAAAAGAGCGAGGGAACACGATGGGGATGAGGGGATGGGGAAAAAGACAGAAATAGAGAATACATGGGAGAGGACGTGAGGGAGAGTGTGATCTGAAGGAAAGTAAAAGGCTGGAGCAGAAAAACAGACAATTTACCTGTCACAGTGGAGTGACTGAAAATAGGCAATAAATCAGGCAAGCTTGTTTAGAAGTGCTGACCTCTTTACTTTGATCCGTTTTCTAATGACCCCTGTGTGAGGGAGCTTCTGTTTTCATAGTGCTGTGCTTCCTGACCACTGACACATCTGTACAATGTCAGCTATAGTCCAGCTTGCATCTCCATTACAATGTTCCCCTCACTTCACTGCTTACACAGAAGCTTGCAGATCCTTAGCAGCGTGGTGGCTCACAGTGATGATGAGAGAGGCAGTGAGTGATTACTTCCTGTATACGGCTACAGTTCGTTACAGGGCACCGCTCTCTCTTATCACTGTGAGCCTCGCTGTTGATGACCTGCAGCTTTCGGCATCCAGTGCGGGGAACTGTGAAGAAGGGCGAGTACTAGGTATTAATCACTCTGAACATGCGGGGCGGCAGACGGACCAGCTGCGGTAGTGAAGAGAGGACGCAATCAAAGCATTGCACACAGGGCAGATATGAAGCAGCTGATTGGCCGCCCTAGCTTAAGCCCCGCCCTAGGCCCCAGCCTACCTGGCCTGCCCACAAATCCGGCCATGAACAGTATATAATACAGTAATATGCTCATTCGTTAGGTGAACATCCTCTCATATAGGTAACATTATAATGCATGTTTATTACCACTGCCCTGCTTCGCCGATAATAGTATAAATGGACAGAAGGTAAAACAGAAATTTATAAAAAAATATATTCATAAATGACCCATGTCAGGTAAAATAAGCCCCATCACGTGTCACATGGGTGCAATACACATACATAATCCCTATCATCAACCATAATGAAACACAAAAACCAAAAGAAGAAGAGAGAGGATTGCGTCTGACGTGTGCGTAAACCGCTTAGAAACCTAGCTACATCTACCCCTCTCCAGCCACCCAGGGGTTCCCACTGACACGAAATTTGATTGTGGTACCAAGTAATTTAATGCGATGTGTGTACTTACACAATTAATTAAAGTGACAATATGCATAGAAAGTACTATTGTTCAATAAGTGATCAAGTGCTGACCTAAGCCACGTTTTGATGTGATCAAATACAAAAAATGTGTATTGCTGCGCAGTCAAAATAAAGTGACAGTGTGCATATTAAAGTGAAAATGTGCAATAGGTGATCAGATGCACCCTATGCCAAAACATATATTAAGATATAAAATTAAAAAACACCTGATAGCAAAAAAATAATGTAATAAGTTTAAAAACTGAGAAACTAAAACACGGCCTCTAATCATCTGATATGTAGCAATTTAAATCACAAAAAAGGAGAAGATAGAGAAGGGAAGAGGCATATTCAATTTCAGTGGGGTACCGTTGTCTGAGGGTGAGCTCAGTCAGCACCCTAGATAAGGGCCTTAAATATGCCCCCAAGCAGGGAATAAACAAATTTTCAACCTACATTGATGTAAACAAATATGTCAGAAAATTAAACATCAAAAAGTATTTCCTTCCTAAGGAGGGCCCCAGCACTAAAGTTAATGCGATAGATGTTAAAGATCATTTTGTACATTCCTCATTGAAAAATAGATCCACATTTAACCCACCAGACAATGCTCGGGACAGTACGATACAAGTATTTAAGAATATGGCCCTTAAAGGGATACTTAAGTCAAAAATAAAAAAAGATTTTTACTCACCTGGGGCATCCCTCAGCCCCCTGAAGCTGTATGGTGCCCTCGCAGCCTCACTCCGATCCTCCTGTCCCCGCCGGCGGCTACTTCCGGGTTCGGTGACAGCCGCTGACAGGCTGGAAACGCGAGTGATTCTCCGCGTTCCCAGCTGCTATATCACCCTCTATGCTGCTATACGATGTTAAAAGAAGAACAAATTGAATTCATTTTATTACTTCTAGATCTTACACTCACTCACAACTATTTTTGGTATGGTGGCAATTTTTATTTACAGACATTGGGATGTGCCATGGGGGCAAAATTTGCTCCCAGTGTCGCTAACATCTTTATGGACGACTGGGAACTTGAAGTACTGGCACACCCTAATAGCAACAGTGTGCTTAAATGGCATCGATATATAGATGACCTGATATGGATTTGGAGAGGATCAGAACCAGATCTTGAACACTACATCTCCTGGTTGAATGACAATCAGCGAGGAATTAAGCTATCTGCAAAATGGGACAAAACCGAAATTGAGTTCCTAGATGTGGTTATTATGAAACAGGATACCAAATTGGCAACAAAAAACTTTTTTTAAAACAACAGATAGGAATTCATATATTCCAATTAAAAGTTGCCATCATAAAACCTGGTTGAAAAGTGTCCCTCGGAGTCAGTTCATGAGGATCCGAAGAACTTGTACTGACGATCATTATTACTCCATACAGGCTGAGATTTTACTCAAAAGATTCACTGAGAAAGGATACCAGCAAACACCCTTAAGGAGGGAGATGGAAAGGGTTAAAGGTTGTGATCGGAATGCACTACTGACTACCCATGCAATTGAAAGAAATAGGGTAGGTGCAGATTATGCAATATGTTTGGACTTCAACACACAATATAAGGATGTTGAGCAGATAATTAAGAGATATTGGGGCATCCCGTTAAATGACCCCATTTTGAAGTCTAAGATACCACCAGCACCGAAATTTATTTATAGAAGAGCTAATAATCTGCAAAAATATCTGGTTAAACCATGCATTAATGAACCAACATTTAACGGTAGAGATATGTGGGGACAATCCGGGTTCTTCCCATGCAGGAAATGCAACCCCTGTCAAATTGCACAGGCTCAAAAACAACAACAGAATGTGTCGTATGTCACTGGAGAAACCCACAAAATTAATGAGTTCATTACATGCAATAGCACGCATCAGTGGTGCTCACCGCCAGGTCGTGATCACGCTTACGCGTGGATTCACGACCATTTTGACGCATTCCGCCTCGGACACGAAAATCCGTGAATAGATTTTCAACCACGAAAATCTGCTTCGGCTTCGCGTGAATGCGAACAGAAATCCGCATTCACGCTCGTGAAACCCGGCGCTGAAGTCGTGGTTTGCGGAAATGCGTCAAACTATGCGGAAGTGACACATTGCAGGCCAATCAGAGTGCCCCAGCCAGGCCCTAGCAACCAATCACAGGAGGGGAGCTATGCCCTCCCCTCCTGAATATAAAGCGGCGGCCATGATGGAAAAGCTCTGTCCTTGCTAGACTGTGGTGCTGAGAGGATTATCTCCAGGCCATTGTTGTTTGAGCAAGTGCATTTATTGTGTTAAAAACAAAGCGTTTTTTTTGCTAACACTGCTCTTATACTGTACACAGTTAGCTAGTCAGTGAGTGATTGCTGTAGTTAGTTGTAGTCAGTGTAGTGTAGTGGGAGTGTGGGAGTCTAGTGATTATTTAACTGTGTGTAGTGCAGGCAGGTTCAGTGCTGCAGTGTAGTGGGAGTGGGGATTATCTGTGTGTAGTGCAGGCAGGCAGGTTAGTGCAACTGCAGTGTTCACTTGTATATTCCAGTGACAGTTATACACTTGTACTATTTGCAGGCAGCCAGTCACACCGCCAGCGCCGCCACTCTCTGCCAGCGCTGTTCATTCATTCTGTCAGTGACCTTGTGCCGTGCCCAGTGCCCACTGCTCGCTATATGAGCATCTCATTACACAGTGTGACATCCTTGTGTGCCCACTGCATCCTTCAGTGACCTAGTTGTATATCCAGTGCCCACTGCTGTGCCTACTGCATCCTTCAGTGACCTTGTACTGTGCCCACTGCATCCTTCAGTGACCTAGTTGTATATCCAGTGCCCACTGCTGTGCCCACTGCATCCTTCAGTGACCTTGTGCTGTGCCCACTGCATCCTTCAGTGACCTAGTTGTATATCCAGTGCCCACTGCTGTGCCCACTGCATCCTTCAGTGACCTTGTACTGTGCCCACTGCATCCTTCAGTGACCTAGTTGTATATCCAGTGCCCACTGCTGTGCCCACTGCATCCTTCAGTGACCTTGTGCTGTGCCCACTGCATCCTTCAGTGACCTAGTTGTATATCCAGTGCCCACTGCTGTGCCCACTGCATCCTTCAGTGACCTTGTACTGTTCCCACTGCATCCTTCAGTGACCTTGTACTGTGCCCACTGCATCCTTCAGTGACCTAGTTGTATATCCAGTGCCCACTGCATCCTTCAGTGACCTTGTGCTGTGCCCACTGCATCCTTCAGTGACCTAGTTGTATATCCAGTGCCCACTGCTGTGCCCACTGCATCCTTCAGTGACCTTGTACTGTGCCCACTGCATCCTTCAGTGACCTTGTACTGTGCCCACTGCATCCTTCAGTGACCTAGTTGTATATCCAGTGCCCACTGCTGTGCCCACTGCATCCTTCAGTGACCTTGTGCTGTGCCCACTGCATCCTTCAGTGACCTAGTTGTATATCCAGTGCCCACTGCATCCTTCAGTGACCTTGTACTGTGCCCACTGCATCCTTCAGTGACCTTGTACTGTGCCCACTGCATCCTTCAGTGACCTTGTACTGTGCCCACTGCATCCAGTGATTCATTACTAGCAACATGTCTGGCAGGGTTTCGTGGGGTGAGAGGAAAGGGAGTTCAATTGCCTCAGCCACTTCTGGGACTGCTCCACGTCCAGGGAGAGGACGCCCAGCTGTACGTGGTCGTGATGCAGCAGAAAGGGGGGCAGCAAAGCCTGGGCCGAGTCAGCGGACGCCATTGTCCAAATATTTTAAAGTTTCTGGTCCCCGTGTGGTGGTTGAGCAAATGGAACCTGACGTACTCATGGACATCATGACTTCCTCCCAGACCTCTACTGTGAGCACCACTCCAAGCAGCAGCAGCCAACGTCCCACGCTTGTTGTGACATCCACCCCAGCACCCACTGGTCAGCAGCCCTCCCAGGATGACAGCGTTCTGTCCCTCAGTCCGGCTTCTGGGAACCTGCTGATGCAAGAAGCTCAGGACTTACTGGGGACTGATGTGGCAGAGATTGAGATCGGGCCACAATCACAAGCGTTGTTGAGTTCTGGTGATGAAGAAGAGGGGTCTGTGTCTGGGGATGTAGGGACAGAAGAGGAGGCGGTGGAGTCAGAGGAAGAGCTGGATTATGAAGATGCTGCTGATGATGACGACGTTGTGGACCCTAACTATGTGCAGCCTGCTGAGTCCGTGGAAGAATGGTCAGAGGCAGAGCAGGATGACGAGTCACCTCGGCCTAGGCAAGGATATCGCCATATGTCAGGCAGGGGCAGGGGCATCGGCAGCAGTGGGCGTGGAGGAAGTAGACAGGACACTGCTTCAGCCGGCACCACCACCATGCAACCCCCGGCAACTACTACCACACATTGTTCCGCTGCACCCTCTGCTAGTGGGGGCCGCAGTAAATTAAAGTCACCAGTGTGGGATTGCTTTGAGGAATGTACTGATGACAAAAGGTATGTGGTGTGCAGGTTATGCAGCAAAAGATTGAGCCGTGGGAAAAGTCTGAGCAAGATGGGTACCTCATCCCTCCAGGGCCACCTGAGAAGCCGCCACTGCCGCGAGCATGCGGAGTTTAAGAGGAACCAGGCACTGCTGGCAGGGGTTCCTGAGAGCAGAAGGCCCACCAGCGCAGCAGCATCATCCCTCCCTCAGGGTCGTGAATCCCCCACAGCAGCAGCAGCAGTAGTAGCACGCAAGCGCTCTTCCACCTCGGCTACTCAGGACACAGACATTGAGGCTGGCAGCCAGTGTTCGTCTCTCTCCTCTGTCTCCCCTGCATCCCAGCGTCGTCAGACCCTGCTGAGCGACACCTTTCAGGGTCTGACCAAGCCTCTGCCTCCAAGCCACAGGCAGATCCGCAAACTAAGTGGCTTGCTGGCCCGGGCCATGGCATCACAGCTGCTTCCCTACTCCCTGGTGCAGGAGGGGAGCGCCATGCGGACGCTGCTCCAATTTGGCATCCCCGAGTGGCAAGTCCCCAGTCGCCACTATTTCAGCAGGAGCGCGATCCCAGCACTCCACAAGTTTGCGGTGGAAAACGTGGCCCGTTCCCTGGACTACTCTGTGGGCAAGCGGGTCCACGTGGCCATGGACTCGTGGAGTAGCAGATTTGGGACAGGTCGCTACCTGTCCTTTACGGCCCACTGGGTGACACTGATGGAAGGTAGGGAGGACAAGAGCGCATCAGCTCAGCTAGTGGTGCCACCACGCGGGATCAGGGGGGATGCAGAAGGGTCCTGTCACGACACTCCCTCTGCACCCGGAAAGCAAGCCCGCCTCGGCAGCAGCAGCGCCAAGCCTCGGCACTGCCAAGTCCTTTTAAAATTGGTGACCCTGGGGAAGGAGAGGCTTACAGCCACCAACGTCCTGGCCGCCCTCAGGAAGCAGGAGCGGAGGTGGCTGACCCCCAGAGACCTGGAAGTGGGGTATGTGGCAGCCGATAACGGGGCCAACCTGGTGGCAGCAGTGCAGCAGGGAAACCTCCAGCACATCCCCTGCTTAGCCCACGTGCTCAATCTTGTGGTGCAGAGCTTCTTGCGCACCTACCAGGGGATGAGCGAGCTGCTGCAGGATGCCCGGGCGGTGGTACGCTTTTTCCGCCTGTCAGCCACTGCCTCTGCACTCTTGTCCACCTTACAGCAGCAGTATGGAAGGCCACAACGCCGGATGATCATCGACATGCCAGTTCGCTGGAATTCGACTCTGGCCATGTTGGAGCGGCTATGTCAGCACAGGCTGGCTCTTAGGGCCTACATGCTAGACCCAAGTGTCCCCAGCAACCAGCAAGTCCCCATGATTACTGCCACTCAGTGGACACTGATGCAGCAAGTATGCCTGGTGCTGAGTCCCTTCCTGGAGGCAACCAAGATGGTCAGTGAGGAGCGGGCCTCTGTGTGCCAGTGGGTGCCCTTGGTTTGTCTACTGGAGCAGGCAATGGACAATTTAATTGAGCGTGGGGATGAAGCCCTGAGGCAGTTGGAAGAACAGGAGCAGATGGCAGCACAGTCCAGCTCAGAGGAGGGCTCACAGCAGGTAGTGGAAGAGTTGGAGGTCCCTAACCTGAATGAGGAGGAGGAGGAGGAGCAGAGTGCAGCAGGCGTTGTACGTGGATGGCGGTTTGAGGAGGACAACGACATGGCACAGGAAGAGGACAGGCATGCGTTATGGGACAATGGCGAGGACGAGGAAGATCTTGCTGGCAGGGCCCACTTGTTTCCCATGGCTGTGCACATGTTGCGCTGCCTTCGCAGGGACCCCCGGGTGATCCAGATGCGTTCAAGGGAGGACATCTGGATTACCTTGATGCTTGATCCCCATCTGAAGGGGAAGCTGGGAGACTTAATGACGCCATCCACCACCGAGCAACGCACAAGGGAGTTGAAGGAGGCCCTTGTGCGCAGACTACTGGAAGCATTCCCCCAGCCTTCCACCCCCACTGTAACTGCTCTGCCAAGCCAGCAAGAGGTGCCTGCCATTGCCACTAGCAGCACAACAACCACCACCAGAAGCAGCAGCAGCAGCAACTGGCGCCCCGGAAACCTGAAGAGCCTAAGCAAGAGCCTGTATGCAGTGCAGCAGCCCAGAACAGAGGTGCCCGCCACAGCATCCACCACCAACCAGCACAAGCAACGACTGACCACCATGGTGTCTGACTATATGGGGTCATCCAGCGGGCTCAATGACACCGACAGCCCCGTGGACCCCTTGGAGTACTGGGTCAAGAGACTGGACATCTGGAGCGAGCTTTCCCAGTACGCCCTGGAACTCCTATTCTGCCCTCCTTCCAGTGTCCTCTCAGAGAGATGCTTTAGTGCGGCCGGTGGCGTGGTCACAGAGAAGCGCTCTCGGCTCTCCCACGCCTCTGTGGACAAACTCACCTTCCTGAAAATCAACCAGGCTTGGGTGGAAGGTGAGTTCCTGGCCCCTATTGTCGGACACAGGGGGACATGAAGTGGCTGCTGCATGTGCTGTTGTTAACTATGCCTGCCTTTATAAAGACATTTACTACCTGCCTAGTGCCTACCTTGGTTAATTTTTTGGTGTTATGGTACTACTACCAGTAAGTTGCCATGGTCCTCCTTCTGAGCTGCTGAACTGACTGCCCGCTTTGTCCTCCTGACTCAGTCACTACTACACTCTGCGTTCACACTGCCCGGGTCACTGGGTGCATTTAATTTTTTGGCCAGCACTATGACGCTGTGCTGCTACTACTAGCACCAGTATGTTGCCATGGTCCTTCTGTGCTGCTGCTGCTGCTGCTGAACTGAACGCCCGCTTTGTCCTCCTCCTCCTCCTGACTCAGTCGCTACCACGGTACCACCAATGTACTCTGTCTGCGTTATCACTGCCTGGGTCACCGGGCTTACCTCCCAACATTTTAAGTGTCGAAAGCGGGACACTTAGGCCACGCCCCTGGCCACGCCCCCAACCCCCTAGCCACGCCCACTAATTTATTATTATTTTTTTTTAATTTATTTTTTATTAAAATTTTTTCATTAATTAGTCCCGAAAGGGAGGGTGCCAGTGGGAGGGGGAGGAGGGTGGTGAGGGTGGCCGAGGGGGGGGAAAGAAAACCCGATCGAGGCACCAGCCCGGGGATGCGGATGCGGCATGGATGCCGCATGGACGCTATTAAGCTTCTCCCTCCCTCCCTCCTAATGTGCCCCCAGTGTCCCCTTATGTGATTAATTAGGGAGGTTGTCAGTGGAGGGGGGGAGAATGCCCGTCACCGTGGGTGGGGAGGAGGGTGCCACTTTTAGGTGGGGGGGAGGCGCCTGGGCAGAGAATGGAGGCGGAAAAACTGATCGAGGCTCCAGCCGCGGTACTGAGGGATGCGGGAGCCGGCTTCATTACTTCCTCCCTCCCTCCCTCTGTGAATGCCCCCAAATGTATGTCCGTGTGCCCCCCTCTCCTCCCCTCCCTATAGGCAGAGTGAGCGCAGCGGAGCGGGCAGTCGGGTCCTCTTACCGCTGGCTGATGCACGCGTACTGTCTCTGGCATCCGACCTCCATGTGCTTCCTGTGATGTCATAGTAAACAGGAAGCACATGGAGGCCGGATGCCAGAGACAGTACGCGTGCATCAGCCAGCGGTAAGAGGACCCGACTGCCCGCTCCGCTGCGCTCACTCTGCCTATAGGGAGGGGAGGAGAGGGGGGCACACGGACATACATTAGGGGGCATTCATAGACGGAGGGAGGGAGGAAGTATTGAAGCCGGGCTCCCGCATCCCTCAGTACCGCGGCTGGAGCCTCGATCAGTTTTTCCGCCTCTATTCTCTGCCAGCCGTCGGGATTCGAGAGGGGGGGCCCGGGATAGCGGGAGGGCCCCCCCAAATCGGGAGAATCCCGACGAAAACGGGACGGTTGGGGGGTATGACCGGGTGCATTTAATTTTTGGGCCAGCACTATGACGCTGTGCTGCTACTGCTACTACTACCACCAGTATGTTGGCATGGTCCTTCTGTGCTGCTGCTGCTGAACTGACCGCCCGCATTGTCCTCCTCCTCCTGACTCAGTCGCTTCCCGCTGCTGCACTCTGCGTTCACACTGCCCGGGTCACCGGGTGCATTTAATTTTTTGGCTAGCACTATGACGCTGTGCTGCTACTACTAGCACCAGTATGTTGCCATGGTCCTTCTGTGCTGCTGCTGCTGCTGAACTGAACGCCCGCTTTGTCCTCCTCCTCCTCCTGACTCAGTCGCTACCACGATACCACCAATGTACTCTGTCTGCGTTATCACTGCCTGGGTCACCGGGTGCATTTAATTTTTTGGCCAGCACTATGACGCTGTGCTGCTACTGCTACTACTACCACCAGTATGTTGGCATGGTCCTTCTGTGCTGCTGCTGCTGAACTGGCCGCCCGCATTGTCCTCCTCCTCCTGACTCAGTCGCTTCCCGCTGCTGCACTCTGCGTTCACACTGCCCGGGTCACCGGGTGCATTTAATTTTTTGGCTAGCACTATGACGCTGTGCTGCTACTACTAGCACCAGTATGTTGCCATGGTCCTTCTGTGCTGCTGCTGCTGCTGAACTGAACACCCGCTTTGTCCTCCTCCTCCTCCTGACTCAGTCGCTACCACGGTACCACCAATGTACTCTGTCTGCGTTATCACTGCCCGGGTCACCGGGTGCATTTAATTTTTTGGCCAGCACTATAACGCTGTGCTGCTACTACTACCACCAGTATGTTGCCATGGTCCTTCTGTGCTGCTGAATTGACCGCCGGCATTGTCCTCCTCCTCCTGACTTACTCGCTTCCACCAATGTACTCTGTCTGCGTTCACACTGCCCGGGTCACCGGGTGCATTTAGTTTTTTGGCCAGCACTATGACGCTGTGCTGCTACTACTACTACCAGTATGTTGCCGTGGTCCTTCTGTGCTGCTGAACTGACCGCCCGCATAGTCCTTCTCCTGACTCAGTCGCTACCACCACTGCACTCTGCGTTCACACTGCCCGTGTCCACTGACAACTCTTCTGCGATGTCATTGCTAATTGCTGCAAAAAAAACAAAACAAAAAATTTAAAAAACCTCTCTGGGGCCTTTTTGGCGTCAGCCACTCATCCTCCTCCAGCGGTACCTTTGCCGCCAAGTGCCATTGGAACTCGCCTTCACCTCTTTGACTGCTTAACGCGTATATCCCTTTTTAAAACCACTTATTACCAATTAATAGCCCCATTTAAAGTGTTGATTTCACTTTAAAATCCATTTTCTATAGAAAAAAAAAATTTGGGGGAATTTTTTATGTTGAAGTTATGTTGCCCCTTATCACCTCGATAATCCATGCAATTTGGGGGATTGTAGCATGTATGGGGGCTTTGTTATTAATGTTAAAAGAAAATCCGCCTCCGGGCGGGAATCCACGCGTGATTACGCCATTCACGGCAGAAAATCCGCGTGGTTGCGTGGACGCGAACGAAAATCCGCATGCGGCGGGTCCGAATGCGGATTTTTTTTTGCAACCACGCGGATTTCCGAATTCGTGGATGAGGCACATCCGAAGTATATATTGTGGAGTGCCCATGTGGTCTCCAATATATCAGTCGGACAAAAAGATCCCTGAAAAGTCGGATAAATTAACATGTTAATAATATCAAAAAAGGCTTTACAAGTCACCATCTGTCCAAGCACTTTGCAGAAAAACATGAACGGGATCCAAGTCTTATGCGCTTCTGTGCATTACAGAAGCTAACCACTAGATGTTGTGGTTGCCACAAAGTAAGGGAGATTTCCCGTATGGAAACGAAATGGATATATGTTTTTAAAACTATGGTCCCGGGCGGGTTAAATGTGGAGCTGGATTTAAATTGCTACATATCAGATGATTAGAGGCCGTGTTTTAGTTTCTGTTTTTAAACTTATTACATTATTTTTTTGCTATCAGGTGTTTTTTAATTTTAGATCTTAATATATGTTTTGGCATAGGGTGCATCTGATCACCTATAGCACATTTTCACTTTAATATGCACACTGTCACTTTAATTTGACTGCGCAGCAATACACATTTTTTATATTTGATCACATCAAAACGTGGCTTAGGTCAGCGCTTGATCACTTATTGAACAATAGTACTTTCTATGCATATTGTCACTATAATTAATTGTGTAAGTACACACATCACATTAAATTACTTGGTACCACAATCAAATTTCGTGTCAGTGGGAACCCCTGGGTGGCTGGAGAGGGGTAGATGTAGCTAGGTTTCTAAGCGGTTTACGCACACGTCAGACGCAATCCTCTCTCTTCTTCTTTTGGTTTTTGTGTTTCATTATGGTTGATGATAGGGATTATGTATGTGTATTGCACCCATGTGACACGTGATGGGGCTTATTTTACCTGACATGGGTCATTTATAATTATATTTTTTATAAATTTCTGTTTTACCTTCTGTCCATTTATACTATTATTACCGGCGAAGCAGGGCAGTGGTAATACACATGCATTATAATGTTACCTATATGAGAGGATGCTCTCCTAACGAATGAGCATATTACTGTATTATATACTGTTTTAGCACTGTTATCGCTGATGAAATGATTAGGTTGCACTGTGTTTATTATTATATTTATACTTTGATTATATTTACCTGTGTACAAATATTGGCTAAGAATTGTCCGCACAATAAGGAAGTTCCTGCAATCACCGCTGATACGCAGCGGGGTATGCGGTAGTAATTTACATACAAGAACGTTCATAGTGTCTTCCAGACACGCTGGAGGCCAGCCTCTGATGAGTCATTCGGGACGAAACTAGTAAGGCGGGGCCTCTAGCGTGGAGCGAACTGGGAGACACGAGTATGCTAGCCTGTCCGGACTGATGAGGATTTTTACTATACAATGCGCATTGTTCTAATGGAAATGTGAGTGCACTGGTATATTTTTAACTTTTTAATAAAACGGTATTACGCTATGTCAGCGTTTGTTTCAAGTTTATAGGCTGCAGGACTGCTGTGGAAGTTCTACTTAACATTAAAGCGCTGTTGCTGGTCGGTTTCTGTGATCAGCCATTACATCTGGTGAGCGGTTGCAATTACTATACGTGTGCCGGTGGAAGGTGATTGGCTCACACGCTGTTGCACTTGTGGGATGTTTTATGAAATTTAATGTTCTCCTGAACGGGATCACGCTATGTCTGGTTTTTTTGGGAGTTTCAGACCTGAATGAAGATATATGCCTACTGGATACTGAGGTTATGCGTTTATGCTGATCTGCCATATAATTAGCCACCCCTTCTGGTGAGAGTACCCTGGTTGGACATTATCATCATTGTGGATTTATTGTGATACAGAGACTACGCATTGAACTATAGTTGATGTTGAGCGCCTGCACACATTTTCTATAAACTGTATTAGGGTGTATACCCCCCAAGTGTGTGGCGATCCATTAGTTTTGGACATTGGATTTATTAACTTTCCTATACTCAGATCGAGTTCAGCTGATCCTCATAGAGGAGCGCCATTAAGCCACTTGGAACATTATATTTCCATGCATTGTAATGAAGACTTTATTTCTCCATAAATGTTGTTATGCTGTGCCTAATCTTTTAGAGTATTGTTTAGTTCCACTTTAACCTTCTTAGCGGTATGGACGCATTGTTACGTCCATTACCGCCGGAGGTCGCCGCTCAGGCCCTGCTGGGCCGATTTTTATCAAATAAAAAGCAGCACACACAGCCGGCACTTTGGCAGCTGCGTGTGCTACCTGATCGCCCCCGCCGCTCTGCGGCGATCCGCCGCGAGCAGCGGCGAAAGAGGGTCCCCCAGCCGCCGAGCCCTGCGCAGCCGGACCAATCAGTTCCGGCCAGCGCTAAGGGCTGGATCGGAGGCGGCTGACGTCAGGACGTCGGCTGACGTCCATGACGTCACTCCGCTCGTCGCTATGGCGACGAGGTAAGCGAAACAAGGGAGGCTGCTCATTGCAGCCTTCCTTGTTAGTTCTGGTCGCCGGAGGCGATCGGAAGTACGCTACAGGAGCGCCCTCTAGTGGGCTTTCATGCAGCCAACTTTCAGTTGGCTGCATGAAATACTTTTTTTTAATTAAAAAAAACCTCCCGCAGCCGCCCTGGCGATCTTAATAGAATGCCAGGGAGGTTAAGGCTTCTTGCACACAGGGACGTTACAGGCGCACGTTAGTGCAGCCTGTAACGCTCCCCCAACGCACAGCAATGTAACACAAGTGGGCTGTTCACACTGCCCACGTTGCGTTACATTGTAACGCAGCAAAGTGCTGCATGCTGTGCGTTCTACGCGGCTAAGCCGCGTTAGACTGTTTGCACATGCTCAGTCATGTTGGGGAGGAGGGGAGAGCAGCCAGGCACATGGCTAATTAATATTCACTGCACTCAGTGACGTGCAGTGTTTACTTCCTGGAGCGGCCGCTCTGTGCGGCGATTGGCCGGGCATGACCACGTGATGCCGCATGCGTCCAAGAGTATGCATCATCACGGACGCCAGAGTGAGCTGCACAACGCGGCTCACTCTGACGTCCACACCAGAGAGCACCAGGCGTTGCGTTAGGGGCACGTTATGTGCCCTATAACGTCCCCTAAACGCAACGTCCTGGTGTGTAACTAGCCTAAAGGGACTCCAAGGAGTGCCCGAATTTAAAAGAATACACTTGCCTGGGGCTTCTTCCAGTTCACCGTAGGCGCTGAGGTCCCGCGGCGTAAACCAAGTAAAACTGTTTTTGGGGTTTTCCATGCATTGTAATGAAGATTTTATTTCTCCATAAATGTTATTATGCTGTGCCTAATCTTTTAGAGTATTGTTTAGTTCCACTTTAAAGGAACACTGAGGAGTGCCCGAATTTAAAAGAGTACACTTACCAGGGGCTTCTTCCAGCTCACTGTATGCGGCAGGTTCCGCTGCATCCTCCTGGCTCGTCTCCTTCAGCCTCCGGCGGCCCCCCGTTATTGGTGTCACCCGGCGACACCCGGGCCTGGTGTCGGCCGGCTCTTCCTGGTTAATGACACAATGCGTCATCACGCCGTCCGCTTCGCGTCATCACGGCGGCTGGCGTGACAGGTCTGTGCATGTGCGGAAAACCCGTGCATGCGCAGACCTGTCACGCGTCATTAACCAGGAAGAGCCAGCCGACACCAGGCCCGGGTGTCGCCAATAACGGGGGGCCGGCGGAGGCTGAAGAAGACGAGCCAGGATCATACCGCGGGACCTCGCCGTCTACAGTGAGCTGAAAGAAGCCCCAGGTAAGTGTATTCTTTTAAATTCGGGCACTCCTCGGAGTCCCTTTAAAGTGACCACATTGGTCTGCATTCCCTAAGTGAAAAATCTAGCAAAGAGAGTGGGCGCTCGCATCATGTCCACAGCAAATTGTGTAGACATGGAAATTCAAGCGCAAAAGATCTCAGCTTTCAAGTCCAATCCTAGGTACACACAATGAAATTTCCCATCAGATCGATGGGTAATTAATCTGACAGGAAGTTGCATCGTGTGTACATTTCCCAACTTCTCAATTGACATTGGGATCAATTTTCAGATCGTTACTTCAAAAAATTGATCCTGCTGTCTATCGGGAGTAGATAGTACACAGCGTAAATAATCAGTGCAACCCGTTGATAATATGGGGAGTTGCACCATGTGTACCTAGTTTAATTTGCATATTCAGTAGTAGTGCATTGTGGGTAACCACAAATGTTCACTTATAGCTGAATTATTGCTGATTTCCTTCTGTTTTAAGAAGGCAAATACACCAAGCTTTGCTTTTTTTAGTAGGAGGGCTTTTTGGTCCCTTTTATCCCCCTATAAATTCCTAGTAGTTTGGGTCACCCTCAGCTGCTTGGTTACTCTGTTACCTAGTTTAAAGTGAATGGGAACCGCATTTAAAAAAATGAGACAGATACTTACCCAAGGAGAGGAAGGCTCTGGGTCCTATATAGAGCCTTCCTCTCCTGGCCCCCTCGTTCCAGTGCTGGCTTGCCCGGTAGCAGCATTTGACTACATTAGTCAAATACTGCTTTACACGGTCGAAGGAGGCTTCAGAAGTCTCCAGGGAGCCTGAGTGCTCCTGAAGAAGGGCGGCCCTGTACTGCGCCTGCGCAAGCACGCTCTCTTGCACGCTTATGCCTGTGCAGTATGGAGCCGCACGTCTTCGGGAGAAAACGGGGGGGAGCCAGCACAGGATAGAGAGCAACGTAGAGTATTCGCTTCATTTTTTTTTTTTAAATGCGGTTCCCGTTCACTTTAAGAAAGAGATAAGAAACTTAGCTGGTTTAATGCTCTAGCATCTTCTTTGCATTGAAACACTCTTTAGAAATATTGTAGATCAGCTTATATGCAAACTGAACACCTGCCATATGATATTACTGCGTGCCCCTACATCCTGATAACTGACTGTAAGCAACACAGAGAGAACATTTTATAATGGAAGCAAAACTTTACATCTGGCCATAGCTTTTACAAGGGAGGGAGTGGAGAATGCAGCAGCAGTTGCAGATATTTCACGGACACTAGAAAATGTATCAAAATAACTTTAGGCAATACCTTTCATGACTAACATTAGGTAGATTTCTTACAAAAATTGTAAACTTTTTGTTTTCCTCTGGGCCTGTAGAAGAATGGCTCCAATCCAGTTCTGTATGATACCTGAAGTCTAAAATGTTGATTCCCTGGATGAAAATTGTCTACAGTTAGCTATGAAAGCAGAATCAGAATAATTTATTTCGTCAAGTACAACGGGGGTTGTACCTGGAATTATTTTTGGCACATACAGGGTCGGTGATGGTACAGCAAAAACGCAAGCAGTAATGTACATTACATTTAGTAGTGAGTACACAGTGCATGGAACATAATACTTAGTTACATAGTAACATAGTGGAAGGTCCTGAGGGGACATCCAGTGCTATGTGAGTGGAGCCGCCACCTTCTCTGCAGCGCTCAACAGCTCTGCAGCTATTTGGATGCCCCCCAGAACTCCGAGGAAGAATCGTAGAGAAATATAGAGAATAGAAACTTACAGATGGACCCAGGAGAAGGACTGGAGGGGGTAATCCGCTGCCGTATATGGCACTCAAACACTTCTGCAGCGATACTTGAATCAGTTGCCCCCCCCAGTCCAACCCTGGGGAAGAGAGAGCGATGCGAGAGAAAAGGAAGGAAGATAAAGATAAAGTGAGAGAGAAAGTGAGAACAGTGAAGCGTGAGGCCCCTTGTGCAGGGCATCCATCAGATGGATCAGGCGGAGAAGTGGCTCAGGTCAGATGGATCAGGCGTCGAGGTGGCTGGGGTCGATCGATGCGGCCCAGAAAGGAGCAGACCGCGCGGTGAGCCAGTCAGGGCAGGGAAGCCAGTGAGACTTACCTCACGCAGGTGGCAAACACCTTTTTGTGTTCATTGTCCCTTGGCGGTGGAGGATCTTGAGTCAGCGCGGACCGCTGTGGAAATTGTCCCGTCTGGCATGGCTGGAGAAGCAGTGGTGTGAGCTGGATCCCCAATGATCTTGAGCTGCATGAGTGACCAGGAGGCCCTGAGGGTGATGCCAGCCTAGGGAGTTTCAGGGGGCCCTGGGGGCGATGCCAGCCTGGGGTGCTTCAGATGGAGGCAGGCTGCGAGGCACACTGGCCGCGGCGATCTGAAGAGCCTGGAGGAGAGGAGCTCCACGTGGGTGGCCGAGCAGGCTGGAGGCCAGTGGTGGCCAGCCGATAGTGAGCCCTCCCCAGCTGCGGCAGCCAGGCTGATGGCGAGCAGGGTGCAGTAGGCAGCGTAAGCTCCATCCTGAGGAGCGATGGCATCTCCTCTTCTGTGGCTGCCATGGGAGTAGAGTGCTGTGGGCGGCGGCCCTCTGTAGTCGCGATGGTACAGCCCCGTTCCTATGGTGGCTGGAGTAGCGGCGGAGATCAGGCCTCCTCTGCCTGTGACCCACGTGCTCCGCTCTGGTGTCCTGGATTCCCAGGCAACAGGGGCGCAGCCTGGCGGGACCCCGTGGGAGGGCCGGAGCAACCCAAAGGATGGACCGAGGCAGGTCGCTGATCCGGGGATGGGACGATGGTGAAGCAGGCCGAACAAGTCCTTAGCAGTAGCAGGGCACGGCGCCGCCGGTGCATCTCTCCCATGCAGCGTCACAGGTTGAGTGGAGGCAGCATGACTAGTGAGCAATGCTCAGTTGCATGGTGCTCTTCCTGCCCCTTCAGCTGCGATAGTCCCTACCGGAGCCCAAAGCCTACGTCCTCCTCCCTCTGCTCGGCAGCCTGCGATGCACGCCCGTTCCCCAGTTAGAAAGGGGAGATCGGGTGAGTGCAGCAAGGGTGGATTAGGGGGAAAAAAAGAAAAAGTCCGGAGCCCTGTGGCTGTGGCATCCGAGTCCAGCGCCATCTTGATGAAATGTGTTATGTCAAGTAACTGTTGCTTTGACAAATGGGGTGAGTGCAGCAAGGGTGGATTAGGGGGGAAAAAAGAAAAAAGTCCGGAGCCCTGTGGCTGTAGCATCCAAGTCCGGCGCCATCTTGATGAAATGTATTATGTCAAGTAACTGTTGCTTTGACAAATGGGATGTTTTTAGATCACTAGGAAAATGTATGTAGCCGATTTAGGGTATTCTCCATGTAGGAAAAAACAAGCATCTTCACTCAGCAATCTGCATGTATATAAAAAGTACAAAAATTTACTTCTAAAGACAGCAGCTTCTACTAGCTCTCAGATTCACTCCTCAGCATTTTTCCAAGAGCAATGGTGTTTATATCGAGATGTTGACAAGCCAGTCCATTGGGACTGCAGTGCACAAATAACTGCAGCATCTCGAGATCTGTGAGCTGCTCAGCAGGCTGGGAAGATGCACAGTAAACACAAGAGCGGGCTGCTTGTTTAATCTAGATGTAAGATGATTTTCCAATCCAAAATGCAGGCATATATTGAAGCAGATTATACACCTTTTGTGTGCACAGCCATAAGAAGAAATGGCAATCAGAGATTCATCCTCAGCGTCAGTTTGTGTGCTTTATTTTGTGTTTTGACAATGGCCACAATGGTGGGTTCAGACTTGAAAGACTGGAAAGTGAATTATAGAGATGCTATCCAGGGCCGGCCCGGGACAAGGTCCATTACCAACAGAGGCTGAGCTTCCCAAGTGCGCCCCCCCTTTTAAATGTAACAATAAATTATGCATGGATAAAACAGTCAGTATTGCGCTATTTACTGGGCAGAAATCCACAATACCACTGCCGTTAACTTTAATAAAATAAAATGAATGTCAATACCTTTTTTTTTTACCAGGGCATGTGCGGTGCCCTATTATTTGCTTTGTCTCCCCACTCCTACCCACACAATACCCTAAAATGCATATGCCCACACACTAGGATGTCCAAAAATAAGAATTCAATCTAGCTTTACTTATGTGGGGCTTCTTACAGTGTCCCTCACCGCAGCTCTGGTCTTCTCCTGGCGGGTCAGGAAAATATGGCGTGGGGAAAAAATGGCGCACAGTGATAAATCTTTTAAAACGGTATTTATAGTTTTAAGGATATGCAGTAACTTTATTTAAAACGCTATTTATCGTTGGTCTGACCCCCGCCCCTCATGTCCTGCGGTGTCCCCCGGTTCCTGTCTGCCTCCCCCGCCCCCCCTCGCACGTCCAATTTTGTCTCCCAGTTATTTCATCTCTGCCCCGGACTGGAGTGTAATGCTACAACAGTCCTACCTAAGCAGATCTCACGAACAGCTGGTGGATGTATCTGCTCGCTGCCGCTGAAGACTTTCTGATGCACCAATCACGCTGGGGGCGCTGCTCCAGAATTGCCAATCACCGCTGCTCATTTCTCTGCTCCGTCTGCTAATTGGACCCAATGCTCCCGCCTCCGAGACCATCGCGTCCAATTAGCAGACGGAGCAGAGACATGAGCAGCGGTGATTGGCAATTCTGGAGCAGCGCCCCCAGCGTGATTGGTGCATCAGAAAGTCTTCAGCGGCAGCGAGCAGATACATCCACCAGCTGTTCGTAAGATCTGCTTAGGTAGGACTGTTGTAGCATTACACTCCAGTCCGGGGCAGAGATGAAATAACTGGGAGACAAAATTGGACGTGCGAGGGGGGGCGGGGGAGGCAGACAGGAACCGGGGGACACCGCAGGACATGAGGGGCGGGGGTCAGACCAACGATAAATAGCGTTTTAAATAAAGTTACTGCATATCCTTAAAACTATAAATACCGTTTTAAAAGATTTATCACTGCGCCATTTTTTCCCCACGCCATTTTTGACTGTACGCTCTCCTGGGTCGTCTCCAGGGTCCCACTGGCTGCCTCTAAGGATTGCCAAGCCCCGATCGGTTGTCATCCTCTGCACATGCGTGCACACGCCCAAGTCACTGGGAGCATACTACTATGCAGGTGCAGAATGCTCCCGGTGACATAAGCACATTCGTGTGCAGGTGCACGCATGCGCAGAAGATGCAACCCATCGGAGTTCAGCGATCCTTAGAAGCTGCCAGCGGGACCCAGGGTAAGACTGAAGCTGCAATGAGGGACACAAATGACTTCTAGGGGCTGGAAGAAGCCCCATGTAAGTAAAGCTAGAGTTAATTCTTCACCTCAGATATCCTGTAAGAGCAACAAGCACTACAAACACACACTCTTCCTCTCTCTCCATGCATGCAGATAGACACAAATACACACAAAACCAACACACATTACTTAGACAATGCACATATACTCAAAAAATACACAGACACACTTGCAGCACTCACTGAATCACACACATACACTTCAAGCAGCACTCAGTGATCTATACACTCACTCACCTTCACTAGTATGCACACACCCATCCCTCTTCAATCTTGCAGCACTCTTTAAACACACACACACACACACACACACACACACACACACACACACACACACACACACACACACACACACACACACACACACACACACACACACACACACACACACACACACACACACACACACACACACACAATCTTCTCCATCTTGACACACACTCACTCACATCCCCCTTCAATCTTGTTTACTGAATTCACGGTGCTGCCGAGTGCTGACCCACGTGTTCTCTCCTCCACTCCAATACTTTGGAAGAGCCGACTTCTAGGAGGGGGAGGGATAGATGGATGGAAGGAATTTCCTCCTCTGCACTCTGATGGCCACGGAGCTGCAGCTGCTACTAGACTGAGGAAGACAAGTCAGATCAGGCAGGTACTATCCAGCATTTGTCTCCCCTTACCCAGAGTTTCACCCCTTCTGTTGGTGACACACATGGAGCAGTCTGTAAGCTCTGCAGAGCGACCATCTGCCCGCACAGTCTTGTTGCTTGCTGTGCCATGTGTCATCATTTCACAGGCCCCTGCGTGCCTCCCGGGCTCACCTGCACTCCCAGATGCTGGTGATTGTTACACCCCTGCTTAGGTGAGACGCACCTCAGGCTTACAACATGTCTGGCTGGAGAGAGAGAGGGGGGCGGCTCCAGAAGCATCATCACCGTGGCAACTGTTGTACACTTCCGAGAGAGCAGTACAGTACAGAGATGATCCGTACCGCTGCTGCCTGCAGGCGCAGCACTAATAGAAACATATAGCGAGGCGGGCGCTGGGCAGTGCGGGCACACAGAAGAAACTGATCCTGCGCCCAGCAATGACCTCACTGACCAGCGCCCAGAGGCTGGAGCCTTGCCAGCCTATGTGTCGGCCCGGCCCTGATGCTATCACCCGGATCAGTTAAAAATGGCGCCCAGCGCCGATAGATAAAAACGCCGCACCATTGATTTACACTTACATTATGAAATGATATTTATCGTTTTAAATGTTAAAAAATGGCACCGACCTTTTGAACGAAATGTATCGGTTTTTTTTGTCCTGCCTGAACGATATTTATCGTTTTAACCCCTGCTTTGCTGCCGTTTGGAAAATATCTGCCCACCAACTTTAATGTTTAATAACAAAGCCCTCTTAAACACTAAAAACACCAAATTTGCAGGGAATGTTAAGAAAAAAATTGTGAACAAGAGAAATTTTTTTTTTTCAAAAAGACCATATAGTTTTTGAGAAAATCGATTTTGAATATTCTCCTTCTGATAGTGGGAAAATTAAATGCCCGCCGACTTTAGCGCCCCTTTAAATGCAAGAAACACCAAATGTGTAGGGAAATGTTAAAGAGGAACTCCAGTGAAAATAATGTAGTAAAAAAAGTGCTTCATTTTTACCATAATTATCTATAAATGATTTAGTCAGTGTTTGCTCATTGTAAAATCTTTCCTCTCCCCGATTTACATTCTGACATTTATTACATGGTGACATTTTTACTGTGTGCAGGTTATGTAGCTGCTGCTAGCTGTTTTGGCTTTTAGACAGCTGTAAACAGCCATTTCCTGTCTGTGAACATTGTTACATTGCCACATACATTGTTACATACAGTTTGCCCAGAGTACAACGGTACTCAGAGCTTCTTGTGGGAGGGGTTTCAGCACAAATCAGTCATACAGTGCCCCCTAATGGTCTGTTTGTGAAAAGCGTTATATTTCTCATGTAAAAGGGGGTATCAGCTACTGATCGGGATAAAGTTCAATTCTAGATTGGAGTTTCTCTTTAAGAAGAACAGTGGCAACAAGAAGAAACTTTTTTTTTTTTTTTAAAGACCTTATAGTTTTTGAGAAAATCGATTTTAAATCTTCAAAGAGGAAAAAGTATTAAATGTTAAATTAAATCGCGTAATGACATTTCTGCGGAAACAATTCTCGCTGACTTTAGCAGTCCTAGCAACACCAAATTTGCAGGATATGTTAAAAAGATATTGGGAAACAATATTTAAAAAAAAATTGAAAAATTTTAGTTATTTTCTTTTTAAATTTAAATTTTTGGGTTATGTTCTGAGTGTGGGAATTTTTTTGAAAAAAATGACGTGGGGTCCCCCCTCCCGAGCCTCTGTAACCCCTTGTCTCCCATGCAGGCTGGGATAGCCAGAATGCGGAGCCCCGGCCGACTGGGGCTTCGCACCCTGTGCTATACCAGCCCGCATGGTCCATGGTATGGGGTGCTCCGGGTGGGGGGAGGGGCGGCCAAGCCTTCCTCTCCCCCCCAGAGCCCTTGTCCAATCCATGGACAAGAGGCTCTTCCCCACCACCGGTGCCCCAGGAGGAGGTGGGGCGATGACTCCCTGGGGGGGGGGGGGGGTTTCATGGTGGCATCTGGGAGTCCCCTTTAAGAAGGGGACCCCCAGATGCCTACCCCTCTTCCAGGAGAAATGAGTATAGAGGTACAAAGTAATGTTCTAAATTAACCACAAATACTTACCTGTACCTTTAAGAAAAAAATCCCACGCCAATTAGGTCCCACGACAGTATCCTCTATCTTGCGATCTTCTGATATATCTTGATTGAAGATCTCCGCCACCCCGACGCCACACACGGCCCCCCCTGCCGCACTGTACTATATACTATATACAGCGCTGCGTAATATGTTGGCACTTTATAAATACAATAAATAAATAAATACTAAGTATAGCTGAGAGTGCGTCTATACAGACGCATTACCGCTAACTCCCGCTGCCCTCCCTGCCTCCCCCCACCTGTCACCCTCACCCATGCTGGCACCCAATGCACCCATGGGTGCCAGCATGGGTGAGGGTGACAGGAGTGAGAGGCAGGGAGGGCAGCGGGAGTCGGGGGTAATGCGTCTGTATAGAAAAAAAATGTTTCTCTTGTTCACAATTTTTTTCACATTCCCTGCAAATTTGGTGTTTTTAGCGTTTAACCACTTAAGGACTGCAGTCATAAAACCCCTTAAAGGGAACCAGAGAGGAACGGCATGAAAAAATAGAACAAGATTTTATACATACCTGGGGCTTCTTCCAGCCCCATAAGCCTGGATCGCTCCCACGCCGCCATCCTGCATCGGCGGTACTGGGTCCCGTCACTTCCGGCAGACACGGACAATTGTCCGCATCACAGGGGCTCCCTCCATACTCGTACGCATGAGGCTGCGCAGTAGGCAGCCTCATGCGTATGTGTATGGAGGGAGCCCCGTGTGCTGCGGACATTTGGCCGCGTTTGCCGGCCGACTGGCCGACTCGCGGCAATGACGGGACCCGGTACCGGCAGATCCAGGTAGCAGAGGACGGCGGCGTGGGAGCGATCCGTGCGTATGGGGCTGGAGGAAGCCCCAGGTATGTATAGAAGCTTCCCCCCCCCCAACCTCTCTGGTTCCCTTTAAGGACCTGAGCCTTTTTTTCCATTCAGACCACTGCTGCTTTAACAGTTTATTGCTCGGACATACAACCTACCACTTAAATGAATTTTACCTCCTTTTCTTGTCACTAATACAGCTTTCTTTTGGTGCCATTTGATTGCTGCTGTGATTTTTAGTTTTTATTATATTCATCAAAAAAGACATGAATTTTGTCAAAAAAATGTCTTTTTTAACTTTCTGTGCTGACATTTTTCAAAAAAAGTAAAATTTCCTATACATTTGAGCGAGAAAGTTATTCTGCTACATGTCTTTGATAAAAAAAAAAAACATTCAGTGTATATTTATTGGTTTAGGTAAAAGTTATAGCGTTTACAAACTATGGTGCAAAAAGTGAATTTTCTGAGCACCTGTCATGTTTCATGAGGTGCTAAAATTCCAGGATAGTATAAATACCCCCCAAATGACCCCATTTTGGAAAGAAGACATCCCAAAGTATTCACTGAGAGGCATGGTGAGTTCATAGAAGATTTTATTATTTGTCACAAGTTAGCGGAAAATGACACTTTGTGACAAAAAAAAAAGGAAAAAAAAGTTTCCATTTCTTCTAACTTGCGACAAAAAAAAATGAAATATGCCACGAACTCACTATGCTCCTCTCTGAATACCTTGAAGTGTCTACTTTCCAAAATGGGGTTATTTGTGGGGTGTGTTTACTGTCCTGGCATTTTGGGGGGTGCCTAATTGTAAGCACCCCTGTAAAGCCTAAAGGTGCTCATTGGACTTAGGGCCCCTTAGCGCAGTTAGGCTGCAAAAAAGTGCCACATATGTGGTATTGCCGTACTTAGGAGAAGTAGTATAGTGTGTTTTGGGGTGTATTTTTACACATACCCATGCTGGGTGGGAGAAATATCTCTGTAAATGACAATGTTTTTATTTTTTTTTTTTACACACAATTGTCCATTTACAGAGATATTTCTCCCACTCAGCATGGGTATGTGTAAAAATACACCCTAAAACACATTATACTACTTCTGAGAGACCTTAGGCAAGTCTTCCTAACACTGCTATCTTGTCTAATTTTTCTCTTGACAACTGTTGAACACAAAATACAAGGCCATGTCTGGCTACATATCTGTGCTACTGCCTATATAGAATGTGCCCTAGTGGCTGCAGCTCTGGTGCTTTGAGTCTGCCAAGAGAAAAGTGTGATATAAATGTTATTTGTCTTGTCTAATTTTTCTCTTGCATTAAGCATAAATGGTACATGCTAGGCTACTTTCGGCTACTTTCAGCTACTTTCAGCTACTTTCAGCTACTTTCAGCTAGTTGTGTTGGTGGTACAATGGATATGTTAGTTGCCTACCAATACACTGAGACCTTGGTTCAAATCCCTGTCATGGTATATAAGCTGGTTTTTGAAATACTGGAATTCCCTGGCAGATGAGACCCCCCTCCCTCCGGTAGGAGGGAATAGGTAGAAGGGTAGAAGGGTTGGAGGGTAGGAGGGGTGGAGGGCTAAAATAGGGGTCTGTGTGAAACCTAGATGTTAGCCTGGGACGTTTGATGTGTATTTCACTCAATCATCTCTGCCTCCAGGTATTAGAGCCTTTGAAACATGTTTTCCATCATTTTTCTAGGTGTCAGAATTTTTTCTTTTTTACAAAGATTGCCTCCCCATTGAAGTGTATTGCGGTTCGCGAACTTTTTCGCGAACCGAACCTTTCGCGGAGGTTCGCGAACCGAAAATCGGAGGTTCGCGTCATCTCTAGTCGTTAGAGACCAGTTAGATATTTCTGGCATATGAGTCTTCTGGCAGGTGGGGAGGCAAAAAAGAAAAGTCTCTTAAAGACAATAAAAGCTTCTGAGTATTGGATAATCTTTATACTGATATGCCACTGAGGAGGTTTTTTTTGTTTGTTTTTTACAGTCAGTCAGATAAAGGTCAAAAGCACCAATTCAATTCCACACATTCATGTTGCGGTTAAAGGACACGGCAAGACAAATAACATGTATATCACGCTTTTCTCCTAGGGGACTCAAAGTGCCAGAGCTGTAGCCACTAGGACGCACTCTATAGGCAGTACCAATAGGAATCTTGCCCAAGGTCTCCTACAGAATAGGCACTGGCTTACTGAATAAGGATAGCTGAGATTCAAACCCAGGTCTCCTATGCCAGGAGCCTTAACCTGTACACTATCCAGCCACTAAAACACAGTCACTAGGACCGTTATCGTAAAAAAACAAAATTGAATGCATGTGTGTGCATATGTATAAAATGTACATTTGTTCCAGAGTGAAATGCACATTTTTTTCTTTTTTGTCGGTCCCTTACAATAGGTTATACAATTCTGACAGATCTGACAGGTTTTGAACTGGTACATCTCCTCACAGGGGATTTTTAGGGTTTTCTTTATCTTCAAAAGCACTTACTGAACTGTAGTTGGCTTGCCCAACTGTTAAAAGAGCAAGCAAGGTAGTAAGAAGGCTGGCCAGCATTTATAGGTCACAGGTGTCGAACCCCAGTCCTCGAGGGTCATATCCATGCCAGTGTTTAATATGGACTGGGAAAGGGAAATATGTGTTCTTCTTGATGAACCACACCTTTCCTGAATTCATTTGAGCTGTGCCAAAAAAAGAGTGAGGACTTCGGCCCTTGAGGACAGAAGTTCGACATCCCTAGTATAGATTCTTTCCAGAAAGTGGTTTTGAAAAGGATAAAGGAAGTATTAAAAATCCCCCATGAGGAGATGGACTAGTCCAAGACCTCGCAAGTTTTACTTCCTACTGTAAGCAACAGCAACATAGGAGAAAAGTGATTTATAATGCCTTTTACTCAGATAAATGTACATCTTGTAAGTATGTGTACACAAGTATTTTAAATTTGGGGATTTTTCACAATAGTGGCCCTTTAAAGAGGAACTCCAGTGAAAATAATGTAATAAAAAAAGTGCTTCATTTTTACAATAATCATGTATAAATAATTTAGTCATTGTTTTCCCATTGTAAAATCTTTCCTCTCCATGATTTACATTCTGACATTTATCACATGCTGACATTTTTTGCTGCTGGCAGGTGATGTCAAGGAAGCAGATGCTGCTTGCATTTTTGGCAGTTGGAAACAGCTGTAAACAGCTATTTCCCACAATGCAATGAGGTTCACAGACAGGAAACTGTCAGGACCATGGTCCTGACATCACACTGTGGGACAATATTAGCCATACAAACAGGGGCGTAGCAACAGGAGTTGCAGAGGTTGTGAAGCATCGGGGCCCTTGGACCAGAGGGGCCCTGAAGGGCCCTCCCTCATCTACAGTATTAGCTCTCTATTGGTCCTGTGCTCATAATAATCACTTCTATAGATACTTTGAATAGTGGTAATTATTAAAAAAACTGTTCTCCATCACCTTCTTGAACCTCAGGCACTGCAGTTGCTATTGGCAGGTTTTGGTGCGCCGTATCAATTGCTATGAATAGAGTGCTTGGAGGGCCCCATTGTAAAACTTGCATTGGGGCCCACAACTCCTTAGCTATGCCACTGCATACAAACCTCCCTAATGATCCGTTTGAGAAAAGGAAAAGATTTCTCATGGGAAAGGGGGTATCAGCTACTGATTGGGATGAAGTTCAGTTTTTGGTTATGGTTTCTCTTTAATGTTACATCACTTCTAGGCTGTTCTACATGTAGTACTGTATAGTTATAAAGTTAGTTAACATTTAAGAATAGCAGTTGAGAATCATTACACATTGGAGAAATTTGCAAGTGGATTCAGTAGTCCACATTTTATGTACATGGGTTATTTGCGCTTTCTCTAGCTAGACAATATGTGTGATGTGCAGATTCAGTAATTGCTAACTAACTTTACTGGAACTGCAGATTATGCAGCCCTGATATTTATAATTAACAGTTTACATTTTTATTAAATTTCTGGGTCTTTTCCTTATTCAGGCAAGAGGGTCTCTTTAATGTTGGTGTCATCAGCGTTCTCTGCATCCGTGTTCTGCAATGTAATAGAAGTTCCCTTGATAGAGTAATGAGCTCTGACAGCTGATGCCGCTGAGATCGATTGAGTACGTGATTGCCGCACAGCAGATTTACTCTCCTTCCCCACTAGCAATGCAATGCTTATTACTGTACAGCTCATGTCCCTTCCATTATCTGCTTAGTACACCGTGACCACATTTGACTGGCCATTGTGTCTACCATAGTATGTTCTGTGGAGCTTAAATTAAAAAAAAAAATATTATGCTAGATATGTATATACATAGGCCATTGTGCATTTCAGGTTGTATGATTATTACTCCTATGATAATTGTTTATTTATTTATTTATTGTATTTATAAAGCACCAACACATTACGCAGCGCTGCCTTTGAAAAGGCCGCTAGTGCGGCGAAACATGTCAGGCATCCTGGCAGCTACCTTCTCCTCTGAGGCATCCTTGCAGAGAGCCACTCCTTATGCACAACTCAGCAACTGAACTTTACGCATGTATGACAGGATGGTAACTATATTCATTAAACCCTGCATGGCTTGCTTATCATCTGCTGGCTTTTGAACTCTGCTTTTTGGCATGCTTTCAGCGATTTACCTTTCAAGTCTACACTGCTGGCATTTCATCCCTGCGATTGGGGGACTGTGAGAGCTTATTTGTGTCAGTTACACTTCCAAAATCAGTGTATACTATCTTTCCTACTACTGACACACCGCTGTTTCCATATATATGGACTTTGCATGCCAATATGAAATGATACAACCTTTGGTTTGAATGTCTCATGAACTATCATATATGGCGTTATATATAGTGTTGGGCGAACAGTGTTCGCCACTGTTCGGGTTCTGCAGAACATCACCCTGTTCGGGTGATGTTCGAGTTCGGCCGAACACCTGGTGGTGTTCGGCCAAACTGTTCGTGTTCGCCCCCGAACGCCTCAATTCCTGGCCGAACCTGGCCGAACAGGGCCCCTGTTCGGCCGAACAGGGCACTGTTCGACCGAATACGGCCCCCCTATGGGGTCGCAGGCATAAGGGGGGAGCATGCCCCGATCGCGGGGGGGGGGGGGGGGGGGGTCGGAAATTCCCCCCACCCCCTCCGCTAGCGCTCCCCCCTCTGCCCGCTTCCCCATACAAAAGTTTAAGGAAAGTACCGGTGGTAGTGGATGGCCTGGCAGTGGCACTGTGGAGTGAGGAGGAGGAGTCCGGAGAGTGACGCGTTGAGGGAGGCCAGGCAGCGGGCGTGAGGTCAGAGAAAGGGCGGAAGTACCACAAGGGTACTACCGCTGAACCGCCCGCTGCCCGGCCTCCCTCAACGCGTCACTCTCCGGACTCCTCCTCCTCACTCCACAGTGCCACTGCCAGGCCATCCACTACCACCGGTACTTTCCTTAAACTTTTGTATGGGGAAGCGGGCAGAGGGGGGAGCGCTAGCGGAGGGGGCGGGGGGAATTTCCGACCCCCCCCCCCGCGATCGGGGCATGCTCCCCCCTTATGCCTGCGACCCCATAGGGCCCCCAAAAGCGGGATGTTCGGGGAGTTCGGAGTTCGGCCCGAACATGCCGAACATCGCGGTCATGTTCGGCGAACTTTCCCGAACCCGAACATCCAGGTGTTCGCCCAACACTATACCCCTTTATGATGTGGGTATGTGACATTTCATTTACAACAAGCCTTGTCTGAATATGCAGATCCTACTTCCGCTTTGTGCATACCATCAAATGTGGGCCTAATCATTGGAATGAGCTTCTCTCTCTATATATATATATATATATATATTTTTCCAGTTTCTGAGGACTGCAGCCTCAGTATTCTGAACTTTGATGCCAGGGGAGATCAACCTACTGTTTTTAAGGGGAACTCTAGATAGTGGATTATTTATAGGTTTATGTGTATGATGAGATTTGTATATTAATAAAGATTTTTTGTATTTTCTTATGCACCCAAGAGCCAATTCTCTTTCTTTTTGCTATTTGAAATGTTCAGCTGTGGGCTATGATTGTGCATCCTTATGGGACAGATAGCTGTTACAGGTTTTTGTTTTCTTTTTTACCTGGTTTAAAGCCCAACTGAACCCAAAATTGAAGATGCTAAATTCTGAAAGAATAAATGTTGTCTGGTGTAAATTGGTGTAAATTGTAAGTTTTTTTCTGGAATCTGCGTAAGAGTATGCAAACCAATTTAGACACATCTCAGACCTTAAAGCGAAACCGTGACCAAGAATTGAACTTCATCCCAATCAGTAGCTGATACCCCCTTTTACATGAGAAATCTATTCCTTTTCACAAACGGATCATCAGGGGGCTCTGTATGTCTGATATTGTGGTGAAATCCCTCCCACAAGAAACTCTGAGGACCATGGTCCTGGCAGTTTCCAGTCTGTGAACCTTGTTGCATTGTGTGAAATAGCTGTTTACAGCTGTTTCCAACTGCCAAAAAAGCAAGTAGCAGCTATATCACCTGCCAGCAGTAAAAATGTCACCATGTGATAAATGTCAGGGATTTAAAAGATTTCACAATGGGCAAACACTGACTAAATCATTTATACATAATTATTGTAAAAATGAAGCACTTTTCTTTATAACATGATTTTCACTGGAGTTCCTCTTTAAGACGTGACGTTCTTCCTGTCTACAAAGTAGGGTCTAAAATAATACTGGTTGTACAGTAGGAATTGTGTCAGCATAGTGACCTGTGCAAGCTCTTGCAAATAAACTTGAAATGGATGTAATGGGGGGCAACCAGTGTTAATAAACAATGTGCAGAAGTGCCCAGGTACGCAGGGGCGCCGACAGGCACCAAGCAGACCAAGCGGCTGCTTGGGGCCTCATGTTTTTAGGGGCCTCGGAGGCTTTGTGACGTCGTTGTGACTGTTCCCGTCCGCACTGGCCGCAGCGGCTACTTGGGACTCAGGGGGCAGGCAGACGCCGGCGAGGGGAAGGCTCTGTCCCTGCTCACCCACCAATAGAGCAGCCTCTTGACCACTTTAGTTCCGCCCCCGCCACCAGCTCTGCCCACCCTCCCTGAAGCCGGGTATATGCGCCGCATACTTCCAGTTCTGCGTTCCACATGGACTGCAGGAACCGGAAGTAAGAATGGCTCATATACGATATCTTTGCAGAACCTTTTAACCACCACATCTCAGAAACTAATTACTGCCATTTAACTTACCTGGCGGACCCCCATAAGTCGGAATACTGTGAGGCTCTGCCTTCTACACATACCTGCTTGTACATGAGAAGTGGGCCACAGCAGCCTCATTTGAGCCAAATGTCAGCATTTACTGGCTATAATCTTGTGTGTGTGGACTAGTAAAGGGGAATTATTAGCGTGAAGTTTACAGTTCCAACTGGTTACACAACGGAGAGAGGAATAGACAGCTAAAAATACTCCCCAAAAATAGGAATCATAGTGTATGGTGATATATACCAGTAAGTGGCTATTGAGTAAATGAGATGTGACATGTGCACACTCACTGCATTGTCCTCTGTGATAAAGGGACACGACACATTCTGTCACTATTACAATACAGTATTATGCTAGCTGATATTTGTGGTGCTGTATATGATTACAGTGTATCACATTGATCATTATAAAGATCGCTATTAATAAATATCTAACAGATCCTCCAGCAATACAAAGGATAGCAATGATATTTTGGTACTTTTCCGTTGGCCGGGCGCATCTACTGGGTGGCGTTGATTACTATTCCCCCTCCAGGCCGCCATGGATAGTATGAAAAGATGTAATTCTGGTGGAGTTTTATTATCACCTAGTGGATGCGCCCGGCTAACGGAAAAGTACCGATATTTTTCAGCTATACAAAGGGTAGCAATGACATTTTTCAGCAATACAGAGGGTAGCAATGACATTTTTCAGCAATACAGAGGGTAGCAATGACATTTTTCAGCAATACAGAGGGTAGCAATGACATTTTTCAGCAATACAGAGGGTAGCAATGACATTTTTCAGCAATACAGAGGGTAGCAATGACATTTTTCAGCAATACAGAGGGTAGCAATGACATTTTTCAGCAATACAGAGGGTAGCGATGACATTTTTCAGCAATACAGAGAGTAGCAATTAGAGATGTGGCGAACGGTTCCCGAACCGCTCGCCGGCGAACATCTCTAAATTCATGGGCCTCTTACTACTTCCGGGTCGCAATGACCCGGAGTAGTACGCCTGCGCTGCCCGGCGGAGCGCGTCCAAGATCGCGCTCCCGTTGCCGGGCACTCTCTGCGCATGAGCGTGACGTCATGAGTGACGTCACGCTCATGCGCAGAGAGCGCCCGGCAACAGGAGCGCGATCTAGGACGCGCTCCGCCGGGCAGCGCAGGCGTACTACTCCGGGTCATTGCGACCCGGAAGTAGTAAGAGGCCCAGAGAGGTTCGCCAGGCTAACTGTTCGGCCCAACACTAGTAGCAATGACATTTTTCCCTTGAACAGAATAAATAAAAAAAAAACATAACGGCAAAAGAAAGTGTTTACTCATCTCTCCTATACGCAGGTCAGAAGCAGGAAATATGGGCGCCAGAGTCGCGTACGTAAAGGTGCCCATACAAATACTGTTTATTACAGGACATTTTGGTACCCGATAAATAGCGGAGCTGCTATAAACGATAGTTTTATTCTCACTCTATGTCCACTTGGATAGTGGATATTGCACTCCAGGACCCAGGCCACTAACTCAGGTTGCAAGGTTAGTGCTGCTAACTCAGGTTGCAAGGTTAGTGCTGCTGATCGGTATTATGGGGTTACTTTATGGCATGCATGACTTTGCACATGCTCAGCAGCATTTGTATGCTATTTTGATGGGTATGCTGAAATGTTGGAACACCAGGACTGCACTTTTCTGTTTTTGTGTGCATTTTCTGCAGAGGAAAACTAATGCTGCATACACACTTGAGATAAAAGTCTTTGGAAAAGGCAAGATCACAGACCAATCTTACCCCCTTCCATGTAGGATGAGAGCCATACCTACACAGTCTATTCTATGGAGCTGCACTCCCCACCAGATAGAAATCTTTGCAAGATGCTGCACACAAATATGCTGTACACATTCGATCATTTGCAGGAAGAGATCTTTTGCAGATAATGATCTTTTGAATGTGTACGGGCATCTTTGTGTGCAGCATCTTGCAAAGATTTCTATCTGATGGGGAGTGCAGCTCCATAGAATAGACTGTAGAGTATGGCTCTCATACTACATGGAATGGGGTAAAATTGGTCTGTGATCTTGCCTTTTCCAAAGACTTTTATCTCAAGTGTGTATGAAGCATAAGAAACCAATGTTAATCAATAGACTAGCACACACCTGAATGTGTTTTTCCCATGAAGAAAAAAAACGTGACAGCAGTGAAGCACTATATGCATTTTCTCTATCAATTACATTAGCGTCTGTAAAACACACACATTTTTCCACGTACAAACACACATGGTGTGCAGAAAAACACCCACAGAAAACTGAGAGACAAGTATGCTCCTAGCCTAAGCCAGGGAATTGTAAGTTCAGGTGAAACTATATAAACTTTGAACATAACTCAGGGCTTTTCTAAAGCACTCTCTATACAGCTCACCTGCTGCCTTTAGTCTGCACATCTCCCCTCAACTGCAGTGCACCTGACTCCTAACACCAGACACTTCCTGCTGGATAGGAAGTAAAACCTGGTCTATGCCCAGTGGGGTGGAAGGCCCTCGCATCTTAGCCTTCTCACCCCTTAGGCAGGGATTACACTTGAGTCTGCAGTGAAGCAGAAGTTTTTTTCCACAGACCGCGTGCAATATGTGAAAAAAAGCAGCAGTGCCTGTATTGTTTTTCCTTGCAGCGGGAAAACACTCATTGCTCCCACTGTAATGCAGTTGTTCATTGGGAAGTATTATGGGCGCTAGTGTACTTTAGGGGACCCAGCAGAAAACCGTATAGGTAACAGTTCTCCAATCGTAGCACCCTCTTTGGGCTCAGCCACACTATAAGCGCTTGTCTGAGTGCTTGTGATTAATTAGCGCTTTCTGAGCACTTTTTAAAAATCGCTCCCATTCACTTTCAATAAATTTCATACATTTTTATGCAATTTTTACCGCGATTTTAGTAGAAGTGAATGGGAGCGATTTTTAAAAAGGGTTCGCTAATCACTCATAAGCGCTCAGAAAAGCGCTTATAGTGTGGCTGAGCTCTAACAGCACAAAGCGTTGTCATTGGCAAAATAGTTTACTACAACCTACCAGTTCCAGAGGGTGCCGTCCACCCAATTACGTTAGTGGAATTTCCCTGTGAGGTTACCTTCTGGGCCCCCTAGTGTAACATTATGTGTGCTTTTGCTTCGTGAAAAACACATGTAATTTTTGGCAAGTGTGACCCCTGTCTGAGGGCTTGATTCACTAAACCGTAAACCGTAACTCATATCACGGTCGCGCCAGCCTTTTCGCGCACAATTTAGAGTTTTGCGCGCGTTTTCACACTCAATCGCAAATTTTCGCTTGTGATCTCGTGTGAAAATTTGTAATTTAGTGCAAAAATTTGCGACAAACGCGAAATTGTGCATGAAAACGCTAGCACGGCCGTGATATGAGTTATCACGGTTTAGTGAATCAAGCCCCAAGAGCGCTACTGAGCGCTTTGAAAAGCGTTTGGCTAATGTATTTGAATGGAGCCAGAGCAATTTGTTTTTTCCCCAAAAGCAAACTCGGGTCCTGCAGCATTTTTTGAGGCAATTCAGCCTCAATCTCGTGTGAAAATTTGCTATTTAGTGCAAAAATTTGCGACAAACGCGAAATTGTGCATGAAAACGCTAGCACGGCCGTGATATGAGTTATCACGGTTTAGTGAATCAAGCCCCAAGAGCGCTACTGAGCGCTTTGAAAAGCGTTTGGCTAATGTATTTAAATGGAGCCAGAGCGATTTGTTTTTTCCCCAAAAGCAAACTCGGGTCCTGCAGCATTTTTTGAGGCAATTCAGCCTCAATGTTAAGTGTAGGAAAGTGGCAAATCCCTCCGAAAAGTGCTAGATCAGAGTGATCTTCCAAGAGTTTTTGTTACAGAAGCTGTTCAGTTACAGCTCTACTGTAACAATAAATAAAAAACGCTACACCAAAACACTCCGAAAATCGCTAGGCATGATTAGAAAATCGCTCTGCACATGCCTAGAATTGCCTAGAAAAATCACTTCAGAAAGCGCTGAACTTTTGTAATTACCCTCTGATTGCTAATCAAAAATCCCTGGACTAATTTCTGGGTACAGACAAGATTTAAAGGGACCACACAACAAAAGTGGGAGGAATATACCTTCCATCCAGGACTAGGACGTGCCCCTTAATCCTGTAATACTGAAAAGATTGAGATACAGTAATTGTCCAAGTTAGTTTAACCACTTATGGACTGCAGTCATAAACCCCTTAACCTTTTGGGGATCAAGTACGTTGAATCAATGTCCAGCAGGTGGTGCTACCGTTCTGACTGGACGTTGATTCAACGTCCGCGCTAACGAACCGTCCCGATGCGATCGTGCGCACCGGAGAGGGGAGAATAAGCTGTCATATGACAGCTGGCATCTCCCCTCAGTGATCAGCAGCCATTGCGTATGGCTGCTGATCATGTGATCACTACGATCGGCGTCAGAGGATCCACTCACCTCCCTAAAGTTCCCAAGAAGATCGGCGCCCCCCACCGCTCTTGCTGGCATTCCTGCTCCTTCTGACGTCAGCACCGGGTCCCGGCTTGATGACGTCATCAAGCCGTGACGCGGAACTGAGCGGCAGTAGGAGCTGAGATGCCGGCCGGAGCAGAGGGATCCGCTTTCTTTTGGTGCTATTTGATTGCTGCTGTTAATTTTAGTTTTTATTATATTTATCAAAAAATACATGAATTTTGTCAAAAAATGATTTTTTTTAACTTTCTGTGCTGACATTTTTCAAATAAAGTAAAATTTCTATATAAATTGTTGTCCAAATTTATTGTGCTACATGTCTGATAAAAAGTTTGGGTTTGGGTAAAAGTTATAGTGTTTACAAACTATGGTGAAAAAAAGTGAATTTTCCCATTTTGGAGCATCTCTGACTTTTCTGAGCACCTGTCATGTTTCATGAGGTGCTAGAATTCCAGGATAGTGTAAATACCCAAATGACCCCATTTTGGAAAGAAGACATCCCAAAGTATTCACTGAGAGGCATGGTGAGTTCATAGAAGATTTTATTTTTTGTCACAAGTTAGCGATAAATGACACTTTGTGTCAATTTTTTTTTTTTTTTTAAAGTTTCCACTTCTGCTAACTTGTGACAAAAAAAAAAAAAAAATGAAATCTGCCACAGACTCTCCATGACCCTCTCTAAAAACTTTGGGGTGTCTACTTTCCAAAATGGGGTCACTTGTGGGGTGTGTTTACTGTCCTGGCATTTTGGTGGGTGCTAAATTGTAAGTACCCCTGTAAAGCCTAAAGGTGCTCATAGGACTTTGGGCCCCTTAGCGCACCTAGGCTGCAAAAAAGTGTCACACATGTGGTATCGCCGTACTCAGGAGAAATATTATAATGTATTTTGGGGTGTATTTTTACACATACCCATGCTGGGTGGGAGAAATATCTTTGAAATTCGATTTTTTTTGATTTTTTTTACACACAATTGTCCATTTACAGAGATATTTCTCCCACCCAGCATGGGTATGTGCAAAAGTACACCCCAAAACACATTATACTACTTCTCCTGAGTACGGCGATACACATTAGGCCGTACTCTCTGCGTCATGAGTGACGTCACGCTCATACGCAGAGAGCGCCCGGCAACAGGAGCGCGATCTAGGACGCGCTCCGCCGGGCAGCGCAGGCGTACTACTCCGGGTCATTGCGACCCGGAAGTAGTAAGAGGCCCAGAGAGGTTCGCCAGGCGAACTGTTCGGCCCAACACTAGTAGCAATGACATTTTTCCCTTGAACAGAATAAATAAAAAAAAAACATAACGGCAAAAGAAAGTGTTTACTCATCTCTCCTATACGCAGGTCAGAAGCAGGAAATATGGGCGCCAGAGTCGCGTACGTAAAAGGTGCCCATACAAATACTGTTTATTACAGGACATTTTGGTACCCGATAAATAGCGGAGCTGCTATAAACGATAGTTTTATTCTCACTCTATGTCCACTTGGATAGTGGATATTGCACTCCAGGACCCAGGCCACTAACTCCGGTTGCAAGGTTAGTGCTGCTAACTCAGGTTGCAAGGTTAGTGCTGCTGATCGGTATTATGGGGTTACTTTATGGCATGCATGACTTTGCACATGCTCAGCAGCATTTGTATGCTATTTTGATGGGTATGCTGAAATGTTGGAACACCAGGACTGCACTTTTCTGTTTTTGTGTGCATTTTCTGCAGAGGAAAACTAATGCTGCATACACACTTGAGATAAAAGTCTTTGGAAAAGGCAAGATCACAGACCAATCTTACCCCCTTCCATGTAGTATGAGAGCCATACCTACACAGTCTATTCTATGGAGCTGCACTCCCCACCAGATAGAAATCTTTGCAAGATGCTGCACACAAATATGCTGTACACATTCGATCATTTGCAGGAAGAGATCTTTTGCAGATAATGATCTTTTGAATGTGTACGGGCATCTTTGTGTGCAGCATCTTGCAAAGATTTCTATCTGATGGGGAGTGCAGCTCCATAGAATAGACTGTAGAGTATGGCTCTCATACTACATGGAATGGGGTAAAATTGGTCTGTGATCTTGCCTTTTCCAAAGACTTTTATCTCAAGTGTGTATGAAGCATAAGAAACCAATGTTAATCAATAGACTAGCACACACCTGAATGTGTTTTTCCCATGAAGAAAAAAAACGTGACAGCAGTGAAGCACTATATGCATTTTCTCTATCAATTACATTAGCGTCTGTAAAACACACACATTTTTCCACGTACAAACACACATGGTGTGCAGAAAAACACCCACAGAAAACTGAGAGACAAGTATGCTCCTAGCCTAAGCCAGGGAATTGTAAGTTCAGGTGAAACTATATAAACTTTGAACATAACTCAGGGCTTTTCTAAAGCACTCTCTATACAGCTCACCTGCTGCCTTTAGTCTGCACATCTCCCCTCAACTGCAGTGCACCTGACTCCTAACATCAGACACTTCCTGCTGGATAGGAAGTAAAACCTGGTCTATGCCCAGTGGGGTGGAAGGCCCTCGCATCTTAGCCTTCTCACCCCTTAGGCAGGGATTACACTTGAGTCTGCAGTGAAGCAGAAGTTTTTTTCCACAGACCGCGTGCAATATGTGAAAAAAAGCAGCAGTGCCTGTATTGTTTTTCCTTGCAGCGGGAAAACACTCATTGCTCCCACTGTAATGCAGTTGTTCATTGGGAAGCATTATGGGCGCTAGTGTACTTTAGGGGACCCAGCAGAAAACCGTATAGGTAACAGTTCTCCAATCGTAGCACCCTCTTTGGGCTCAGCCACACTATAAGCGCTTGTCTGAGTCCTTGTGATTAATTAGCGCTTTCTGAGCACTTTTTAAAAATCGCTCCCATTCACTTTCAATAAATTTCATACATTTTTATGCAATTTTTACCGCGATTTTAGTAAAAGTGAATGGGAGCGATTTTTAAAAAGGGTTCGCTAATCACTCATAAGCGCTCAGAAAAGCGCTTATAGTGTGGCTGAGCTCTAACAGCACAAAGCGTTGTCATTGGCAAAATAGTTTACTACAACCTACCAGTTCCAGAGGGTGCCGTCCACCCAATTACGTTAGTGGAATTTCCCTGTGAGGTTACCTTCTGGGCCCCCTAGTGTAACATTATGTGTGCTTTTGCTTCGTGAAAAACACATGTAATTTTTGGCAAGTGTGACCCCTGTCTGAGGGCTTGATTCACTAAACCGTAAACCGTAACTCATATCACGGTCGCGCCAGCCTTTTCGCGCACAATTTAGAGTTTTGCGCGCGTTTTCACACTCAATCGCAAATTTTCGCTTGCGATCTCGTGTGAAAATTTGTAATTTAGTGCAAAAATTTGCGACAAACGCGAAATTGTGCATGAAAACGCTAGCACGGCCGTGATATGAGTTATCACGGTTTAGTGAATCAAGCCCCAAGAGCGCTACTGAGCGCTTTGAAAAGCGTTTGGCTAATGTATTTGAATGGAGCCAGAGCAATTTGTTTTTTCCCCAAAAGCAAACTCGGGTCCTGCAGCATTTTTTGAGGCAATTCAGCCTCAATCTCGTGTGAAAATTTGCTATTTAGTGCAAAAATTTGCGACAAACGCGAAATTGTGCATGAAAACGCTAGCACGCCCGTGATATGAGTTATCACGGTTTAGTGAATCAAGCCCCAAGAGCGCTACTGAGCGCTTTGAAAAGCGTTTGGCTAATGTATTTAAATGGAGCCAGAGCGATTTGTTTTTTCCCCAAAAGCAAACTCGGGTCCTGCAGCATTTTTTGAGGCAATTCAGCGTCAATGTTAAGTGTAGGAAAGTGGCAAATCCCTCCGAAAAGTGCTAGATCAGAGTGATCTTCCAAGAGTTTTTGTTACAGAAGCTGTTCAGTTACAGCTCTACTGTAACAATAAATAAAAAACGCTACACCAAAACACTCCGAAAATCGCTAGGCATGATTAGAAAATCGCTCTGCACATGCCTAGAATTGCCTAGAAAAATCACTTCAGAAAGCGCTGAACTTTTGTAATTACCCTCTGATTGCTAATCAAAAATCCCTGGACTAATTTCTGGGTACAGACAAGATTTAAAGGGACCACACAACAAAAGTGGGAGGAATATACCTTCCATCCAGGACTAGGACGTGCCCCTTAATCCTGTAATACTGAAAAGATTGAGATACAGTAATTGTCCAAGTTAGTTTAACCACTTATGGACTGCAGTCATAAACCCCTTAACCTTTTGGGGATCAAGTACGTTGAATCAATGTCCAGCAGGTGGTGCTACCGTTCTGACTGGACGTTGATTCAACGTCCGCGCTAACGAACCGTCCCGATGCGATCGTGCGCACCGGAGAGGGGAGAATAAGCTGTCATATGACAGCTGGCATCTCCCCTCAGTGATCAGCAGCCATTGCGTATGGCTGCTGATCATGTGATCACTACGATCGGCGTCAGAGGATCCACTCACCTCCCTAAAGTTCCCAAGACGATCGGCGCCCCCCACCGCTCTTGCTGGCATTCCTGCTCCTTCTGACGTCAGCACCGGGTCCCGGCTTGATGACGTCATCAAGCCGTGACGCGGAACTGAGCGGCAGTAGGAGCTGAGATGCCGGCCGGAGCAGAGGGATCCGCTTTCTTTTGGTGCTATTTGATTGCTGCTGTTAATTTTAGTTTTTATTATATTTATCAAAAAATACTTGAATTTTGTCAAAAAATGATTTTTTTTTAACTTTCTGTGCTGACATTTTTCAAATAAAGTAAAATTTCTATATAAATTGTTTTCCAAATTTATTGTGCTACATGTCTGATAAAAAGTTTGGGTTTGGGTAAAAGTTATAGTGTTTACAAACTATGGTGAAAAAAAGTGAATTTTCCCATTTTGGAGCATCTCTGACTTTTCTGAGCACCTGTCATGTTTCATGAGGTGCTAGAATTCCAGGATAGTGTAAATACCCAAATGACCCCATTTTGGAAAGAAGACATCCCAAAGTATTCACTGAGAGGCATGGTGAGTTCATAGAAGATTTTATTTTTTGTCACAAGTTAGCGATAAATGACACTTTGTGTCAATTTTTTTTTTTTAAAGTTTCCACTTCTGCTAACTTGTGACAAAAAAAAAAAAAAATGAAATCTGCCACAGACTCTCCATGACCCTCTCTAAAAACTTTGGGGTGTCTACTTTCCAAAATGGGGTCACTTGTGGGGTGTGTTTACTGTCCTGGCATTTTGGTGGGTGCTAAATTGTAAGTACCCCTGTAAAGCCTAAAGGTGCTCATAGGACTTTGGGCCCCTTAGCGCACCTAGGCTGCAAAAAAGTGTCACACATGTGGTATCGCCGTACTCAGGAGAAATATTATAATGTATTTTGGGGTGTATTTTTACACATACCCATGCTGGGTGGGAGAAATATCTTTGAAATTCGATTTTTTTGATTTTTTTTACACACAATTGTCCATTTACAGAGATATTTCTCCCACCCAGCATGGGTATGTGCAAAAGTACACCCCAAAACACATTATACTACTTCTCCTGAGTACGGCGATACACATTAGGCCGTACTCTCTGCGTCATGAGTGACGTCACGCTCATACGCAGAGAGCGCCCGGCAACAGGAGCGCGATCTAGGACGCGCTCCGCCGGGCAGCGCAGGCGTACTACTCCGGGTCATTGCGACCCGGAAGTAGTAAGAGGCCCAGAGAGGTTCGCCAGGCTAACTGTTCGGCCCAACACTAGTAGCAATGACATTTTTCCCTTGAACAGAATAAATAAAAAAAAAACATAACGGCAAAAGAAAGTGTTTACTCATCTCTCCTATACGCAGGTCAGAAGCAGGAAATATGGGCGCCAGAGTCGCGTACGTAAAGGTGCCCATACAAATACTGTTTATTACAGGACATTTTGGTACCCGATAAATAGCGGAGCTGCTATAAACGATAGTTTTATTCTCACTCTATGTCCACTTGGATAGTGGATATTGCACTCCAGGACCCAGGCCACTAACTCCGGTTGCAAGGTTAGTGCTGCTAACTCAGGTTGCAAGGTTAGTGCTGCTGATCGGTATTGTGGGGTTACTTTATGGCATGCATGACTTTGCACATGCTCAGCAGCATTTGTATGCTATTTTGATGGGTATGCTGAAATGTTGGAACACCAGGACTGCACTTTTCTGTTTTTGTGTGCATTTTCTGCAGAGGAAAACTAATGCTGCATACACACTTGAGATAAAAGTCTTTGGAAAAGGCAAGATCACAGACCAATCTTACCCCCTTCCATGTAGTATGAGAGCCATACCTACACAGTCTATTCTATGGAGCTGCACTCCCCACCAGATAGAAATCTTTGCAAGATGCTGCACACAAATATGCTGTACACATTCGATCATTTGCAGGAAGAGATCTTTTGCAGATAATGATCTTTTGAATGTGTACGGGCATCTTTGTGTGCAGCATCTTGCAAAGATTTCTATCTGATGGGGAGTGCAGCTCCATAGAATAGACTGTAGAGTATGGCTCTCATACTACATGGAATGGGGTAAAATTGGTCTGTGATCTTGCCTTTTCCAAAGACTTTTATCTCAAGTGTGTATGAAGCATAAGAAACCAATGTTAATCAATAGACTAGCACACACCTGAATGTGTTTTTCCCATGAAGAAAAAAAACGTGACAGCAGTGAAGCACTATATGCATTTTCTCTATCAATTACATTAGCGTCTGTAAAACACACACATTTTCCCACGTACAAACACACATGGGGCTCTATTCATAAAAAAGATGTGGCGAAAAAACTCCTGGAGGTAAAATACCGCAGCGGTATTTTACACTTCTGGGTGGTCATTCAAAAAAATCTTGAAAGCTGCGATGCAAGAGCGGAGATCTCCCGCTGAAGGCTGGCGGTAAGCTGTCGGAAGGCATGCGGAAACACTTCAGCCGGCAGAGTCCCTCCGTGCACTGCTCTCTCTGGGAGGTCTGTCCCATTCACTTGTATGTAATCCGCAAAATCAGAGGAAGCGGTATTTCCCGTCCACATACCGCTTCCTCTAATCTTTATGAATGGCCATTTTGTTACTTTTTTCTAGATAAATCTAGAAAAACACTGGAGAAGGCGGAAATTTCTCGCTCTGCTGGGGGATTGTAGATTTTCATGCGGGAACAGCTTTTATGAATGCCCACTTTGCTAAATGGACGGGAAAATCCGCTGTTTTGAGCGGAAAACTTGCGGTAAGGTTTTATGAATAGAGCCCATGGTGTGCAGAAAAACACCCACAGAAAACTGAGAGACAAGTATGCTCCTAGCCTAAGCCAGGAAATTGTAAGTTCAGGTGAAACTATATAAACTTTGAACATAACTCAAGGCTTTTCTACAGCACTCTCTATACAGCTCACCTGCTGTTTTTAGTCTGCACATCTCCCCTCAACTGCAGTGCACCTGACTCCTAACACCAGACACTTCCTGCTGGATAGGAAGTAAAACCTGGTCTATGCCCAGTGGGGAGGAAGGCCCTCGCATCTTAGCCTTCTCACCCCTTAGGCAGGGATTACACTTGAGTCTGCAGTGAAGCAGAAGTTTTTTTCCACAGACCGCGTGCAATATGTGAAAAAAAGCAGCAGTGCCTGTATTGTTTTTCCCTGCAGCGGGAAAACACTCATTGCTCCCACTGTAATGCAGTTGTTCATTGGGAAGCATTATGGGCGCTAGTGTACTTTAGGGGACCCAGCAGAAAACCGTATAGGTAACAGTTCTCCAATCGTAGCACCCTCTTTGGGCTCAGCCACACTATAAGCGCTTGTCTGAGTGCTTGTGATTAATTAGCGCTTTCTGAGCACTTTTTAAAAATCGCTCCCATTCACTTTAGTTACATTTCATAAATTTTTATGCAATTTTACCACGATTTTAATAAAAGTGAATTGGAGCGATTTTTAAAAAGCGTTCGCTAATCACTCATAAGCGCTCAGAAAAGCGCTTATAGTGTGGCTGAGCCCTAACAGCACAAAGCGTTGTCATTGGCAAAATCGTTTACTACAACCTACCAGTTCCAGAGGGTGCCGTCCACCCAATGACGTTAGTGGAATTTCCCTGTGAGGTTACCTTCTGGGCCCCCTAGTGCAACATTATGTGTGCTTTTGCATCATGAAAAACACATGTAATTTTTGGCAAGTGTGACCCCTGTCTGAGGGCTTGATTCACTAAACCGTAAACCGTAACTCATATCACGGTCGCGCCAGCCTTTTCGCGCACAATTTAGAGTTTTGCGCGCGTTTTCACACTCAATCGCAAATTTTCGTTTGCGATCTCGTGTGAAAATTTGTAATTTAGTGTAAAAATTTGAGACAAACGCGAAATTGCGCATGAAAACGCTAGCACGGCCGTGATATGAGTTATCACGGTTTAGTGAATCAAGCCCCAAGAGCGCTACTGAGCGCTTTGAAAAGCGTTTGGCTAATGTATTTGAATGGAGCCAGAGCGATTTGTTTTTTCCCCAAATGCAAACTCGGGTCCTGCAGCATTTTTTGAGGCAATTCAGCCTCAATGTTAAGTGTAGGAAAGTGGCAAATCCCTCCAAAAAGCGCTAGATCAGAGTGATCTTCCAAGAGTTTTTGTTACAGAAGCTGTTCAGTTACAGCTCTACTGTAACAATAAATAAAAAACACTACACCAAAACACTCCGAAAATCGCTAGGCATGATTAGAAAATCGCTCTGCACATGCCTAGAATTGCCTAGAAAAATCACTTCAAAAAGCGCTGAACTTTTGTAATTACCCTCTGATTGCTAATCAAAATCCCTGGACTAATTTCTGGGTACAGACAAGATTTAAAGGGACCACACAACAAAAGTGGGAGAAATATACCTTCCATCCAGGACTAGGACGTGCCCCTTAATCCTGTAATATTGAAAAGATTGAGATACAGTAATTGTCCAAGTTAGTTTAACCCAGGGGTAGGGAACCTATGGCTAGGGAGCCATATGTGGCTCTTTTGATGGCTGCATCTGGCTCACAGACAAATCAGTAGGGGTTGGTTCACTAAACTTCACTGCTCAAGCAGCACAGCTTAGTGTGGCAGCGCAAGTAAGATTTTCAAAGTAGGCACGCTACTGCTGCAGCATGCACTACTAACTTGTGCTCCCCACCAAAACTAGCAGCTGCTCCAATTGTCCCACTCTGGATCCTGTGAGGTCCAGTGACTTTGTAGGACGAGATCCCCGCACTTTGATAGGCCTAATAGGCTCCTTGTCACTTGACAGGCAGCCTATTGGGCCAAAGTGCGGGGATCTCGTCCTACAAAGTGAATCAACCCCCAAGTCAGCTAGCTAATTGTACAAGCTGTTAGTCTGTATTTCTCCTGTCTGGCTCTCGGGGAAACTGCTGATGTTGCTGAAACCCAAGAGAAGCTGAAGACGTGTCTGACACTTCCGGTTTCCGGCAGATCAACCGTATACACATCTCTATGGCGACAGGGACGTGAGCCCTCTGCTGCGCATGCCCACTGTCCCAGTTTGAAACCTATTGTATGGCTCTCACAGAAATACATTTTAAAATGTGTGGCGTTTATGGCTCTCTCAGCCGAAAAGGCTCCTGACCCCTGGTTTAACCACTTAAGGACAGCAGTCATAAAACCCCTTAACCTTTTGGGGATCAAGTACGTTGAATCAACGTCCAGCAGGTGGTGCTACCATTCTGACTGGACGTTGATTCAACGTCCGCGCTAACGAACCGTCCCGACGCGATCGTGCGCACCGGAGAGGGGAGAATAAGCTGTCATATGACAGCTGGCATCTCCCCTCAGTGATCAGCAGCCATTGCGTATGGATCCACTCACCTCCCTGCCGTTCCCGTGACGATTGGCGCCCCCCACCGCTCTTGCTGGCATTTCTGCTCCTTCTGACGTCAGCACCGGGTCCCGGCTTGATGACAGAGCGGCAGTAGGAGCTGAGATGCCGGCCGGAGCAGAGGGATTTGATTGCTGCTGTTAATTTGATTGCTGCTGTTAATTTTAGTTTTTAGTTTTTATTATATTCATCAAAAAATACATGAATTTTGTCAAAATTGATTTTTTTAACTTTCTGTGCTGACATTTTTCAAATAAAGTAAAATTTCTATATCATTTTTTGTCCAAATTTATTGTGCTACATGTCTGATAAAAAGTTTGGGTTTGGGTAAAAGTTATAGTGTTTACAAACTATGGTGAAAAAAGTGAATTTTCCCATTTTGAAGCATCTCTGACTTTTCTGAGCACGTCATGTTTCGTGAGGTGCTAGAATTCCAGGATAGTGTAAATACCCCCCAAATGACCCCATTTTGGAAAGAAGACATCCCAAAGTATTCACTAAGAGGCATGGTGAGTTCATAGAAGATTTTATTTTTTGTCACAAGTTAGCGGAAAATGACAATTTTTTTTTTTAAAGTTTCCATTTCTGCTAACTTGTGACAAAAAAAAAAAATCCAATCTGCCACAAACTCTCCATGACCCTCTCTAAAAACTTTGGGGTGTCTACTTTCCAAAATGGGGTCACTTGTGGGGTGTGTTTACTGTCCTGGCATTTTGGTGGGTGCTAAATTGTAAGTACCCCTGTAAAGCCTAAAGGTGCTCATAGGACTTTGGGCCCCTTAGCGCACCTAGGCTGCAAAAAAGTGTCACACATGTGGTATCGCCGTACTCAGGAGAAATATTATAATATATTTTGGGGTGTATTTTTACACATACCCATGCTGGGTGGGAGAAATATTTTTGAAATTCAATTTTTTTTGATTTTTTTACACACAATTGTCCATTTACAGAGATATTTTTCCCACCCAGCATGGGTATGTGCAAAAGTACACCCCAAAACACATTATACTACTTCTCCTGAGTACGGCGATACCACATGCGTGACCCTTTTTTGCAGCGTAGGTGCGCTAAGGGGCCCAACGTCCTATGAGTACCTTTAGGATTTCACAGGTCATTTTGAGGCATTTGGTTTCTAGACTACTCCTCGCGGTTTTGGGCCCCTAAAATGCCAGGGCAGTATAGGAACCCCACAAGTGACCCCATTTTAGAAAGAAGACACCCCAAGGTATTCTGTTAGGAGTATGGTGAGTTCATAGAAGATTTAAATTTTTTGTCACAAGTTAGCGGAAATTGATTTTTATTGTTTTTTTTTCGCAAAGTGTCATTTTCCACTAACTTGTGCCAAAAAATAAAATCTTCTATGAACTTACCATACTCCTAACGGAATACCTTGGGGTGTCTTCTTTCTAAAAAGGGGGTCACTTGTGGGGTTCCTATACTGCCCTGGCATTTTAGGGGCCCAAAACCGTGAGGAGTAGTCTGGAAACCAAATGCCTCAAAATGACTGTTCAGGGGGTATAAGCATCTGCAAATTTTGATGACAGGTGGTCTATGAGGGCCTGAATTTTGTGGAACCGGTCAAAAGCAGGGTGGCCTCTTAGATGACAGGTTGTATTGGCACTGAAGTGCAGGAAGCGCAGGATGTTTTCAAATGGTGACCTGGACATGGCAGCAGAGAACATGGGCATGTGATGTATTGGGTGCGTAGACCAATAAGACCGCAATACATTATTTTGGACTAGACCCGTGTTAAGGAGAAGGCCAGGGCCGGATTTACCATAAGGCACCCTAGGCTCGTGCCTACAGGCGCCTGATTGGGCAAAGGGCGGGGTTAAATCATGCCCTATTAAAATTAAAAACAACACTAATACCAGCGCCGCCCGCTGCCTCCTCCGTGCACCATGATCCGGTGGCCGCGGCCACCCGCAACTACAGTGAGGGCGGCTAGTCACACACAGTATCTGTCATTACGTGCCGCTCTCCACACCCATTGCCCGCCCTATTCATGCCTGCACGCAGCGCTGCAAGTGAACAGCAGGCTGCGTGCATAGGCGGTGGGGGAGCGGCGCAATTGTTTCTCTCTGTTGCCGGCTGGAGTCCTGGGAGTGTGGAAAACCACGTGTGCGGCCAAGACGATGGCGAGGGACTGGACCCACTTACCAGCAAAATTAGCCTGTCTGGCTGCGCTGGTACGCCCAGAGCCATGATCGAAGGGGATAGAGGACTAATCCAGCAGCAGCGCAGGTAGGCAAAAAGATCCGCTCCAGCCGACTTTCTGCTCTCCTGCTCCATGCGTCCAGCGTTTACGTCACCTAGCAGCGCCCCCTGCGTCTTCTCCATGGTTACAGCGCTTGACCATGGAGAAGATGTAGGGGGCGCAGCTGAGTGACGTCAACGCTGGACGCATGGAGCGTCCTTTGAAGTGGGTCTCTACCTCTTGCTGAAGGACTGCAGGATGTCCCTGCTGCCACTGGGTCTTCTCCACAACCCGAGTACCTCTTCTCCAACCGCCCCCCCCCCTCTCTCGGCCACTTGAGATATTGGGTAGAAGAAGGACTTACTGACGGTCCCCCAACTCCACCTGGAGCCCCGCCCACTCAGACACCTGGGGGAGCCGCTACTGCCATAAAGTGGACCTGAACTCTTGCCCAGGACAGAGAGAAATGCAGCCTGTATGTAAGTAGAGGGTGTAGCCTTGCTCATACCCTATCAGTACTTGATCTCTTACACAGGGCAGGAAGGGAAATCCTGCACCCTGCTGTATGCATTTAGAGTTAAACCTGTGTAATTCTCCATTATTTGTGTCTAATCACAAAATTGTACTTGATCTCTCCCCTGTTCCACCTGACTGCCACGGCAGATAAGCTCATTAGTAAGCACAGGATGTTATCAAAATGTCTGCTTCCATGAAAGCAGGAAGTAGAAACACTGGTGATGTATTTTAGGATTTGTATCAGCTGTAACAAAATCGTTATTCTTTAATGGTTCTTATGCTGTTATGTATCTTTTAGAGCACAGAGGAAGTTCTGAGTTCAGCTCCGTTCGCTGACTTCCCTCCTCTACCTGCTCTAACCTCCCACCTACCTACTTTCCTACCCTGACTTACTGCTCTCTGCACCTACCTTCTGTATTCCTCCACCTACCTACCCCCACTGACCCCTCTCTGTGCTGTCTATACCCACTTGCTGCACTCTCCCACCTACCTACCCCCAATGACTACTCTCTTTGCTCTATATACCTACCTACTGCATTCTCCCACCTACCTACCCCCACTGACCCCTCTCTGTGCTGTCTATACCCACTTGCTGTGCTATCCCACCTACCTACTCCCAATGACTACTCTCTTTGCTCTATATACCTACCTACTGCATTCTCCCACCTACCTACCCCCACTGACCCCTCTCTGTGCTGTCTATACCCACTTGCTGTGCTATCCCACCTACCTACTCCCACTGACTACTCTCTGTGCTCTTTATACCTACCTGCTGTGCTCTCCCACCCACCTACCACCACTGTCTCCTCCTAGTAATAGCCTAAGTTTGGTAAATTCCCTTAGTCGTTAGTAATATCTGCGCATTGTTGGTATCTGCGCATTGTTGGTATCTGCCTATTGTTGGTACTTGTCTTTGGTAATATTTGTATTACTTGTGTAGTTTTATTAAAAGGGGGCATGGCATTAGGGGTGTGGTCTGTTTGGGGGGTGGAGTTTAGGGCGCTGGAGCTTATGTGCCTACAGGCTCCTGAGCTGTAAATCCGGCCCTGGAGAAGGCCCCAAAAAATGTTACGTTCGGAAACTTGGAGTGGTTTCCACCGAAAAGGCTGGGCATGGTAGCTTCTTGGATTGGCGGTTGCGTATTGTGTGGCATAACGGTTGGTCTCAGCCACAATTAAGTCGTAGAGATCAGCAGTGATCAGAAAAAAAATTCTGTCACTGCGGTGGGGCGGGTGAGGGTTTGGCCGGGTGATCAGAAGCCCGCAGGGGGCAGATTAGGGCCTGATCTGATGGGTAGGTGTGCTAGGGGGTGACAGGAGGTGGTTGATGGGTGTCTCAGGGTGTGATTAGAGGGGGGAATAGATGCAATCAATGCACTGGGGAGGTGATCGTAAGGGGGTCTGAGGGGGATCTGAGGGTTTGGCCGAGGGATCAGGAGCCCACACGGGGCAAATTAGGGCCTGATCTGATGGATAGGTGTGCTAGGGGGTGACAGGTGGTGACAGGAGGTGATTGATGGGTGTCTCAGGGTGTGATTAGAGGGGGTAATAGATGCAAGCAATGCACTGGGAAGGTGATCGGGGAGGATCTGAGAGTGTGGGCGGGTGATTGGGTGCCCGCAAGGGGCAGATGAGGGTCTGATCTGATGGGTAGCAGTGACAGGTGGTGACAGGGGGGATTGATGGGTGATCAGTGGGTGATTAGAGGGGAGAACAGATGTAAATAATGCACTGGTGAGGTGATAAGGGGAGGTCTGAGGGCAATCTGAGGGTGTGGGCAGGTAATTGGGTGCCCGCAAGGGACAGATTAGGGTCTGATCTGATGGGTAGCAGTGACAGGTGGTGACAGGGGGTGATTGATGGGTGATCAGTGGGTGATTAGAGGGGAGAACAGATGTAAATAATGCACTGGCGAGGTGATAAAGGGGGGGTCTGAGGGCAATCTGAGGGTGTGGGCGGGTGTTTGGGTGCCCACAAGGGGCAGATTATTGTCTGATCTGATGGGTAGCAGTAACAGGTGGTGATAGGGGGTGACGGGGTGATTGATAGGTGATCAGGGTGTGATTAGAGGGGAGAATAGATGCAAGCAATGCACTGGCGAGGTGATCATGGAGGAGTCTGAGGGCGATATGAGGGTGTGGGCGGGTAATTGGGTGCCCGCAAGGGGCAGATTAGGGTCTGATCTGATGGGTAGCAGTGACAGGTGGTGACAGGGGGTGATTGATGGGTGATCAGTGGGTGATTGGAGGGGAGAACAGATGTAAATAATGCACTGGGGAGGTGATAAGGGGTGGGGGTCTGAGGGCAATCTGAGGGTGTGGGTGGGTTTTTGGGTGCCCGCAAGGGGCAGATTAGGGTCTAAACTGCTGGGTAGCAGTGACAGGTGGTGACAGGGGGTGACGGGGTGATTGATAGGTGATCAGGGTGTGATTAGAGGGGAGAATAGATGCAAGCAATGCACATGCGAGGTGATCAGGGGGGGGGGGGGGTTGAGGGCTATCTGAGGGTGTGGGCGGGTAATTGGGTGCCCTCAAGGGGCAGATTAGGGTCTGATCTGATGGGTAGCAGTGACAGGGGGTGATTGATGGGTGATCAGTGGGTGAAAAGAGGGGAAAACAAATGTTAACAATGCACTTGGGAGGTGATCTGAGGGGGTTCTGCGGGCAATCTGAGGGTGTGGGCGGGTGATCAGGTGCCCGCAAGGGGCAGATTAGGGTCTGATCTGATGGGTGGCAGTGACAGATGGTGACAGGGGGTGATTGATGGGTGATTGACAGGCGATTGACAGGTGATCAGTGGGTGATTACAGGGGAGAATAGATGTATACAGTACACGGGGAGGGGGGGTCTGGGGAGGATCTGAGGGTGTGGGGGGTGATCAGGAGCCCCCAGGGGGCAGTTTAGGACCTAATCTAAAAAATAGCGTTGACAGATAGTGACAGGGGGTGATTAGGGGGGTGATTGGGTGCAAACAGTGGTCGGGGGGGTGATCAGGGGGGGGGTCTGAGGGGTGCTGTGGGCGATCAGGGGGCAGGGGGGGCAGGATCAGTGTTTGTGTGTGGTTACCAGGGGAGCTGCCTCCTGCCCTGGTGGTCCCTCAATCACTGGGACCACCAGGGCAGGAGGTAGCCTGTATAATACGCTTTGTATACATTACAAAGCGTATTATACGCTTACTATGCGGCAGATCGGGGGTTAACAACCGGCCGGCGCTGCTAATTGGCCGGCGGGTTGACGTCGCGGGTTGGTGGAGTCTAATGCTGGCGGATGCGCACGCATCACTGCGTGCGATCCCCGGCTATTCAGTCCCCCAGGTGCCAATTGGCGTTACGCGGTCCTGGGGGTGCCACTTTGCCACCGCCAATTGGCTGTGGGTGGTTGGCAAGTGGTTAAAGGGACCCTGAACAGAGGTGAAAAAAAGCAAATCTGGCCTTACCTAGGGCTTCCTCCAGCCCCCGTAGCACGCGAGTATTCTCTGGTCCCCCACCGTCTTACATAATGGCTGCTCCAGTAGGTACGCAACTTCAGCTGTGGGGCCTCTATGAGGCATGCTATGGTGCCATTCTGGGTGCTGTGGTGGCTCTATGGGGCATACTGGGTGCTGTGGTGCCATGAGCCCCTTTATGGAGTATGCACCGTTGTGTGTCCTCACTGTTCCTTCCTGGAGATTCTTCCCCTAGAATTCGAGAAGCGGACACTAGGAGTTCTAGTGTCTGATTTATTCTCAGACACTAGAGGGAGAGGCTTGGAAGAGAAGATGTCTGCAGACTCTGGAGACTAAGCAGCCGGTGGCGAGTACTGCCATTCGCTGCCCGACTCTGCCTAAGGGACATCTGGGGCACCCCAGAATAGATCCCTGGCATGTGCCACTGATCTTTGGGGCTAGCAACGCCCCTGCTATAGAGTAGTCTAAAACCTGTCAGTTCTGTCAGATTTTTACAACCTGCTGTAAGGCCCAGTGCACACCAAAATGCGGTAGCGTAATTGCAAAAGCTCAGCGCTTTTTGAAGTGTTTTGGTGTAGCATATTTTATTTTTTGTTACAGTAGAACTGTAACTGAACAGCTTCTGTAACAAAAACGCTCTGCTCTAGCGCTTTTCAGACCGATTTTCCACTTTCCTATACTTAACATTGAGGCAGAATCACCTCAGAAATCCGCAAAAATGCTGCAGGACCCAAGTTTGCTTTTGGGGAAAAAAACTAATCACTCTGGTGTGCACCATTCCATTGTAATACATTAGCCAAGCACTTTTCAAAGCTTAAAGAGGAGCTGTTAGGTATAGGGTCTCAGAGAAAAAAAACACATATATCAGTAGCTAAATATTGGCTGTACTTACATTACATTTGCATTTCACTGTCCACGTTTGGATTTCACAGAATTTTTATATAGTATTTGCAGAGAATGATGCTCCTGACAGCTCATGGCAGGTTCCATGTTTGTCTGTCTTGTATGAAGCCAATTGTGACGTATTATCCTCCCTTACCTTGCTTCCTGATGATTCGACTCACAAAAAAGATCAGGATCAAAGATCCTAATGGTTCATGATCGACAACACTACTGTGCAGTGAATATTAATTAGCCATGTGGCTAGGAACAATAGCGGACTCATGCAGTATACTCTAACGGAACATGTGCCCTGTGAACAGCACATTGATTTTTCAGTGCTGTGAGCTGGGCTGCAAATTACAAGCTGCTGTAACATGAGCCTGTAACTTCTCACTGTGAAAGCAGCCTTAGGGCGGGATAGGGAAATGAAGGGGAGGACCAAGGGAGTGCAGTGGGGAGAAGAATCAGCCCCAGAATGCTTTGCAGTATCTGTTATGCGTCCTGCCGGCTTCCTTAGGAGCTTGGGAATAAAGAGCCTTGCTGTTCAGCAAAAATCTAAGTAAGGGAATTTTTAACTTCAGTATTGCCTTTTTGGCTTCCTTCTAAACTGTTTAACACAGGAGAATAGAGGTTTAAATTAGCTTTTGCAGCCTGGCAGTTATTCTTTAAGCGTTTTAAAAAAGGCTCAGAACCGCTCTTGGGGCTTGATTCACAAAGCGGTGCTAACTGTTAGCACACCTGTGAAAACTCCCTTAGCACGTCTAAACCAGCTTTTGGCGCGCAAAACTTTATGCACGTAAAACTTTATGCGTACACTGCACAGAGCGCAGGGCGCTCCGCACGAAGTGCCCATTAAAGCCTATGGGACTTAGCGCGCGCATAGGACTTTGCGTGCGTAAAACTTTGCGCGCAAAACTTTGCGCGCGATCTGATTGAAAAATCCGGTGCTAACCTACTTAGCACCCTGGTTAACACGTCTAAAGACTTTAGACGTGCTAAGTAGTGGTGCTCAAATACCCCTTTTTAAAATTCGAGTTTGGTCGAATTCGAATAGTAAATTATTCGAGGTCATTCGAATATTCGAGTCGAATAATTTTTACTATTCGATTCGACCTCGGACTTCGAGCTCACTATTCGAGTCGGTATTCGAGCTAACTATTCGAGCTGACTATTCGAATTGGCCTTAAATAGCTTCCAACACTTGTTTTGAGGGTGAATGATGCAAGAAACCTCTTTTTTTCCAAGTAACAACAGCAAGTGATTATGTGGGGATGTTCCTTTAAAAAAAAATGTGGAAAGAGAAGTTGTGTCCTTAATTTTGTTCAGTAGTGTTACTGTATATACTTCTTCTTCTTCTTCTTCTTCTTCTTCTTCTTCTTCTTCTTCTTCTTCTTCTTCTTCTTCTTCTTCTTCTTCTTCTTCTTCTTCTTCTTCTTCTTCTTCTCCTTCCTTTTCAATATCGTCTTCTTCTTCTTCACGTATTTCTCTTTTCAATTTTTTTTTAAAGAAATGCAGCTATTTTTGAGCGTAACAAATAGCTGGTGGGCGCACGCATGTTGGAAGCGCCATTGTATGTGCTCCCTGGCAGTGGAAACACAAAGACAGCAGGAGGTAAATTCATCAGCAGGAGGAGGAGGATGAGTGTGTGGCAGCAGGCAGTCAATGAGGCAGGCAGCTCGCCGTGACATAATAGCCCTGGTACCTAGCGGTGATACCAGGGCTGTAAATAAACACAACAGGAGGTCCCAGACAGCGGTCGTGCAGCCCACATTGTGTCCAATACACAACTGGGACAACACAGTTTTCAACCCGGGCACCTCAGAAAAATTAAACCTTTTTTTTTTTTTTTAATGGTTTGTTTGGTTTTGGTTTTGCAACCAATATAGCTATTGTTTGACGTAATAGCTGGTGGCAGAGTGGCAGCAGAAGGTAAATCATCTGTGTACCCTGGCAGTGGGAAACACAGACAGACAGCAGCAGCAGGAGGAGGAATGGAGGAGTAGGCGAGCAGCTATTGTTTGACGTAATAGCTGGTGGCAGAGTGGCAGCAGAAGGTAAATCATCTGTGTACCCTGGCAGTGGGAAACACAGACAGACAGCAGCAGCAGCAGCAGGAGGAGGTATGGAGGAGCAGTGTGAGTGTGGCAGCAGGTAGGCAGCGTGACATAATAGCCCTGGTACCTAGCGGTGATACCAGGGCTGTAAATAAACACAACAGGAGGTCCCAGACAGCGGTCGTGCAGCCCACATTGTGTCCAATACACAACTGGGACAACACAGTTTTCAACCCGGGCACCTCAGAAAAATTAAACCTTTTTTTTTTTTTTTAATGGTTTGTTTGGTTTTGGTTTTGCAACCAATATAGCTATTGTTTGACGTAATAGCTGGTGGCAGAGTGGCAGCAGAAGGTAAATCATCTGTGTACCCTGGCAGTGGGAAACACAGACAGACAGCAGCAGCAGCAGCAGGAGGAGGTATGGAGGAGCAGTGTGAGTGTGGCAGCAGGTAGGCAGCGTGACATAATAGCCCTGGTACCTAGCGGTGATACCAGGGCTGTAAATAAACACAACAGGAGGTCCCAGACAGCGGTCGTGCAGCCCACATTGTGTCCAATACACAACTGGGACAACACAGTTTTCAACCCGGGCACCTCAGAAAAATTAAACTTTTTTTTTTTTTTAATGGTTTGTTTGGTTTTGGTTTTGCAACCAATATAGCTATTGTTTGACGTAATAGCTGGTGGCAGAGTGGCAGCAGAAGGTTAATCATCTGTGTACCCTGGCAGTGGGAAACACAGACAGACAGCAGCAGCAGGAGGAGGAATGGAGGAGTAGGCGAGCAGCTATTGTTTGACGTAATAGCTGGTGGCAGAGTGGCAGCAGAAGGTAAATCATCTGTGTACCCTGGCAGTGGGAAACACAGACAGACAGCAGCAGCAGCAGCAGGAGGAGGTATGGAGGAGCAGTGTGAGTGTGGCAGCAGGTAGGCAGCGTGACATAATAGCCCTGGTACCTAGCGGTGATACCAGGGCTGTAAATAAACACAACAGGAGGTCCCAGACAGCGGTCGTGCAGCCCACATTGTGTCCAATACACAACTGGGACAACACAGTTTTCAACCCGGGCACCTCAGAAAAATTAAACCTTTTTTTTTTTTTAATGGTTTGTTTGGTTTTGGTTTTGCAACCAATATAGCTATTGTTTGACGTAATAGCTGGTGGCAGAGTGGCAGCAGAAGGTAAATCATCTGTGTACCCTGGCAGTGGGAAACACAGACAGACAGCAGCAGCAGCAGGAGGAGGTATGGAGGAGCAGTGTGAGTGTGGCAGCAGGTAGGCAGCGTGACATAATAGCCCTGGTACCTAGCGGTGATACCAGGGCTGTAAATAAACACAACAGGAGGTCCCAGACAGCGGTCGTGCAGCCCACATTGTGTCCAATACACAACTGGGACAACACAGTTTTCAACCCGGGCACCTCAGAAAAATTAAACCTTTTTTTTTTTTTTTAATGGTTTGTTTGGTTTTGGTTTTGCAACCAATATAGCTATTGTTTGACGTAATAGCTGGTGGCAGAGTGGCAGCAGAAGGTAAATCATCTGTGTACCCTGGCAGTGGGAAACACAGACAGACAGCAGCAGCAGCAGCAGGAGGAGGTATGGAGGAGCAGTGTGAGTGTGGCAGCAGGTAGGCAGCGTGACATAATAGCCCTGGTACCTAGCGGTGATACCAGGGCTGTAAATAAACACAACAGGAGGTCCCAGACAGCGGTCGTGCAGCCCACATTGTGTCCAATACACAACTGGGACAACACAGTTTTCAACCCGGGCACCTCAGAAAAATTAAACTTTTTTTTTTTTTTAATGGTTTGTTTGGTTTTGGTTTTGCAACCAATATAGCTATTGTTTGACGTAATAGCTGGTGGCAGAGTGGCAGCAGAAGGTTAATCATCTGTGTACCCTGGCAGTGGGAAACACAGACAGACACCAGAAGGGCAGTACACAGCAGCCCACTGTAGGTGTAAAATGTGTGGCTGCAGGTGACGTAATAGTCAAAGTGAACCAGGCTGGCTTAGTGAGCAGGAGCCAGGAGGTGGTAAAGGGTGGTAAGGCACATTAACGATGGTTCCGGCAGCCAGTTCATGTCCCCCTCTCGCCGACAACAGGGGCCAGGAACTCGCCTTCCACCCACGCCTGGTTCATCTTGAGAAACGTCAGTCTGTCCACAGACTTGTGAGACAGACGTGAGCGTTTCTCGGTGACCACGCCACCAGCTGCACTGAAGCAGCGCTCGGACAGCACGCTGGAAGGGGGGCAGGACAGCACTTCCAGGGCGTACTGCGCCAGCTCGCTCCAGATCTCCATGCGCTTGACCCAATACTCCATGGGATCAACAGGGGCATCGCTGTCAAGCCCGCTGTACGACCCCATGTAGTCAGCCACCATGCGGGTCAGGCGCTGGCTGTGACCGGAGGAGGATGCTGCTGCATGCATCTCCTCTCTAGTCACTGCTGCCGGAGCCTCTACAGTCCTGTAGAGCTCGTGGCTGAGAGACAGCAGGTCTGTGGGGCGCTTGCTGCTGCTGGATGCAGGCACCTGCTGCTGCCTCTGTGCTGGCTGCTGGACAGTGGGGGTGGAAGGCTGGGGGAAGGCTTCCTCCAAGCGCTCAACAAGGGCCTGCTGCAAGCTCCTTATTTGTTGCGCTGGGTCTCCTCCTGCAGGCGGCAGGAACTGGCTCAACTTCCCCTTGAGGCGTGGGTCCAACATCATGCTGATCCAGATGTCCTCCCTCTGCTTCATCTGGATCACCCTGGGGTCCCTGCGCAGGCACGTCAGCATGTGCGCTGCCATTGGGAAGAGGCGGGCCACGTCTGCTGGCACATCGACGTCAGTGCTGTCCTCATCCTCCTCCTCTGCCGCCTCATCCTCTCTCCACCCCCGCACCAACTCAGCTGCGCTGTGCTGATCCCCCTCATCAGCTGCCAGGTCAGGGACCTCCACCAAGTCCTCCTCCTCCTCCCCCTCAGAGGTGGACTGCGCAGCTGGTTGCCGCTCCTGCTGGTCCAAGGCTGCCGCTCCCTGTTCCAGCAAAGCATCGAGGGCCCTGTTCAGCAGAGAAACCAGGGGCACCCACTCGCAGACCATAGCATGGTCCCTGCTCACCATGTTTGTGGCCTGCAGGAAGGGAGCCAGCACTAAGCACACCTGCTGCATGTGCCTCCAGTCATCATCGGGGACGATGGACGGGATGTTGCTGGTCTTGTCCCTTCTCTGAGCTGCGGAAACATTGGCCAGGGTAAGGTACTGGTTGACAGCGCGCCTCTGTTCAACCAGACGCTCCAACATCGCCAGGGTGGAGTTCCAGCGAGTCGGAACGTCAAGGATCAGCCGATGGCGTGGCAGATCCAGCTCCTTTTGCACGTCTTCCAGGCTCGCACAGGCTGCAGCCGAGCGCCAGAAGTGACGCACAACATTCCTTGCCGTTTCCAGCAGTTCGCCCATCCCCTGGTAGGTGCGCAGGAACTTCTGCACCACCAGGTTCAGCACGTGGGCAAGACAGGGGATGTGGGTCAGGTTTCCCCTGTGTATTGCGGCAACCAGATTGGCCCCATTGTCGGCCACCACCTCTCCGACTCTGAGGCCTCTGGGGGTCAGCCAAATCCTCTCCTGCTCCTGGAGTTTGGCCAACACATGGGTTGCCGTCAGCTTGGTCTTCCCAAGGCTGACCAAGTGCAGCAGCGCTTGGCAGTGGCGGGCCTTCACGCTGCTGCTGAGGCGGGGGGTTTGGCCAGGTGTGCCGGAGGATGGCAGAGGATCGGAGGAACCTGCTGCAGTTCCCCTGACCCTGCGGGGTGGCACCACCCACTGTGTTGCTGCTGCTGCTGTGCCCGCTGCTGCTCTCCCATCCTCACCCCCTTCCACCAAGCTGACCCAGTGGACAGTGAAGGACAGGTAGCGGCCTGTCCCGAAGCGGCTGCTCCAGGAGTCCATGGTGACGTGGACCCTTTCACCAACCGCGTGCTCCAGCCCTCGCTCCACATTGGCCATCACAAAGCGGTGCAGTGCAGGAATGGCCTTGCGGGAGAAAAAGTGTCTGCTGGGGAGCTGCCAGTCTGGGGCTGCGCAAGCAAGCAGCGCACGAATGTCGCTCCCCTCCTGCACGAGCGTGTACGGCAGGAGTTGGGAGCACATGGCCCGTGCCAGCAAGCCGTTCAGCTGCCGCACGCGACGGCTGCTGGGAGGCAGAGCCCTAACCACCCCCTGGAAGGACTCGCTCAAAAGGCTCTGGCGTGGCCTTTTGCTGACACGGGAATCAGCAGACACAGCAGAGGAGGCCACTGAGGACTGGCTGCCAGAACAGGCCTCAGTTTCGGCGGCAGGAGTTGCAGAGGGGGGAGGAGCAGTGCGTTTCCGCACTCCTGCTGGTGCTGCTGGAGGAGCAGGAGGGCGGGTGGCTGCTGTTGCTGCTGCTGCTGCTGAAGGCTGTGCAGTGATGGGTGTGGTGCCACTGCCAGCACCAGATGCCTTCAGCCTCTGGAACTCCTCATGCTGGTGGAAATGTTTAGCCGCAAGGTGGTTGATGAGCGAGCTGGTGCTGAACTTTAAGGGGTCTGCACCTCTGCTCAACTTCCGCTGACAGTGGTTGCAAGTGGCGTACTTGCTGTACACAGTGGGCATGGTGAAAAAGCGCCAGATTGGTGACAGAAACATCCCCCTACGGCATGGAAGCGCTGCTGCCTGTCTCCCTGTGGTGGTTGGGGGGGGGGCTTGGGTGCGGCTGGTGGTGGTACTGGCTGATGCTGCTGCTGCTGCTGCTGAGCCTGAGACACCAGCAGGGTGTGGGACGCTGCCAATGCTTGCAATGATGCGCCTCCTTGCAAGGCCCACAAGCGCATCCTCCTCCTCCTCCTCAGAGCTGCTGAGGACGACATCCCCTGGAGGTGGTGGCACCCAGTCTCTGTCTGTCACCGGGTCATCATCATCCTCCCCCTCCTGAAACATGTCCTGCTGGGATGAGGACCCCCCAAACTCCTCTCCTGATGCATGGATGGGCTGCTTGACTGTCGCCACAGTCTTGCTGTCCAATCCCTCATCCCCCAAAGTGCCCATCAGCATCTCCTCCTCAAGATCGCCAACAACAGCAGACAATTTACTCATGATGCCTGGGGTCAAAAGACTGCTGAATGACAGGTCGGCGAGTGACGGTGAACTGGCCTCCTCCCCAGACCCTGCTGGGCGGCTGCTGCGAACAGGGGTGGTGGTGGTGGTGAGGGTGGAGGCCTCGGATGCAGAGCTGATGGCGGGCTGCTCATCCTCCGTCATGAGTTGCACCACAGTGTCTGCATCCTTTTCCTCAATGGGACGTTTCCGACCCGGCTGGAGGAAAATGGGAGCAGGTGCTACACGCTGCTGCTGCTGTGTCTCTGCAGCGTGAGTTGCAGATGCTCCTGCTGGGCGGCGCCCAAGGCGTCCACGGCCAGTGGCTATGGGAGGAATGTTAGCCACTGACGCTGCTGCTGCTGCTGCGGAACTGTGCATGGTGGCGCGCCCGCGGCCGCGGCTTGCCACAATGCTGCTCCCTCTCCTCCTGATTCCCTTGCTGCCCTTCCCCTTGCCCAAACCGCGCTGGCTGCCACTTCCAGACATCTTCAATGTTTTGGGCGTATAGACAAAAGTTTTTTAAAAGGGCGGGTGAAAAGTGGGGTACTTTAATGGAGTGGGTTGGTTGGTGAGGTGACTGAGTGAGTGTCCCCTAGTACAGTAAGTAAGTAGTAACAGTCAGGAAGTACAACTAGCAGTTACAATAATCAGTAGTAATCACAAGTAAATTTAGTGTGTGTACACTCAGACAGTGAGTGACCGCACGCAGGAGCTAGTAGCCTATGAACACAGTGACTGAGTGTCCTAGACTCCTAGTACAGTAAGAGTAAGTAGTAACAGTAAGTAGAACTAACTAATAATCAATCAGCGATCAGAAGGAAATGGAGTGTGGGTGGTGTGTGTACACTCAGACAGTGAGTGACCGCACGCAGGAGCTAGTAGCCTATGAACACAGTGACTGAGTGTCCTAGACTCCTAGTACAGTAAGAGTAAGTAGTAACAGTAAGTAGAACTAACTAATTACAATAATCAATCAGCGATCAGAAGGAAATGGAGTGTGGGTGGTGTGTGTACACTCAGACAGTGAGTGACCGCACGCAGGAGCTAGAAGCCTATGAACACAGTGACTGAGTGTCCTAGACTCCTAGTACAGTAAGAGTAAGTAGTAACAGTAAGTAGAACTAACTAATTACAATAATCAATCAGCGATCAGAAGGAAATGGAGTGTGGGTGGTGTGTGTACACTCAGACAGTGAGTGACCGCACGCAGGAGCTAGTAGCCTATGAACACAGTGACTGAGTGTCCTAGACTCCTAGTACAGTAAGAGTAAGTAGTAACAGTAAGTAGAACTAACTAATTACAATAATCAATCAGCGATCAGAAGGAAATGGAGTGTGGGTGGTGTGTGTACACTCAGACAGTGAGTGACCGCACGCAGGAGCTAGTAGCCTATGAACACAGTGACTGAGTGTCCTAGACTCCTAGTACAGTAAGAGTAAGTAGTAACAGTAAGTAGAACTAACTAATTACAATAATCAATCAGCGATCAGAAGGAAATGGAGTGTGGGTGGTGTGTGTACACTCAGACAGTGAGTGACCGCACGCAGGAGCTAGTAGCCTATGAACACAGTGACTGAGTGTCCCAGACTCCTAGTACAGTAAGAGTAAGTAGTAACAGTAAGTAGAACTAACTAATTACAATAATCAATCAGCGATCAGAAGGAAATGGAGTGTGGGTGGTGTGTGTACACTCAGACAGTGAGTGACCGCACGCAGGAGCTAGTAGCCTATGAACACAGTGACTGAGTGTCCTAGACTCCTAGTACAGTAAGAGTAAGTAGTAACAGTAAGTAGAACTAACTAATAATCAATCAGCGATCAGAAGGAAATGGAGTGTGGGTGGTGTGTGTACACTCAGACAGTGAGTGACCGCACGCAGGAGCTAGTAGCCTATGAACACAGTGACTGAGTGTCCTAGACTCCTAGTACAGTAAGAGTAAGTAGTAACAGTAAGTAGAACTAACTAATAATCAATCAGCGATCAGAAGGAAATGGAGTGTGGGTGGTGTGTGTACACTCAGACAGTGAGTGACCGCACGCAGGAGCTAGTAGCCTATGAACACAGTGACTGAGTGTCCTAGACTCCTAGTACAGTAAGAGTAAGTAGTAACAGTAAGTAGAACTAACTAATTACAATAATCAATCAGCGATCAGAAGGAAATGGAGTGTGGGTGGTGTGTGTACACTCAGACAGTGAGTGACCGCACGCAGGAGCTAGAAGCCTATGAACACAGTGACTGAGTGTCCTAGACTCCTAGTACAGTAAGAGTAAGTAGTAACAGTAAGTAGAACTAACTAATTACAATAATCAATCAGCGATCAGAAGGAAATGGAGTGTGGGTGGTGTGTGTACACTCAGACAGTGAGTGACCGCACGCAGGAGCTAGTAGCCTATGAACACAGTGACTGAGTGTCCTAGACTCCTAGTACAGTAAGAGTAAGTAGTAACAGTAAGTAGAACTAACTAATTACAATAATCAATCAGCGATCAGAAGGAAATGGAGTGTGGGTGGTGTGTGTACACTCAGACAGTGAGTGACCGCACGCAGGAGCTAGTAGCCTATGAACACAGTGACTGAGTGTCCTAGACTCCTAGTACAGTAAGAGTAAGTAGTAACAGTAAGTAGAACTAACTAATAATCAATCAGCGATCAGAAGGAAATGGAGTGTGGGTGGTGTGTGTACACTCAGACAGTGAGTGACCGCACGCAGGAGCTAGTAGCCTATGAACACAGTGACTGAGTGTCCTAGACTCCTAGTACAGTAAGAGTAAGTAGTAACAGTAAGTAGAACTAACTAATTACAATAATCAATCAGCGATCAGAAGGAAATGAAGTGTGGGTGTTGTGTGTACACTCAGACAGTGAGTGACCGCACGCAGGAGCTAGTAGCCTATGAACACAGTGACTGAGTGTCCTAGACTCCTAGTACAGTAAGAGTAAGTAGTAACAGTAAGTAGAACTAACTAATTACAATAATCAATCAGCGATCAGAAGGAAATGGAGTGTGGGTGGTGTGTACACTCAGACAGTGAGTGCCCGCACGCAGGAGCTAGTAGCCTATGAACACAGTGACTGAGTGTCCTAGACTCCTAGTACAGTAAGAGTAAGTAGTAACAGTAAGTAGAACTAACTAATTACAATAATCAATCAGCGATCAGAAGGAAATGGAGTGTGGGTGTGTGTACACTCAGACAGTGAGTGCACGCACGCAGGAGCTAGTAGCCTATGAACACAGTGACTGTCTGACTGAGTGTCCTAGACTCCTAGTACAGTAAGAGTAAGTAGTAACAGTAAGTAGAACTAACTAATTACGATAATCAATCAGCGATCAGAAGGAAATAGAGTGTGTGTTGTGTGTGTACACTCAGACAGTGAGTGCAGTGCGCACACGCAGGAGCTAGTAGCCTATATGAACAGTGACAGTGAGTGTCCCTACGGGTACAGTAAGAGTAAGTAAGTACAACTAACTAACAATAATCTATCAGTAATCAGAAGGAAATAGAGTGTGTGTACACACAGACAGTGAGTGAGTGCACACACGCAGGAGCTAGCTAGTAGCCTATAAACAGTGACAGTCAGTGAGTGTCCTACTCCTAGTACAGTATAACTACAATACTATTAGTAAAGGACAGCAGAAATACTGGTATAGATGAGAGAAATAAACAGAGGACAGCTGCCCACAGAGGCAAGGCCCCCCTGAGGCCTAAACCTGTAAGCTTGCAGCAGCTGCCTGTCTCTAATGTAACACACAAGCTACTAACTAAAATACAATGTCTATCTAACTAACAACAATATAGGTGTATATGGCAGGTGTAGGTGAGCAAAAACGCTAGGTAAATGATCACAATAGAGCACTTGCTAAGCCAAAGCACAAAGGAGCAACTCTCTCTCTGTACAAGTCTCAGGCAAGCATGGAGAAACGGAACATGGCGGCCGCTATTTATAGGGTAGGGGCTGGCCAGGGTCCCCCTCTGTGATTGGCTGCCGTCAGAGGGCCTGGGAGCCCTCTGATTGGCTCTAAGGACATCAATCTGGGCTATGACGCTATTCGAGCTCGGTACCGAGCTCGAATAGCGCCGTTTGCTCGAATAGCTCGAATAGTGAATGGGCTATTCGAGTGTACTCGGATAGCCCATTCGAATAGCTACAGCTATTCGGAGCTCGAATACCGAGCTCGGATAGCTGAAAAAGAGCTCGAATATTCGAGCTACTCGAATATTCGAGCTCTGCTGAGCACCACTGGTGCTAAGTAGGTTAGCACTGCTTTGTGAATCAAGCCCTTGGTGTGCAACAGCTCTAAGTGACAGCAACATAGGAGAAAAGTAAATTATGGTTCATTTTACTCAGGGAAGAAACATACTTAATTGTATGTGTTTACGTGTATTTTAAAATGTTACAATTTTTCGGGATAGTGGTCATTTAAAAAGCAGAAAAACTGCAATCACAAATTCACATACGAAAACAAAAAATAATGTAATATCATTAAAATATATTTTTGGAAAATTGCAAATCTCATGTGATTTTTATCAAATGTGAACTCTGCCTCATGGTTTTTATATCAAATGTAACAGCTACTCTGTAAAACAAACAAACAAACAAACATTGTGTAGTGTATCCCCACATACAGCTATACAGAACCTTCCTCTAGCAATGACTATCCTGCGATTTAATTATGTTTTGCACGCTTCAGCTCTGTGTGAATCTAAAAGGATCCCTGTTGTCATTAATGGCCTCAGGTATCTGATAAGACAAGGCAACACAGCTTTTCTCGAGAGGAACAAAATATAAATATACAAAGTAAACTGTCATGCCTGTCTGAAAAAAACTTCAATCTGATACGCATTCATTTTTTAAGGGTTACAGTAAGGACCAAGAATCAGATAAGGTTTAATAAAAAGGTTACCATTATTATGAACAGTAGTGTAAAGCTGCGCATGTTCAGTTAATGTTGCCCTTAAAGGACCAAAAATCTTAAAATGTAAAATATATGTAAACATATACAAATAAGAAGTGTACTTACTTCTCCCAGAGTAAAATGAGCCATACAAGACTTTTCTCCTATGCTGCTGTCACTTACAATAGTTGTAAAAAGTTGTAGAAATCTGACAGCACTCTGCGTGATGTTGTGCGCATGTGCAGAGCGCTCCTGGCCATGGGCACATGATCAAGGATGCATGCTGCTGGCCGCACATGTGCACTACTGATGGATCTTGCTGACCCAAACGTAGTCCCGGGGTCACTACACAGGGACTGTTCACCAGCGAACAGTTCTTGCCATTCCTACTTATCGGCTGTTTTCCACTTAGAAACTTGATTGCATTTCTCCCATTTTCCACTACAGCAATTCTACCAGAATTTTAGTCCGGTCCGTCAGGTGTTGAATTATAACAAAGTGCAAAGCGGCGTGATTGCTTTGTGATTTTCTTGCACTATGGGAGCACAAATTAATTAAAAAATGCAGCAGGCACAATGATTGTGGTCAGGAAAAATCATGTTGCAAACGCATCACAGTAATGGAGACTTCCCTGCATGGTTTCCAGTGGTTACGTGAGAAACTAGCATTTTCCAATCAGATAGCAATCAGAATCACATCTCAAAATGCTGCTAGAGTTCTTTATACTAATGCACTGCGGTGCATAAAAGTCTTTAAAATGTTCTATATTTTGTATGATCATTTTATTTTCAAACAAGTCCTAAAAGTACATGAAGAAAACATAGTTAAATAAATAAAACTAAAATTATTATAGTTGGTCATGCACTTATAAAAAAATATCCGAAAACATATCTGTGCATGGCAAATGTAAGTGAATCCAAAGACCAAGTATAGGCCACATATACAGCAAGGCACTTGAAAGACTGTGCCGTAGGTAGCAATTCTGGGGGAGTGACAGAACTTTCTGCAGATCCCCTCCCCCATTAGTAGGAACCATTGGAGAGATGATAGTTGAAGGGGGTTGGGGTGGTTGGGAGAGGGGTGGTTTTGGAATGCAGAGCTAACACCCCCCCCCCCCCTCCCCCTTCATTGCATTGGTGCAACCCATCATGAAGAAAGAAGCAGGTCCTATGTAACCTAAAGCTCCACCTCCCCATCATGAAGTCCTGGTGAGCCAATGGTATCAAAGCACCAATGCACGAAACCAGATGCAGACCTATCTCCATACCATGCTTTCCTCTGCCTCCTACTTTACTTTTCCTGGCATCTTTGAATGTGTATATCTTAGACTGACACAACTCATCTTCAGCCTGTTTCCTCTGCCATACTGCCAGCCACTCAGCTCTCCCTCACCCTGCACTACATCGGAAGGGACTGTAAAAGGTTAGCTCCCAAGGATATGGAGCGGTACGGGGCTGGGAAGTAGAGTCACAGGGGGAGTATTTCCTTATGCAGAACTCCTCATCATGTCTCTCCAATTTGTTGTCAGTGGGGCTCTGCTGTCATCTTAGTCTGTGTGCACTGGCTGCTGTGTGGTCTGTGTGCACTGGCTGTTGCAAAATCTCTTTCCCTGCACTACTGATTGATCATTGTGATCAGGTTATTCTGTGGTTAATTAGTAGTGCACAAGGGTCTGTAGCACACGCTGATAATATGATGACAGCCAAGCCGTTACTAAAAGCCCTGACTTTATATAGATAATAAAACCTTTTGCAGAACTGCTGGTGATTCAGCCACAGACTCTGCCTACCCAGCTTATCTGAAATAAGAGTCTCCTATCTCCCACATACCCCTTTCTTCCCTCTCACCTTTGCTTTCACCCTCATGTGTCAGTAGCGTAACTACTAGAGGGGCGCCACTACACAATAAATTGTGGGATGAGGGGGTGAGCCACGTGCATATCAGTGGGGAGATGAGTGATGGGATACAGAGCTGCAGGGAAGGACCAATAGGAGACTGGGAGCATGGAGTTGTGATCTTGTGGAAGGGATGGACCAGGTGCACCAGGTGCATTATTAGGAAAAGGGAACACTTAAATCCAGGCACATCGCCTATTTCTAAGTTAAAAGTCGAGGTCTTGGTACAAAAAAGTTAATTCTCTTGCATTGTCACCCACATCTAAAGATTGGGAGCACATATAGTGAAGTCCTCTCTTGGGATAGTGCATCAAACTAATCCCACAAAATATATCCAGGTGCACCATGTACACACCAGCCTAAGCTGTGCAAGGATCCCTCCTGTAGCGTATTCTGTCCGTTGCAGTGGAGCTGCAAACTGACAGTTCTGGCTTATCTGCTTGCATTCGGTTGTGCATTTGCAATGGGTCTCATTGCCATTTGCAATTGCTCTGCAGTTCTGGGCAGCTCAGGATGTTGTCATCATTCCACCAATTGCTTGTTGCAGCTGAGCTGCGGCCAGATAGCCCTGGATTTCCTGCATGCATGTTGTTACATAATTCTGCATGTATTTCTTATGGGGGTTCTTTGCATTCACAGCCAGCTAGCAAATGGTAATCAAGCCAGCTCAGGATTGAGTGATTACCATTCAGCTGTGTGGAGATTTGCATACCTGCATCCATTGGCTGATGCCAGCATAAAAGTCTGCCTCCCATTTCATACCCCGCCCGTCATAGTGGTCAGTACGCTGATCTACTGGGCACCTTGTTACTCTGTATAGTTCTGTTATTGTAGTTCTATGCGACCTTATTACTTGTGCTTTAGCTAGTTCTTGATAAATATATATGCAGACTTGCTAATATATATTTATCCGTTAGTTGAGCCATTTGTTATTTTTCTTATTATTGTGTATTGCTTAGTTCCATGCTTGATGGACGTTCGCTGCATCCGCGGTGGATCAGTGAAGTTTATTATCCAGATAGCTTGGATTCTGCCATCACCACGTTGGTGACTGTAGTATTCCTGCTACTCTAGTTTCTGAGAACGTAACTATAGGCTGCAGTTGCTATTAGTTACGTTCTATCCTGTAGTCTTGCCTAGGTGGATGCTTGCTGGTGACTGTTGTGAGCCTGCTTGCTCTGCTTCTGTGGATGTGGCTGTGAGCTACGGTTGCTACTAGTTACACTCCAATGTAGATTTTTATTAGAAAAATATTATTTACAATTATAATACAAATAAATAAATAAAATAATTTGATCAATTAATCATACCAACTGTAACAAAAAACAAGATCAAAGAAACAAGAAAAAACAATCAATTCTGCATATATATGCACAAACAAAAGCAGGACTTCTATGTCCAAAAACAACAAAATCAACATAACATTATAATACAATATTAATCTGTTATGAAGACCTGACCTCAAACATACCACCGATTCAAACAACGAGACATGACTAAACAACACAGACCCATCACCTGAACGTATGCAACAAAACAATAACCAACACCACACAATACCTGACATCACCTGACAACAATCATACAAAATAAATGCACCAACACTTACAATCAAACTACCACATATTCAGGAAAAGGGCAAGTGTACACATACGACGATAAATAATCAAAAACCTGCACAAGACAAAAAAAAAAAAAAAAAAAAACCCTCATCTCCAATACAATAAGAATAAGCTGAAAGGAAAACACCTCCAGTATGTCTGCGGCCAGTCATTTACAAAAAATGTAGAAAAAGATTCAAAATCTAAGTAGTCTGTGATGAGAAATAGAAAGCTCACCCAGAAGAGACGTCAATAGGCTAAGGAGGCCTGATGTTCTGCCAGGCAAGAACCCACGCACCTCTGCCCATCCTACGCCTCTCCAAGCACCGAATCCTAGAAACCTCACCCAGAATACTGTTCACCACCACCTGAACAGGGAGGAATTTCTGCCTAATGCAGAGCTGACACCGTGCTAACCATGTGTGATGTCTGACAGCTAAACTAACTAAATACAAAGTGCACAAATCAAAACCCTGGCGACGTTTGAATGCTCCGTATGCCCACTCAGCATAACTCAGATGCGCCAGGAAAGGAATACCTAGGCTCTCACCCACCTGTTTACATACTTCCACATTAAAGGGGCAGTAAAGCAAAAAGTGGTCCATGGACTCCTCAGCACCACCACACTCATCACGAGGACATCCACGTGCTTCCACCTTTAGACATTTCACGTTACCCTTAACGTAAAGTTTGCCTTGAAAGGAGAGCCAAGCAATGTCCCACAATTTGTTGGGAATCCGCGGCGAATTAATGAGCCGCAAACCCTCCTCCAGATGCGTGCTTGGGCAATCTCTCAAGTACAGTGAGTCATGAAAGTGTGAGTCTACAACCCGGACCGTGAGGGCACGCCTCCCGACCGATTTGATATCCTCCACAGTCAATCCCCACTGCCTTAGCTTTCTCAGACACGGGGCAACATAGGCCGGAAGATAGTCACGACGCGATGCCAAACTCTTCACTGGACCACTACTTTCCCAACTCGTGAGAGAAGTCCCAAACCAGTCACGAAAAATGCCTACCCAGTCAGGCGGGTTCTCTGAAAGCATGTTACCAAGATTATGTTTGATAAAAAGCAGAGAAAAGAAAACAATCGGGTTGACCATACCTAAGCCACCCTCCTGCCTGACTTTGTAGGTAATGTTTCTGCGCACAATGTTTAACCTGTTTTTCCAGAGCATCTGGAAAAACAGGTCGCATATCCTCGAATACAGGGATTGAGGCAAAATTGCAACATAGCTAACATATAACAGTATTGGTACCAGATGGCTCTTGATCAGATCAACCCTTTCTCTTTACACTCCAATGTATAGTCCTGTCTTGTATCTATCTGAAAGCTTGCTATCGCTAAGGCAGCACAGTGTGAACTAAGGCAGCCCAACATCGCACTGCGCTGCCATTTTGTTTTATTTGTAGCGATAACGGAAGCCCAGAGCTGCAGTTGCTCTGGGCAGCCTGTGTAACCTCTTTCATTATCCAGCTCTTATGGTGGCCATACATGGTACAATTTTTTCATACAATCTTACCATTTCTATGTAGTGTAAGGGTAAATTAAGTGAATATACTGAAAGGATAATTTAGGCAGTTACCTTATATTACATAGAAATGGTAAGATTGTATGAAAAAATTGTACCATGTATGGCCACCATTAGTCTTGTTATGCTGGGTGGTCAGAAAGTATGACTCCCCAGCATTACAAGCTATGTGCACAGTGGAAATTATCACAGACAAGGGAAAGAGGGAGTGCACTGGATTAAATCATGGTGTCAAGGGTAAGGTACAAGAAAAAAAACAAAGAGATCCAAGCACATAGAATGCTATTTTGTTATCTAAAGCCCCTTTAGCACCTCCTTTATAACTTATTTAAATGTCCTAATTTGAGGCTGTGTGTCTCAGTCTGGATCCAGGGCCAGAGTTAGGCCACCTATGAATACTGGGGTACTCTGTGTGTGGTGGCAATGCAAGAGAATGTATTGTTTTCTACCAAGTCCCCGGCTTTAACCACTTGCCGACCGCCCACTGTACATTGGCGGCGGCAAAGTGGCAGCCCCAAGACCACGTAACGCAGATTGGCGTCGGGTCCTGGGACACTGTGATGCCGGGGATCGCGCACTGGGATGCGCGCGCATCCGCCGGCAATAGGCTCCACCCACCCACGACAACCCGCCGGCCGATCGGAAGTGCCGGTGGGTTGTTAACCCCATGATCGCCGCATCCAAAGTGTATAATACACTTTGTAATGTATACATAGTGTATTATACAGGCTGCCTCCTGCCCTGGTGGTCCCAGTGTCTGAGGGACCACCAGGGCAGGCTGCAGCCACCCTAGTCTGCACCAAACACACTGATCCTGCCCCCCCCTTCCCTCTCATCACCCACAGCACCCCTGAGACCCCCCCTGCCCACCCCCAGACCACTGTTTGCACCCAATCACCCCCCTAATCACCCATCAATCACTCCCTGTCACTATCTGTCAACGCTATTTTTTATTTATTTCCTAAACTGCCCCCTGGGGACTCCTGATCACCCCCCACCCCTCAGATTCTCCCCACCCACCCCCTGTGTACTGTATGCATCTATCCCCCCTGTAATAACCCATGAATCACCTGTCAATCACCTGTCAATCACCCATCAATCACCCCCTGTCACTGCCACCCCATCAATCAGCCCCTAACCTGCCCCTTGCGGGCAATCTGATCGCCCACCCACACCATCAGATTGCCCGCAAACCCGCCATCAGATCACCTCCCAAGTGCATTGTTTACATCTGTTCTCTCCTCTAAACACCCACTAATTACCCATCAATCACCCCCTATCACCACCTATCACTGTTACCCATCAGATTAGACCCTAATCTGCCCCTTGCGGGCACCCAATCAACCGCCCACACGCTCAGATTGCCCTCAGACCCCCCTCCCCCCCTATCAATTCGCTAGTGCATTATTTACATCTGTTCTTCCCTGTAATAACCCACTGATCACCTGTCAATCACCCATCAATCACCCCCTGTCACTGCCACCCATCAATCAGCCCCTAACCTGCCCCTTGCAGGCAATCTGATCACCCACTCACACCATCAGATCGCCCGCAAACCTGCCGCCAGATCACCTCCCAAGTGCATTGTTTACATCTGTTCTCTCCTCTAAACACCCACTAATTACCCATCAATCACCCCCTATCACCACCTGTCACTGTTACCCATCAGATTAGACCCTAATCTGCCCCTTGCGGGCACCCAATCAACCGCCCACACACTCAGATTGCCCTCAGACCCCACCCCCCTTATCAATTCGCCAGTGCGTTATTTACATCTGTTCTTCCCCGTAATAACCCACTGATCACCTGTCAATCACCCATCAATCACCCCCTGTCACCCCCTGTCACTGCCACCCATCAATCAGCCCCTAACCTGCCCCTTGCGGGCAATCTGATCACCCACCCACACCATCAGATCGCCCGCAAACCCGCCATCAGATCACCTCCCAAGTGCATTGTTTACATCTGTTCTCTCCTCTAAACACCCACTAATTACCCATCAATCACCCCCTGTCACCACCTGTCACTGCTACCCATCAGATCAGACCCTTATCTGCCCCTAGGGCACCCAATCACCCACCCACACCCTCAGAACGCCCTCCGACCCCAGCCCTGATCACCTTGCCAGTGCATTGCTTGCATCTATTCCCCCCTCTAATCACACCTTGAGACACCGATCAATCACCTCCTGTCACCACCTGTCACCCTCTAGCACACCTACTCATCAGATCAGGCCCTAATTTGCCCCGTGTGGGCTCATGATCACTCGGCCAAACCCTCAGATCCCCCTCAGACCCCCTTCCGACCACCTCCCCAGTGCATTGATTGCATCTATCTTCCCCTCTAATCACCCCCTGACACCCATCAATCACCTCCTGTCACCCCCCTAGCACTCCTATCCATCAGATCAGGCCCAATACAACTTGTTATCTATGAGGCCACCCTGCTTATGACCGGTTCCACAAAATTTGCCCCCTCATAGACCACGTCATCAAAATGTGCAGATGCTTATACCCCTGAACAGTCATTTTGAGGCATTTGGTTTCCAGACTACTCCTCACGGGTTTGGGCCCCTAAAATGCCAGGGCAGTATAGGAACCCCACAAGTGACCCCATTTTAGAAAAAAAAAAGACACCCCAAGGTATTCCGTTAGGTGTATGATGAGTTCATAGAAGATTTTATTTTTTTTTGTCAAAAGTTAGCAGGAATTGATTTTGATTGTTTTTTTCACAAAGTGTCATTTTCCACTAACTTGTGACAAAAAATAAAATCTTCTATGAATTCACCATACACCTAACGGAATACCTTGGGGTTTCTTCTTTCTAAAATGGGGTCACTTGTGGGGTTCCTATACTGCCCTGGCATTTTAGGGGCCCTAAACCGTGTCTGTAAATGACAATTTTTTGATTTTTTTTTTTCACACACAATTGTCTATTTACAGAGATATTTCTCCCACCCAGCATGGGTATGTGTAAAAATACACCACAAAACACATTATACTACTTCTCCTGAGTATGGCGATACCACATGTGTGGCACTTTTTTGCATCCCAACTGCGCTAAGGGGCCCAACATCCTATGAGTACCTTTAGGATTTCACACTTCATTTTGAGGCATTTTGCATCTTCTATGAACTCACCATACTCCTAACAAAATACCTTGTGGTGTTGTCTTTCTAAAATGGGGTCACTTGTGGGGTTCCTAAGCTGCCCTTGCATTTTAGGGGCCCTAAACCGTGAAGCGTAGTCTTGAAACCAAATGTCTCAAAACGACCTGTGAAATCGTAAAGGTACTCATTGGACTTTGGGCCCCTTAGCGCAGTTAGGGTGCAAAAAAGTGCCACACATGTGGTATCGCTGTACTCAGGAGAAGTAGTATAATGTGTTTTGTGGTATATTTTTACACATACCCATGCTGGGTGGGAGAAATCTCTCTGTAATCGAACAATTGTGTGTAAAAGAAATCAAAACATTGTCATTTACAGAGATATTTCTCCCACCCAGCATGGGTATGTGTAAAAATACACCCCAAAACACATTATATTACTTCTCCTGAGTACGGCAATACCACATGTGTGGCACTATTTTGCAGCCTAACTGCGCTAAGGGGCCCAAAGTCCAATGAGCACCTTTAGGCTTTACAGGGGTGCTTATATTTAGCACCCCCCAAAATGCCAGGACAGTAAACACACCCCACAAATGACCCCATTTTGGAAAGTAGACACTTCAAGGTATTCAGAGAGGGGCATGGTGAGTCCGTGGCAGATTTCATTTTTTTTTTTTTTGTCACAAGTTAGCAGAAATGGAAACTTTTTTTTTTTTTGTCTCAAAGTGTCATTTTCCGCTAACTTGTGACAAAAAATAAAATCTTCTATGAACTCACCATGCTTCTCAGTGAATACTTTGGGATGTCTTCTTTCCAAAATGGGGTCATTTGGGGGGTATTTATACTATCCTGGAATTTTAGCACCTTATGAAACATGACAGGTGCTCAGACAAGTCGGAGATGCTTCAAAATGGGAAAATTCACTTTTTGCACCATAGTTTGTAAACGCTATAACTTTTACCCAAACCAATAAATATACACTGAATGTTTTTTTTTTATCAAAGACAGCTAGCACAATAAATTTGGATAAAAATGTATACAGAAATTTTACTTTATTTGACAAATTTTATCACAGAAAATTAAAAAAATCATTTTTTTGACAAAATTCATGTCTTTTTTGATGAATATAATAAAAACTAAAAATCGCAGCAGCAATCAAATAACACCAAAAGAAAGCTGTATTAGTGACAAGAAAAGGAGGTAAAATTCATTTAGATGGTAGGTTGTATGACCGAGCAATAAACCGTTAAAGCTGCAGTGGTCTGAATGGAAAAAAATGCTCTAGTCCTTAAGGGGTTTTATGACTACTAGCTGTAGGGATAGCAGTGGTTCCTGGATGATTGATTTCTGTGAAAGCATTTGTATGAACATTTGCATGTTAGTGTGCAAAGGGTTAACTGACTTTGCTATTAGGAAGAGGGAGCAGAACCTAGAAGAGCAGATCTTTTTTGTACATTTTAAAAACACGCTGCTTTGGCCTCATTTTAGCATTATTCATTTTAGAAAATGTGCACTATTTACTGTGTGTGTAGGGGCCCACTTTAATATAAACTGAACTTTCAATAAAATGCCCCGTTAGTTTCTAACAAATGGATATTATATTTGATCAGCGTGAGATGTACTTATACAAGTCATGACCTGGATTTATTCCCTGAAAAAGAGACATAAGGCTGCCCTATTTCCAGCAGCTTCGTTTTTCTCTGAATTATCTCCATTCGTCATTTGTGTTTGATGTTTCTTTTATCTTCACGGCATGAGATAAGTCAGCATTTTCTCCGCTCGCTTGGCTGTATGTTAGGCAGATTCGTACAAGTCACTTGGCAGAGATGAGATGGGGACATTCTACAGTGCTGACAGGTGTGGCAGAGACATGTCAATCTCGGATCTAATGGAAGATTCGGTGACATAACAGCATTCGACTGACAGGTGCCTCAACTGGGAATGAGAATTGTGCAATGAAAAGACAACATTTTCACTTGAACTGCCTGGAACTCAATAAATTGTAGTTTTCATTATTTTTTGGGAAATGCAAAAACAAAGAGTTGTATAAACAAAATGATACAAAAATTGGAAACATACTGACAAAAAAGCACTACACTGTATTAAAAAGCAATGTACATGGAAAAGTGTGCTACCTAAACCACATCTAGCTGTGTCTAAATCTGCTCACATTCAGGCAAGATTTTGAAACATATGTATATAAAAGTAGAGAACAAATGGAAATCAGCATTTTTTTCTCAACATTTAAAATCTTTTAAAAACCTTTTATAAAACCGTATTTATAAAAGTGGAAAACTTGTTTGGTTCCCTGGTGATCAGACTTTCAAAAATAGCGAATTCTTGTACTATAATTGCCTTAAAGTGGTGGTCAGAAGCTTCATTTACTTGAACTAAGTAACTGATAAAGATGGCCCGAACTGTTCGACCGCAAACTTATTCGCACGAACTTCGGTGGTTCGCATTCGCGGTGAACCGCGAACTTTATGCGAGTTCGACTCGGCCCCTATACTACATCATTAGGCTCAACTTTGACCCTCTACATCACAGTCTACAGACACAGGGCAGCCAATCAGGCTACACTCCCTCCTGGAGCCCCCCCCCCCCTCCCCCTTATATAAGGCAGCTGCGTCGGCCATTATTTCACTCAGTGTGGCTGCAGTAATTAGAGAAGGGAGAGGGACCTGCTGTAGACATAGGGAAAGCTTAGTTAGGCTGTTGTTAGGCTTGTTAGCTTGCTCCTTGCTGATACTTATTGCTAAGAAGCACAACAAAACAGCTCTTTTGAGAGCTAATGTTCTTTTGATGTTTTTTTTTTTGTGTGGCCCAATGACACTTGCATATACAGCCCTGTCTGTCGCAGGTGGCCCTTGGTAATTATTATACTGTGCAAGGCCCAGCACATTCAGTGACTACCTTTTCACTGCACCTGTGTGGGACAGCTGCATATTTGTAATACCAGTCACAGCATACCTGTTCATGATTACAGCACCTTAGTGACAGCACGCAGTGTTATATATACCAGTCACTGCATACCGGTTCATGTTTACTGCACCTGCGTGACAGAAGCACGCAGTGTTATATATGCCAGTTACTGCATACCTGTTCATGCTTACTGCACCTGCGTGACAGCAGCACGCAGTGTTATATATATACTAGTCACTGCATACCTGTTCACAGTACCTGTGTGTGTGACAGCTGCACATTTGTAATACTAGTCACTGCATACCTGTTCATGGTACCTGTGTGTGTGACAGCTGCACATTTGTAATACTAGTTACTGCATACCTGCTCACGGTACCTGTGTGTGTGTGACAGCTGCACATTTGTAATACTAGTCACTGCATACCTGTTCACGGTACCTGAGTATGTGACAGCTGCACATTTGTAATACTAGTCACTGCATACCTGTTCACTGCACCTGCGTGACTGCACACAGTGTTATAAACCAGTCACTGTGTGAGAGCTGCACATTTGTAATACCAGTCACTGCATACCTGTTCAGTGCACCTGCGTGACAGCACGCAGTGTTATATTATATACCAGTCACTGCATACCTGTTCATGTTTACTGCACCTGTGTGACAGCAGCACGCAGTGTTAAATATGCCAGTTACTGCATACCTGTTCATGCTTACTGCACCTGCGTGACAGCAGCACGCAGTGTTATATATACCAGTCACTACATACCTGTTCATAGTACCTGTGTGTGTGACAGCTGCACATTTGTAATACTAGTCACTGCATACCTGTTCACAGTACCTGTGTGTGTGACAGCTGCACATTTATAATACTAGTCACTGCATACCTGTTCACGGTACCTGTGTGTGTGAGAGCTGCACATTTGTAATACCAGTCACTGCATACCTGTTCACTGCACCTGCGTGACAGCACGCAGTGTTATATACCAGTCACTGCATAACTTTTCACTTTACCTGTGTGTCTGACAGCTGCACATTTGTAATACCAGTCTCTGCATACCTGTTCATGGCACCTGTGTGTGTGAAAGCTGCACATTTGTAATACCAGTCACTGCATATCTGTTCACTGCACCTGCATGACAGCACGCAGTGTTATATACCAGTCACTGCATAACTGTTCACTTTACCACGTGTCTGACAGCTGCACATTTGTAATACCAGTCACTGCATACCTTTCACTGCACCTGGGTGACAGCTGCATATTGTATTAGTCAAGTCAGTGCATACCTTTCACTCCCCCCCCCCCCCATATGGACAAAACAACAGGCAGAGGCAGACCCAGAGGCAGGCCACCCGGCAGATCTGTTCGAGGTCGTGCTGATGTGATTTCATGCGGCCCTGCACCAAAGTACAGTGCTCAGAAGAAGGCACGTGCCATCAACTCCCAAGATTGTCAGGACGTAGTTGACTATTTAACACAACCTCATCTTCCGCAGCCACTACTAGCACCACATCTGTTCCATTTGACACTTTGCAGGAGTTATTTGGTGGGGAATTAACTGACTCACAGCCACTATTGTTACAACAAGATGAAGACGCTAAGCAAGTTACACCACCTCATATGTCTGAGTTAGGCGCCACTATGGATGTAAGGTGTGAGGATGATGAGGTACCTGCTGTTGGTGCAGTTTTGGAGGTGTCTGATACAAGCAAAGCTTTGGAGGATGAGTATGATGATGATGATGATGATGCCATGGATGCCACGTGGGATACTAATAGACAAGATGACCCAGGGGGACAGTTCAGAGGGGGAGTCAGAGAGGAGTTGGAGGAGACGAGTTGCTGAAAGAAGCAGAGGGAGCTCGTCGTCAGAAACAGCTGGTGGCAGTGTCTAGTGGCATGTATCACCACCTATGGACAGCCAGCCAACATGCCCTTCAACGTCAGCTGCTGACGCCACCATAGTGCCATCACTCCAGGGGGGCTCAGTGGTGTGGACATTTTTTTGTATGTCTGCCTCAGATATGAGCAATGCCATCTGTACTCTCTGACACCAAAAATTGAGCCGTAGAAAGGCCCAGAACTGTGTAGGGACAACTGCCTTACGAAGGCACATGTCGAAAAAGCCCAAACGGCAATGGGAACACCACCTGAGCAAAAGCAGCACACAAAAGCAAAGCCACCCTCCTCCTCCTCTTCCTCCTTCAGGTGCATTATCTTCAGCAGCTTTCTTCCTTGCACCTTCATAGCCACCCTCCTCCACTCCGCCTCTCACCTTGAGTGCTTCCTGCTCCTCTGCCCACAGCAGCAACCAGATGTCCGTGAGGGAAATCTTTGAGCGGAAGAAGCCAATTTGTGACAGTCACCACCTTGCCCGACGTCTGACACAGGGGCGTAGCAATAGGGGGTGCAGAGGTAGCGACCGCATCGGGGCCCTTGTGCTAGAGGGGCCCCGAAGGGCCCACCCTCTATCACAGTATTAGCTCTGTATTGGTCCTATGCTGGTAATGATCCCTTCTAGAGATGATTTAAATAGTAGTAATCCTTAACACACAGCTCCCCATCCCCTTCTTGCACCTCTGACACTGTAGTTGCCATTGGCAGGTTTTGGTGGGCTGTATCAATTGTTAAGTATAGAGTGCTTGAGGGGCCCCATGTAAAACTCGCACCAGGGCCCATAGCTCCTTTGCTACGCCACTGGTCTGACAGCTGGCTTGGCAGAACTGTTAGCTCGCCAGCTATTACCATACCAGCTGGTGGACTCTAAGGCCACAGTGGAAGATACCAGGCCACAATTATTTCTCAAAAAAGGCAGGCCACAATTATTTCTCAAAAAAGGCGATACCCAAACTGTACCATGAAGTTGAAAGGCAAGTGGTGTCATCTCTGGCACACAGCGTTGGGTCAAGGGTCCATCTGACCACGAATGCCTGGTCTGCAAAGCACGGTCAGGGCAGGTACATTACTTACACAGCCCATTGTGTCAACCTGGTGACCGCTGGCAAGCAGGGAGTATGTGACTGTGCAGCAGACCTAGTTGTGACACCTTCACGGCTTGCAGGCAGGCCTCCTGCCACCACCTCTCCTTCTCCTCCTTTTCCTCCTGTTACATCCTCTTCGCTATCGTCCTCCTCCTCCTCCTCCTTGGCCAAGTGGCAGTGCTACTCTACTGGTGCTGCAATCTCCTCTCCAGCTACATACCCCCCGCTCCCCAGGGCCTATGCTGCATGCCAGGTACGACGGTGTCACGTCATCTTGGACATGTTTTGCCTCAAAGCCAAGAGTCACACTGGAGCAGCTCTCCTGGCAAACAGGTGGATCAGTCGCTGACCCTGCACCAACTGGAGATCAGCAACGTGGTGTGTGACAATGACAGCAATCTAATTTCGGCTTTGAGTTTGGGAAAGTTGACACATGTACCCTGCATGGCACATGTGCTGAATCTAGTAATTCAAGTACCCAGGCTTAGAGGACATCCTGAAGCAGTCCAGGAAGGTGTGTGGGAATTTCAGGCGGTTGTACACGGCCATGGCGTGCTTGGCCAATTTTCAGTGGAGAAACAACTTGCCGGTGAGGCGCTTGATTTGCGATAGCCTGACTCACTGGAAATCAACACTCCTGATGTTCGACCGTCTGCTGCAACAGGAGAAAGCCGTCAAAGACTATCTGAACAGCTATGGTCAAAGGTCAGGCTCTGGGGAGCTGGGCATTTTCTTGCCAAAGTACTGGACACTCATGCATAATGCTTGCAGGCTCAACCTGGTGAGTCACAGTGAAGGCGCCATCAGTGACTTGATTCCATATGCTTTCTTCCTGAAGCGTGGTGTGCGTAGAGTGGTGGATCAAGCTGTGGATGAGCGTGACCAGGAAGAAGTGGAAGAGTGGGAACAATCATCAGCAGAACCAGATGTTTCCTCAACACCTTCGGCAGCACAGAGGAGGGGGGAGGAGGAGGAAGAGTCACCTGGGGATGAGGAAGGTGTTTTTTTTTTAGGAGGAGGAGGCGGAAGAACAATCGCAGCAGGCGTCGCAGCGGGCTTGTGCTGCTCACCTTTCCCATGGTATTGTTCGTGGCTGGGGGGAGGAGGAGAACTTACCCAACATCACTGAGGAAGAGCAAGAGGAGATGGCTAGTACTTCGGCATGCGACTTTGTGCAGATTGGGGCTTTCATGCTGTCCAGCTTGTTGAGGGACCCCCGTATAAAAAAACTCAAGGGGAATGACGTGTACTGGGTGGCAACGCTACTAGACCCTCGGTATAAGCACAAAGTGGCGGAAATGTTGCCAAATCACCAGAAGGCAGAAAGGATGCAGCACTTCCACCGCAAGCTGTCAAGTATGCTTTACAGTGCATTTAAGGGTGATGTCACAGCACAACAGAATAAAGATGCCACTGCCAGTAATCTTCCTCCTCCTACCATGTCCACGCAGGCAAGGACAGGACGCTCTTGCAATCTCATGGTGATGTCGGACATGCGGAAAATTCTTTAGTCCAATGCCTCATCCTAGCCCTTTCCGGATCCACCCTCCCTCAACGCCTGGACCAGCAGGTAGCCGACTACCTGGCCTTAACTGCAGATGTAGACAACAGCGATGAACCCCTGGACTACTGGGTGCGCAGGCTTGACCTGTGACCAGAGCTGTCACAATTTACCATCCAACTTGTGTCTTGCCCTGCCTCAAGCTTCCTGTCAGAAATGACCTTCAGCGCAGCTGGAGGCATTGTCACTGAGTAGAGAAGTCGCCTAGATCAAAAAAGTGTTCAGTAGCTCACCTATATCAAAATGAATGAGGCATGGATCCCGGAGGGCTACTGCCCGCCCGAAGACCACACAGCATCTCTGCCTGCAGGCCACTTGACTGCCTTCTCCGCCACCACCAACAGGGTCCAGGACTACAGGTGAATTCCTGATTTTTTAAGTCCGCTGCTAGCAGCAGCCGCTAACAAAAACAATAATAATTTTTTCTGGTACACGTTCATGCCTGCCTAATTCTTCTGGCTGCACTGCAGCTGTAACAACAACACAAAAGGCATGTACATGTGTCAATTCCCCTTCGTGATCATTACCTTGCCGCGGTGAAAGGGCTTGCGTATCCTAATGAAGCAATGACCACCGGCTCTATGAATGTGTTGGCTGCACACCTGACCCAAGATAATAAGGTTATTGCTTCATTGTGGACAGACCAAATTCGATCAGCTAGACAGTCACTGTTGTTCTATCATTGAGCTACCACAGCCTGGCGACCGTATGGGCTTGAAAACCGCCATGGCCTGCACTCTCCCCATGGTGCAACCTGATTGATGTATACACATGCAAGATGTTTTAAAGCACTGTAGGCCTCCAATTTAGCATTGCAATGTGATTTCTGCCCTTAAAATGCTGGTGTGCGTCAAATCCAGATTTTTCCCCGGGACTTTTGGCATGTATCCCCCTCCGCCATGCAAAACTCCAGGTGTTAGACCCCTTGAAACATCTTTTCCATCACTTTTGTGGCCAGCATAAATGTTTGTAGTTTACAAAGTTCACCTCCCCATTGAAGTCTATTGCGGTTTGCGAAGTTCACGTGAACTCGAACTTTTGCGGAAGTTCGCATTCGAGGTTCGCAAACCTAAAATCAGAGGTTCGAGCCATCTCTAGTAACTGATTGCCACTCTCAGCTGTTTGCTGTCAATTCACCCTTTATATTAGAATTATCAATAAATGGCCCGTTGACTTACATTGTAGCCACTCACAGATACTTTGTAATGTGAAAATCTTTATTTTTCTTTATAGCTTTTGCCTTCTTTAAAGTGTCAAACACCACAGGCAATTTATAATGGAGATGTCACTCTGATTCCTGCTATATGAATATGACAAATGGCATTAAACTACCATTAAACACTGGGAAAGTGCCATTGCCCTGGCAAAAGTGACGATCATGCTAAAATGTGGTGATCTTTTCAGCTTATTTCCAGTTTTGCCCCTTTGTTGTTCCAGGTTGCCACTTTGTAAATTGCACCCTTTTAAGCCGATCTGATATAATGTACTGGGAACTAGAGAAGGGCCAAAGTATTCACCGCTCGAATACTTCGCAGTGAAGGTGGGGTATTCGAACTCATACATAGCTTGTTCGATCCGCCCCTAGACATCACCATTGGGCTAAACTTTGACCCCTTACATTACAGTCAGCAGACACACGGCAGCCAATCAGCCTGCACTACACGGAACCATCCACCGCCTATAAGACGCAGCAGCGGCGGCCATATTGGACGCATTGCTTGGCTGTAGAGATTGTCTAAACGGTTCCCACGCTAACTTATTAGCGCGAATAACGCAGATTCATGTTTGCGTCGAACCGCGAACCTTTAGCGAGTTCAACCCGCCCCTATACTACATCATTGGGCTAAACTTTGACCCTCTACATCACAGTCAGCAGACACATGGCAGCCAATCAGGCTGCACTCCCTCCTGGAGCCCTCCTTATAAAAGGCAGCAGCATCGTCCATTTCCTCACTCTGCCTGCTGCTGCTATTAGTGAAAGAAGGGAGAGAGGTTGCTGCAGAGATAGGGGAAGCTTAGTTAGGCTCTTGTTAGCTTGCTCCTTGCTGATATTTGTTGCTGAAAGTCACCACCAAAACAGCTCGTTTGAGAGCTAATGTTCTTATGATGTGTTTTTTTTTTGTGGCCCACTGACACTGCATATACAGCCCTGTCTGTCACAGCTGGCCCTTGCTAATTGCTATACTGTGCCAGGTCCAGCACATTCAGCACACTTTCTCACTGCACCTGTTTGACTGCGCAATATATTGTACCACCAGCAGTCACTGCATACCTTTTCACTGCACCTGTGTGACTGCACATTGTATCATACCACCAGCAGTCACTGCATACCTTTTTTACTGCACCTGTGTGACTGCAGTGCTGCACATTGTATTATACCAGCAGTCACTGCATACTTTTTCACTGCACCTGTATTACTGCATATTGTATCATACCACCAGCAGTCACTGCATACCGTTTCACTGCACCTGTGTGACTGCACATTGTATTATACCAGCAGTCAGTACCTTTCACTGCATCTGTGTGCCTGCACATTGTATTATTATACCAGTCAGTGCATACCTTTCACTGCATCTGTGGGACTGCACACAGATGCAGTCACCTTGCCGTGGTAAAGGGGCTTGCATATCACAATGAAGCAATGAACTATATAAGTGTGTTGGGAAAATAAGGTTGTTGCTTCATTGTGGACAGACCAAATTCGATCAGCTAGACAGTCACTGTTGTTCTGTCATTGAGCTACCTCAGCCCGACTATATGGTCTGAAAAGCCGCCATCACCTGCACTCTCGCCAACGTGCGCACAGTCCAGCATGGCCATCTGTTTGCGGTGCGTTATACAGCGAGTTTGGTCTGTCAGTGTGAAGCAGTACACTACTTACACTACCTGATCCATGTATACACACAATGTGATTTCTGCCTTTTAGGGATTATAACCCTGCTGTGCGTGCCATTCTTGCATTATTTTGATTGTGTTATATCACAGACCTGTGCAAAGTGAATCAGTTCTTCCTCACTGACAGGGTTTTTTCTTTGTATTGTTTAACCACTTAAGTACCAGTGGTCTCTGCCCCCTTAAGGACCAGAGACCGCTGGTACAAGAACGACGGAATCCCTGACAAATCGGCACGCATACCCGCCGTCATCGCCACTCGCTGGGATCCTCAGGACATAGACTGTGCCATCTCTATGACCGCAGAGTCGTATGAGTCGGTCAGGAGCCAATGAAAGTGGCTCCTGACCGGCTCACGTGACTCTGCCATCATAGAGACAGACAAAACCTGTGAGCAGCGGCGAGAAACGTTGGGTTTGAGCCGCACAATTGGTGGGGAGCGACGGAAACGGGGATGCGTGCAGGGCAGCTAATTGAAATCTACGCCCTGCCAGCCAGGAGCCCACCAAAACAGGGCGTCCAAAAGTAGTTAAAGTTGTGGGGAAAAATTGACTGGCAGAGGCAGGCCACACTGCAGTGGTCATTGTAGGGGTCGTACCAGTGTGATTTCCTGTGGTCCTAGTTCTAGAATGGTGTTCAGAGGCTATGTACCATTTCCGGTGGTCCTAAAATGACACCCAGTTTACAAGTTTCACGTACCCTGAATGGTCATGAAGTAGTTAACTGGCTTACACAGCAAACCCCATCTTCTTCCGTTTCCTCTCGGAGCCTTGATGCACCATCCTCCTCTTGCTTTGATTCGGGCATCCCAGCAGTTACCACACACCCGGCCGTCACCACTAGAGTTGGGCCGAACGGTTCGCCTGCGAACGGTTCCATGCGAACTTCCGTGGTTCGCGTTCGCGTCCCGCAGGCGAACCTTTGCGGAAGTTCGGTTCGCCCCATAATGCACATGGAGGGTCAACTTTGACCCTCTACATCACAGTCAGCAGGCCCAGTGTAGCCAATTAGGCTACACTAGCCCCTGGAGCCCCACCCCCCTTGTATAAGGCAGGCAGCGGCGGCCATTACGGTCACTCGTGTGCCTGCATTAGTGAGAGTAGAGCGAGCTGCTGCAGACTGTCTCTCATAGGGAAAGATTAGTTGGGCTTAGCTTGTTCCTGGCTGCATACCTGTTCTGTGAACCCACCACTGCATACCTGTACTGTGAACCCACCACTGCATACCTGTTCAGTGAACCCACCACTGCATACCTGTTCTGTGAACCCACCACTGCATACCTGTACTGTGAACCCACCACTGCATACCTGTACTGTGAACCCACCACTGCATACCTGTTCTGTGAACCCACCACTGCATACCTGTTCAGTGAACCCACCACTGCATACCTGTTCAGTGAACCCACCACTGCATACCTGTTCAGTGAACCCACCACTGCATACCTGTTCAGTGAACCTGCCACTGCATACCTGTTCTGTGAACCCACCACTGCATACCTGTTCAGTGAACCCACCACTGCATACCTGTTCTGTGAACCCACCACTGCATACCTGTTGTGTTCAGTGAACCTGCCACTGCATACCTGTTCTGTTCAGTGGACCCGCCACTGTATACCTGTTCAGTGAACCCGCCACTGCATACCTGTTGTGTTCAGTGAACCTGCCACTGCATACCTGTTCTGTGAACCCGCCACTGCATACCTGTTCTGTTCAGTGAACCCGCCACTGCATACCTGTTGTGTTCAGTGAACCCGCCACTGTATACCTGTACTGTTCAGTGAACCCGCCACTGCATACCTGTACTGTTCAGTGAACCCGCCACTGCATACCCGTTGTGTTCAGTGAACCCGCCACTGCATACCTGTTCTGTTCAGTGGACCCGCCACTGTATACCTGTTCTGTTCAGTGAACACGCCACTGTATACCTGTTCAGTGAACCCGCCACTGCATACCTGTTCTGTTCAGTGAACCTGCCACTGCATACCTGTTCTGTGAACCCGCCACTGCATACCTGTACTGCTCAGTGAACCCGCCACTGCATACCTGTTGTGTTCAGTGAACCCGCCACTGTATACCTGTTCTGTTCAGTGAACACGCCACTGTATACCTGTTCAGTGAACCCGCCACTGCATACCTGTTCTGTTCAGTGAACCTGCCACTGCATACCTGTTCTGTTAACCCGCCACTGTATACCTGTACTGTTCAGTGAACCCGCCACTGCATACCTGTTCTGTTCAGTGAACCCGCCACTGCATACCTGTACTGTTCAGTGAACCCGCCACTGCATACCTGTTCTGTTCAGTGGAGCCGCTACTGTATACCGGTTCTGTTCAGTGAACCCGCCACTGCATACCTGTTGTGTTTAGTGAACCCGCCACTGTATACCTGTACTGTTCAGTGAACCCGCCACTGCATACCTGTACTGTTCAGTGAACCCGCCACTGCACACCTGTTGTGTTCAGTGAACCCGCCACTGCATACCTGTTCTGTTCAGTGGACCTGCCACTGTATACCTGTTCTGTTCAGTGAACACGCCACTGTATACCTGTTCAGTAAACCCGCAACTGCATACCTGTTCTGTTCAGTGAACCTGCCACTGCATACCTGTTCTGTGAACCCGCCACTGTATACCTGTACTGTTCAGTGAACCCGCCACTGCATACCTGTTCTGTTCAGTGAACCCGCCACTGCATACCTGTTCTGTTCAGTGAACCCACCACTGTATACCTGTACTGTTCAGTGAACCCGCCACTGCATACCTGTTCTGTTCAGTGGAGCCGCTACTGTATACCGGTTCTGTTCAGTGAACCCGCCACTGCATACCTGTTATGTTCAGTGAACCCGCCACTGTATACCTGTACTGTTCAGTGAACCCGCCACTGCATACCTGTACTGTTCAGTGAACCCGCCACTGCATACCTGTTGTGTTCAGTGAACCCGCCACTGCATACCTGTTCTGTTCAGTGGACCTGCCACTGCATACCTGTTCAGTGAACCCGCCACTGCATACCTGTTCTGTTCAGTGAACCTGCCACTGCATACCTGTTCTGTGAACCCGCCACTGTATACCTGTTCTGTTCAGTGAACCCACCGCATCAGTGCGCATACCTGTGCAGTTAAGTGAACCCACCTACCTACGTGAGTGCACGCAGTGTGATATACCACTCCGTGCATACCCGATATGGACAAAACAGGTAGAGGAAGAGGTAGTGCCAGAGCCAGAGGAAGGCCACCCGGCAGGTCTGCGCGAGGTCGTGTAAATGTAAATTCGTGTGGACCTGGCCCACAGTACAGTGCTCGGAAGAAGGCACGTCCCATCACCTCCCAAGATTGTCAGGACGTGGTTGAGTATTTAGCGACACAGAACACCTCATCTTGCTCAGCCACCAGCGCTACTACTAGCACCACTTCCGCTGCATTTGACACTTCGCAAGAATTATTTAGTGTTGAAATCACTGATGCACAGCCATTGTTGTTACAGCCAGATGAATTTTCACCAGCTCATATGTCTGAGTTACGCGGCAACACTATGGATGTAACGTGTAAGGAGGATGAAGGACCTACTGATGGTGCATGTTTGGATTTGTCTGAGGCAAGCGAAGCTGGGCAGGATGATTACGATGATGACGATGATAGGGATCCTCTGTATGTTTCCAATAGAGGAGATGAAGAGGGGGACAGTTCAGAGGGGGAGTCAGAGAGTAGTAGGAGGAGAGAAGTTGCTGAAAGAAGCTGGGGCAGCTCTTCGTCAGAAACAGCTGGTGGCAGTGTCCGGCACCATGTATCGCCACCTATGTACAGCCAGCCAACTTGCCCTTCAGCATCAGCTGCTGAGGTCCCCATAGTGCCCACATCCCAGGGTGGCTCAGCGGTGTGGAAATTTTTTAATGTGTGTGCCTCAGATCGGAGCAAAGCCATCTGTTCGCTCTGCCAACAAAAATTGAGCTGTGGAAAGGCCAACGCTCACGTAGGGACAAGTGCCTTACGAAGGCACCTGGAGAAAAGGCACAAACAGCAATGGGATGGCCACCTGAGCAAAAGCAGCAGCAGCACACAAAAGAAAAGTCACCCTCCTTCTCCTCTTCCTCCTTCAGGTGCATCATCTGCTTCTGCCGCTTTCTCCCTTCCACCTTCACAGGCAGCCTCCTCCACTCCGCCTCTGCCCTTGAGCGGTTCCTGCTCCTCTGCCCACAGCAGCAGTCAGGTGTCCGTGAAGGAAATGTTTGAGCGGAAGAAGCCAATTTCGGCCAGTCACCCCCTTGCCCGGCGTCTGACAGCTGGCGTGGCGGAACTGTTAGCTCGCCAGCTGTTACCATACCGGCTGGTGGACTCTGAGGCCTTCCGTAAATTTGTGGCCATCGGAACACCGCAGTGGAAGATGCCAGGCGGCACTTATTTTTCGAGAAAGGCCATACCCCAACTGCACCGTGAAGTTGAGAGGCAAGTGGTGTCATCTCTTGCGAAGAGCGTTGGGTCAAGGGTACACCTGACCACGGATGCCTGGTCTGCCAAGCACGGGCAGGGCCGCTACATTACGTACACAGCCCATTGGGTGAACCTGGTGGTGAACGATGGCAAGCAGGGCGCAGCGGACCAAATTCTGACACCTCCACAGCTTGCAGGCAGGCCTCCTGCCACATGCTCTTCGCTGTCCTCCTCCTCCTTGGCTGAGTGGCAGTTCTCTCCAGCTACACAGCCCCAGCTCCGCAGGGCCTATGCTGCATGCCAGGTACGACAGTGTCACGCCATCTTAGACATGTCTTGTCTCAAAGTGGAGAGTCACACTGGAGCAGCTCTCCTGGCTGCTCTTAAGAAACAGGTGGATGAGTGGCTGACCCCGCACCACCTGGAGATAGGCAACGTGGTGTGCGACAACGGCAGCAATCTGCTTGCCGCTTTGCATATGGGGAAGCTGACACACATACCCTGCATGGCACATGTCATGAATCTAGTTGTTCAAAGATTTGTGGCAAAGTACCCTGGCTTAGCGGATGTCCTGAAGCAGGCCAGGAAGGTCTGTGGGCATTTGAGGCGGTCTTACACAGCCATGGCACGCTTTGCGGAAATTCAGCGGAAAAACAACATGGCGGTGAGACGCCTCATTTGCGATAGCCCGACTCACTGGAATTCGACCCTGCTCATGTTCTCCCGCCTGCTAGAACAGAAGAAAGCCGTCACCCACTACCTCTAAAACTACAGTAGAATGAAACAGTCTGGGAAGATGGGGATGTTCTGGCCCGACAACTGGACACTGATGGAAAATGCATGCAGGCTCATGCGGCCGTTTGAGGAGGTGACCAACCTGGTGAGCCGCAGTGAGGGCACCATCAGCGACTTAATTCCCTACGCTTACTTCTTGGAGCGTGCTGTGTGTAGAGTGGCGGATAAAGCTGCGAATGAGCGTGACCAGGAACCGTTACGGCAGGAACAGGCATGGGACCAATTTTCATCAGACCCAGCTGTTTCCTCAACACCTGCGGCAGCACAGAGGGGGGAGGAGGAGGAAGAAGAGAAGTCGTGTGCAGAAGATGAGTCAGACTCAGAGGATGATGAGCAAGGTGTTTCTTTGGGGGAGGAGGAGGAGGAGGGGACGGCGGCAGGAGAACACCCGCAGCAGGCGTCGCCGGGGGCTTGTGCTGCTCAACCTTCCCGTGGTATTGTTCGCGGCTGGGGGAGGAGGTTGACTTACGTGACGTCACTGAGGAAGAGCAAGAGGAGATGGAGGGTACTGGATCCGACTTTGTGCAGATGTCGTCTTTTATGCTGTCCTGCCTGTTGAGGGACCCCCGTATAAAAAACCTCAAGGGGAATGAGCTGTACTGGGTGGCCACACTACTAGACCCTCGGTACAGGCACAAAGTGGCGGACCTGTTACCAACTCACCTGAAGGTGGAAAGGATGCAGCACATGCAGAACCAGCTGTCAACTATGCTTTACAATGCCTTTAAGGGTGATGTGACAGCACAACGCCAGCAAGGTACCACTGCCACTAATCCTCCTCCCGTGTCCACGCAGTCAAAGACAGGACGCTCCAGCGATCTCATGGTGATGTCGGACATGCGGACGTTCTTTAGTCCAACGCCTCGCCGTAGCCCTTCCGGATCCACCCTCCACCAACGCCTGGAACGGCAGGTAGCCGACTACCTGGCCTTAAGTGTGGATGTAGACACTGCTGTGAACAGCGATGAGGAACCCTTGAACTACTGGGTGCGCAGGCTTGACCTGTGGCCAGAGCTGTCCCAATTTGCCATCCAACTTCTCTCCTGCCCTGCCGCAAGCGTCCTGTCAGAAAGGACCTTCAGCGCAGCTGGAGGCATTGTCACTGAGAAGAGAAGTCGCCTAAGTCACAAAAGTGTTAAGTACCTCACCTTTATCAAAATGAATGAGGCATGGATCCCGGAGGGCTGCTGCTCGCCCCAAGACTAAGTCAGTCCCCGCACACACAGCATCTCTGCCTGCACGCCGTGTGACTGGCTGCCTGGCCTGCCCCAAGAAGACTAAGTCGCTCCCAGTCCCTCCACACAGCATGTCTGCCTGCAGGCCGCTTGACTACCTTCTCCGCCACCACCAACAGGGTCCGGGACTCCAGGCGGATTGCTGAATTTTTTAGGCCGCTGCTAGCAGCGGCCGCTGTAATAATTTTTCGGGTGCGTGTACATGACTGCCTAATTTTTCTGGCTGCACTGCGGGCAGCTGCAACAACAAAAGAAAAGGCATGTACATGCGCCCATTCCCCTTCGTGATCATTACCTTGCCGTGGTGAAGGGGCTTGCGTATCACAATGAAGCAATGACCGGCGCCTAGATGAGTGTCTCGGGGGGCACACAAAAGATAATAAGGTCGTTGCTTCATTGTGGTCAGACCAAATTTGATCAGCTGGACAGTCACTGTTCTGTCATTCAGCTACATCAGCCAGGCGACCATATGGGCTGTAAAGCCACCAAAACCTGCACTCTCGCCATGGTGCGCACCAGTCCAGCACGGCCGTCACTACACAAACAGCTGTTTGCGGTGCGTTACACAGTGAGTTTGGTGTGTCAGTGTGAAGCAGTACCTTAATTACACTACCTGATTGATGTATACACATGCAAGATGTTTTAAAGCACTTTAGGCCTGTCATTTAGCATTCAATGTGATTTCTGCCCTTAAAACGCTGCTTTGCGTCAAATCCAGATTTTTCCCGGGGACTTTTGGCGTGTATCCCACTCCGCCATGCCCCCCTCCAGGTGTTAGACCCCTTGAAACATCTTTTCCATCACTTTTGTGGCCAGCATAATTTTTTTTTTCAAAGTTCGCATCCCCATTGAAGTCTATTGCGGTTCACGAACTTTAACGCGAACCGAACGTTACGCGAAAGTTCGCGAACCCGGTTCGCGAACCTAAAATCGGAGGTTCGGCCCAACTCTAGTCACCACGACCACTAGCACCACAACTGCTTTACTTGATGTGTCAGAGGAGTTATTCACACATCAGTTTGAGGAAATTAGTGATGCAAAAGCATTATTGCCAGAAATTAAAGGAGATAAGGATGTTACACCACCTGATATGTCTCAGTCAGGCGTCAGTACACACATGGACGTAAGGTGTCATGATGATGATGATGATGATTTAGTACCCGCTGCTGGTGCCTTTTTAGAGGTCGCATACACTTTCCTAGATGTGAGATACCAGGGAAAACAGTATGTAGACACTTAGGGCTTGATTCACAAAGCTGTGATAACTCAGTTATCACGCCTAAAAGACTTTAGGCGTGATAAGCTTTGCACTAGCAAAGTTATCACCGCTTTGTGCTCTAACTCGCGCGAAGCTACGTACGTGCGCGCGCAAAGTCCCATAGGGCTTAATTGGAGCTTCGCGCGAGGCGCCAGGTGCTGCGCGCGCGCCTGCGCGCGGAAAATTCGCGCGAGTTTCTTCTTATCATGCCTAAACTGAGTTTAGGCGCGATAAAGGGGTTTTCACTCGCGTGCAAACACTTTGCACCGCTTTGTGAATCAGGCCCTAAGTCCGTACGGACAGTCCCTATAGGTAAAAATCGAGTTAGTCACTCCTCTTTAAAAGACTATTTAGTCAGATAAGAGTGCCCCTTTAGGTGACTCTTTTGGGGAGAGATATATATCTATGGATATCAACAGTCAAAGTGGAGGTCTTTGCTTATCCCCCACTCAGATAAATGTCTGAGTGGTGTAGCTTTTCCACAACATATTATACTCCCACAGTAGAGGACAGTTGTATTGTTCGTGCTCAGTCTATGTCGCTTAATACACTAAACCTGCATTACTCATATATCAAATACATTCTGTCCCCTAAAAAATTGCTGAGGACGCAAAGTGACAGAGTGCTATATTACAAAGTGCTTGTATATGGAATTTCTGACATGTTTCACCTTAGCGGCTTTATCAAAGAAGTGCTATACATGTATACAGTTGACATAAAGTGCACCGCCCACCAGCAAAGTTTCCCCCATCAATAGCCCCAGTTAGAGCTAAAGCACCCTGTTCGGTGCTCGTTTAAATACTGAGATGATAGCTACACACCCTAAAAGGGGTGTGTTACGTGTTACGTATCATACCAGTTGCATGGCGGCCTTTTGTGAACGTTTACACGGAGGGCGGTGTGTCCAGAGCCTGCTCACAGTGCCAAAACCACTGGTAAATGGTTTACTGACCATGGTATTACTGTGCTCAATTGGCCTGCCAACTCTCCTGACCTGAACTCCGTAGATAATCTGTGGGATATTGTGAAGAGAAAGTTGAGAGACGCAAGACCCAACACTCTGGATGAGCTTAAGGCCGCTATCGAAGCATCCTGGGCCTCCATAACACCTGAGCAGTGCCACAGGCTCATTGCCTCCAAGCCACGCCACATTGAAGCAGTCATTTCTGCAAAAGGATTCCCGACCAAGTATTGAGTTCATAACTGAACATAATTATTTGAAGGTTGACTTTTTTTGTTTTAAAAACACTTCTTTTATTGGTCGGATGAAATATGCTAATTTTTTGAGATAGGAAATGTGGGTTTTCATGAGCTGTATGCCAAAATCATCAATATTAAAACAATAAAAGGCTTGAACTACTTAAGTTGTGTGTATTTGAATCTAAAATATATGAAAGTCTAATGTTTATCAGTACATTACAGAAAATAATGAACTTTTATCACAATATGCTAATTTTTTGAGAAGATCCTGTATGTGTGTGTAAGTATATTTGTGTGTGTATCTGTGTTAGTGTGTGTGTGTACAGAGTGTGTGTGTATCTGTGTGTGTGTGTGTATCTGTGTGTGTGTGTGTGTGTGTGTGGGGAGGGGGGGTGCACTTTGGAATCTCAGCCTCTAGTGCTGGGGAGTCTTGTCCCGGCCCTGGCAGCGGCTGCTACAAAACCTAATTTTTCTGGCATGTGACTGTAAATTGCCCAATTTTCCAGGCCTCTGGTGCTCCACAGTGGCTGCAACAACCAAAAAAAGGAATGTACATGATGTCAATTTCCCTTTGTGATCGTTACCGTGTTGTGGTGAAGGAGCTTGCGTATCTCAATGAAGCAATGACCTATCTGGTAATTTTTGCACACCCAAGATGACAGGGTCATTGCTTCGTTGCGGAAAGACCAAATTTGATAAGCTAGACAAGTTTTGGCAAAACCAGCACTGGGCCAACACTGTAAAATCAGTGTTTTTTTGCTCACTTTACTATCATTGAATTACCTCAGCCCAACCATAGGTTCTGGAAAACCGCCATCACCTGCACTACGGCAAACTTGCGCACGAGCACGGCCAACACTACAGAAAGATTGCCGCTGAGAGGACTTACATTTATGTCCTGAGGGTGTCAACTATTAACAATGCTCTTTGTGGTTGTTTGTGGTGCGTTAAACGGGGAGTTTGGTCTGTCAATGTGAAGTGGTCCTAGCCCTTACACTACCTGATCGTACATGTACATACACACGATGCACCTTTCTGCATTTTTATATTATTATATTTCTGTATGTAAACCTGTACCATCCATCACGTGCAGAGCAAAGTCACCGAATCTCTTGTCAGTCAGTGTCACCACGGCTGCAACATACATACATACATATATATATATATATATATATATATATATATATATATATATATATATATATATTATTTTTTTTCTTCAAAAAAACAATACTTTTTTCTTTTATAAAATCTATATGCCATGACCACATTGTTCTGGTCTCACTCTCTGCTACAGTGGCTGCCAAAAAAACTATTTTTTTTAGAAATGTATTATATGTGTGAACCTACACCATCATGTGCAGAAGCAAGTCAAAGCCTCTCTTATCAAAGTCACTCACCAGGGATGCATCAATCATTTTTTCTTTTAAAAAAATATACATTTTTGGGGTAAAATGTGTAGGCCATGACATTGTCTGATAAAAATCCAATACAGAACCCATAGGTTGCGCTTCACAATCTCCTAGGTCACAAGTTACCACACAGTCCACTTATTCAGAGTTCGGTGGTGCACACTATTTAGACAACCACGTCCATCAAATTCAATTTTCCCTTATAGTTGCGCTCAGTCCTCAGGTCCTTCACACCCAGATCCCAAGAACCAAATAAAATTACACCTTAATGAATAAAAAGGAATATAGTGTAGTCTGTTTCAATAGCAAGAGAGATTAGCACCCTTTTAGTGACAAACACACTCTAGGGGCCTGATTCACAAAGCGGTGCTAACAGTTAGCACCTGGTGACTTTATCACACCTAAACTCAGTTTAGGCATGATAAGTTTATTTGTGATAAGTTTAGGCATGATAAGTTTAAGCACCAACTGCGTTAGCACCGCAGTACACAGCTGATCAAAAGTTTTGCGCTAGCAAAGTCTGGTGCACTTCGCATAGAGTTTATTGGCGCTGCTTTGCGTGCGGGACTTTGCATGCTATCTACACTTATCTAAACTTAGCATGCCTAAACTTATCACACCTAAACTTATCACGCCTAAACTGGCTTTTTACCAGCGTGGTGCAATGGTTATCACGCCTGGGGCTCGATTCACAAAGCGGTGATAACCCACTTTTCGCGCGCCCTGGCGGTTGCGCGCGGACATGCGTGCGCCGAGTCCCGCGATGTGCGGACTCGTGCGAGAAAAGGTGTGCTCGCGCGCTATATTGCACACGCGCGTACAGCGTTGTGGTTCGCGTGCACTGAGCCTATTCACGCGAAGTACCGCTCTTCGCGCGATGTGTATGCAAATTTTAAAGCAGTCGCGCTCGCGCGTGCTCGCGTGCTCGCGTGCGCGCGATCGCCGGCTTCGCGCGAAAATGTGTGCAATTACATGTAATTAATTCAATTGGTGATTTCAATGGAGCTATTTAGTGTGTGTATTAAAGGATTAGTTGGAGGCTGTTTTTTTGTGGGTTGACATGGATCCAAGCAGGAGACATGACGTGAGGAGAAGCTTGCGCCTATCTTCCCAGGTGCAGTCGCCCACCCCTGATCGACATGGCCGTAGTGGCCGATCAGATCGCCCAGGCAGCCATGGCTATGAGCGCCATCGCAGCCGCAGTCCCCATCGCAGCAGTCAGAGTCCCAGAGGTGGCAGTTACCGCCACCGCAGTCCCAGCCCCCGTCCTGGCCCCTCAGGCACTGAAAGGACATCGCAGCAGACCAGCAGCCAAGAGACCCGGAGAAGGGGGATCAGGTTCTCTGATGCGGAGAACTTGGCGCTCTGTGAGGAGGTGGTGCTGCGTTTTGATGAACTATATGGGCGAAATTCCGGCAAGACCGATGTGGCCACCAAGACCAGCCTTTGGCGCAGCATTAGGTCGGAAGTGTGCGCTGTTGATCAGCGGAATCGCACAGAGCAGCAATGCCGCAAGCGGTTTGCTGATATAAAGTTGAGGCTGCGGAAGAAATTGTCCAAGCTGCGTCAATATGCGTAAGTTTGTAAAGCATGTATATTTTTAAAAACAATGTTAGTTAACTAACCATTTGCTAAACTACAATAATGGTCAATTGAATTGGTGGCATGTATATTATTTGTCTTCCACAACTGAAGCAACAAATATGTAGTAGTGTAATTGATGGTGGCCATACATGGTTAAAGTAAGTTTGATCCAATCTTAACCGTTTATATGTAGTATAATGGTCAATGCAATGCATAAACACAATTGTTTGTTTTTGCGGCCTGGCACACAGCAAAACCAGCTATCAGATCCACTAAATGCTAGCATACGTTTAAAGGGAATCATAGATGATCAAAATTGTGTGAAGTCTAAGCTTTGATATATACCTGGGGTGTTCAAGCCCCATAAGCCTGGATTGCTATCACCAGTATTGCCAACTCATCCCTTTAGTTAGTGACATATCTAAGTTATACCGGTTCTGGGGCTATTTGGACATAATCAGTGCCTTAACTGCATCCACCTAGCCCCAAAACAAGCATAATTCATGTGTAATTAATTAAAGGGATGAGTTGCCAACACTGGCTCCCACGCCGCCATCCGCCACTTCCTGGATGGTCGGTACCGGCTCCTGTCACTTCTGGTGGACGCGGACAATTGTCCGCATCACAGGGGCGCCCTCCATACCCGATCGCATGCAGCTGCGCAGTAAGCTGTGTCATGTGTATGGATATGGAGGGCGCCCCGTGTGATGTGGACAATTGGGCGCATCTGGCCGCTGACTGGCGGACATGACGGACCCTTGTACCGGCGGATACAAGCAACAAAGGACGGCGTTGTGGGAGTGATCCGTGTGTATGGGGCTGGAAGTTATGTATAGAATATTTTTCTATGGACTCTGGTTCCCTTTAATCGGTTTTTGTTAGGTTTTCTGTAGTGCTTCACCTACCGTTTTGTGTTTTTGGGAAGAGTCTTAAGGCTCATACACACATCAGACTATAGTCTTTGGAAAATGAAAGATCACAGACCAATCTTACCACCCTTCATGTAGTATGAGAGCCATACTCTACACAGTCTTTTCTATGGAGCAGAACTCCACATCAGATAAAAATATTTGAAAGATGCTGCACACACAGATGCTGTACAGACCCAAAAGATCAGTATCTGCAAAAGATCTGTTCTTGCAAAAATCCATTCCTGCAAATTGCAATTATAGTCTATGAGATCTGCAGATCAGCATACACACATGATTTAGCTGTCATTCATCTGCAGATCAAGCAATCTTCCGCAGATCACAAAATCCATCCTGGTGGATCTGATCTGCAGATGAATGTCAGTTAAATCATGTGTATATGATGATCTGCAGATCTCATAGACTATTATTGCAATTAGCAGAAATGGATTTTTGGCAGGAGCATATCTTTTGCAGCTACTGATCTTTTGAGTGTGTACAGCATCTGTGTGCAGCATCTTGCAAAGATTTCTGTCTGATGGGGAGTTCAGCTCCATAGAATAGACTGTGAAGGTATGTCTCTCATACTACATGAAGGGTGGTAAGATTGGTCTCTGATCTTTCATTTTGTAAAGACTATAGTCTGATGTGTATATGCACCTTTAGTTGTAGGAGATTTCCAACATTCTTAAAGGGCCAAATCTCAGCTCAGCGTGAGTTGCACAAGTTGCAGTCACGGAAAAACGCTAGTGGTTTAACACAATCCGCTACCCAATGTAGCGAGTGGCAGTGTTCACACTGCTGCATTAGCATTTTTGGAGAAACGATGCGGTTTGGTGGCGATGAGTGTTCCTCAAGTAGCGTTTGTGATTAGTGTGGATAGAATGCTAATTGCGATTGGTCATAAAGTGTGTGAAGTGCTGTTTTTGTCTGAATGGCCGCCAAAGCACTTCCGCAAAAGGCTACCGATAATGTGCGGCATTTTGCCATTATAAGTGTGAATGAGCCCAGCTTCTCTATCCCTAAATTGTGTCAACCAGCTCTGAACTGGTTATTTTTCGGAGTGTTAGATTTGCTGAACATACTTTTGGTGCTGATTTCCACGATGAAATGCCATTGCGATTCCAAATTGCAATTGCTTTTCAATGTACAGTATGCAATTGTGATTGAGCTACTATACTCATTATAGTACAGCTCTATTGCATACAGCTCAATCGCATACTAAACGCCGCAGGATGATGATTGCACGTTTACCAACATGGCATCGCTATTGGCTCACACAAAGGGCCTTTTGCCACTCGGCTGCGATGTGCATTTTGTTTGGAAAAGGCAAGGTACATGCAGCTAATTGAAACTGCAGCACCAATTTCCATTCGGGCCATTTTCCACTAGCAATCGCTAGCGTTCACGCTGAACGCTAGCGATTGCTGTCTCTCAAATGTGTTTGAAACTTCAGGCTATTGCGTTCACTATGTTGTTATGCTGTAGTGCATAGCAAAATCAAGGGACATTTGGTTCCGTGGCGCTATTGCCTTTGATGCAAAAGCAAATCACGGTAGTGGAACTAACCTACCGTGATGCATATGTTATTTAGCAAACTGTAGTGATTGTAAAATCTGTAGCGCTTTTCCATTTTGCACTTCAGCTAGCGCAAATGTGCTAGCGGAAAAAGGGCCCCAAGTGCCATCCAATTGCCATGCAATGTTGGTAAAAGGCCAATTGTTGTCCTTGCGCATTTGGTATGCGATTGAGCTGTACTCTAATGAGTAGAGTAGGTCACTTGCAATGGCATACTGTCAATTGTAACGCAATCGCTATCGCATTTCATAGTGAAAAACTGCCCTTGGAAATGGCTGCTGCAGTTTCCATTTGTTTAATGTACCTTGCCATTTGCAATCCCAAGCAAATTGCAGGGTAGTGGAAAAAGGACCTAAGTGTTGTGACCCACCCCACTCAGATTCATTGACCGAGCATATCTGCATCCACAAGCGGCTGCAGAAACGCTAACAAACCAGCTTGGTGTGCAGCAGCCCTTTAGCAGTTCCCTTTTATACGACATGCAATTGTAAGCCACACATGTCAAGATGGATAACGAAGTGAATGGTATTTAGCAGTGTGCAATTTCCATTGTATTGTAGAAATGTTTGCTGTTTGACGGCCTGCACCAGCATGCATCAAGTTTGGATGATATGTCATATAGTTGTGTTTAGTGGCTGCATGGCTGTTGGTGGTGTGATTGTTAGATATGTACATAAGGCCAGTCTGTAATGTATGAATTGTTCCAAGGCACAACTATCACCTCTTCCTGAATCCACACTTCGGTATGTTGGATGTGTAAAACCGCTAATTGATTTTTCGAGTGTAGGCGGCTATATGTGTAAGCTTTCATGCAATACCACTTGGCTGCTTGTGCTGGTGTTCATTTGCCTATGGTACTTGGACACAGGCCTTGAGCAAGCATGCATGAGTGCATGGATTTGTGTGACTAATTTGGGGTACCATTATGTGTTTGTGTGTTTGAACAGTATAACGAATTCATACATATGCATCAGCAGGGCAGGTGTGCTGGTGGTATTTTTGACAAGGTCGCACAAATGGCATTCCAAACATCACTCTCAGTTGATTATTTCTCCTTTTTAAAGTGACCCTGTACACTGAGTGATTGACATTGTTTGGGATTACCTCAAACCCAGTGAAGCTACAGGGATATTGAGGCTGGCACAAGTGTTGCGATTACAATAGCACAAAATGGCTGCATATCATGCTTTAGTCACTGTAATTCTTAAAAACATAGGCCTAAACCACGGGGCCACAAAACCCCTGGTATTGTTTGTTATTGTAATTGGATTACAGTTGTATTGTACAAGTGGACAGACATCTCTGGTTGCTTATGGTATGTAGCAAACATGAATGTATCCCAAACGTTGCTTCCAAATGTTTCCCTTTCATAACATAACAAGCAATGGCATGCTCCATTTTGTTTTCAGGTAACAAGGAGTCCTTTGCGCAGCCATTTTATGATGACTCCTGCTGAACAGTAAAGGTGGCTACACATGTCAGATCTAAGTCTTTAGCAAATGAAAGTTCTCAGAGCAATTTTACCACCTTCCATGTAGTATGAGGCCCATACTCAACACGGTCTCATCTATGTAGCTGAACTACCCATCAGGTCAAAATCTTTGCAAGATGCTGCAGACAAAGATGTTGTACACATTAAAAAGATAATTTGCATCAAAATATCTGTTCCTGCTATCCGTTGCTGCTAAATGCATTTCAAATTGGTATCTGGACATCTCATACACACCTTGTTGAACGGACAATTATCTGCAGTTCCGATCCACCAGGTTGGATATTCACATCTGCATACAATTGTGTGATCTGCACATGATGGCCCATTAAACAACGTGTGTGTGAAATCTGCAGATATCATAGTCTTTCAATGGATTTTGCATAAACTGATTTTGGCCACATACTGATCTGTTGCATGTGTCCAGCATCTTTGTGTCCAGCATCTTGCAAAGGTTTGTATGTGAGGTGGAGTTCAGCTCCATAGTATAGACTGTGAAGGTATGTCTCTCATACTACATGGAAGGGGGTAAAATTGGTCTGTGAGCTTTCATTTGGGCCACACTTTTAACTGACGTGTGTACCCACATTAAAGGCTGCAGTAGTGTGTGAAATCGACATTACAAAGGTGCATGCAGTATGTGTAGGGTTTAAATACTAGCATGTGAAGTGCATGTTGAATGTTTGCCACTGGATCACAGTCACACAGACAGGATTATCAGGAAAGTGCAGACAGTTTAGTACTAGTGGTATAATTTTTTTTTTTTTTTTTTTTTTTTGGTTTTTCAACATAGCATTGGTACCGGTGGTGGTCCCCCCGCATCACTCAATTTAACTGATTACGAGCAGGTGGTGCAGCCCTATTTAATGACCGAGGCCCTGCATGGAATACGGGGTGGCTACGATGCCGACCTCTGCAGCTTCGGATGAGGGTAATTCATGATGCTGTTTTCCTGGAAAATGAACACGTGTTTGAATATGCTTCTCACATTTATAATGTTTTTTTTTTTTCACTGTCAAAATTGTAGGTGAAGGTGTGTCTGGGTTTCGGGCTCATGCAGGAGTGTCACCTAATATCCCCCAATCAATAGAGGGCCCATCACATTCTGGCCAAAATCCTGGTGAGTGTCCTGTGTATGTAGAAACTGCTGTAGAACAAGGCAGCGGAGGAGCTGGCTGTGTTGGGTAGTGTCCTAACCTTTGTGTTCCTCCTCCTTTTGTGTAGCTGATGTTAGCTCTGCTGGGACTACTGATGCTGGAGTATTGTTGCTGCCAGCCCAATCTGTGGACTTTCCTCCGCCAGGACCAAGTGCTGGTGAGTGTCCTGTGTATGTAGAAACTGCTGTTGAACAAGGCAATGGATGAGCTGGCTGTGTTGGGTAGTGTCCTAACCTTTGTGTTCCTCCTCCTTTTGTGTAGCTGATGTTCGCTCTGCTGGGACTACTGATGCTGGAATATTGTTGCTGCCAGCCCAATCTGTGGACTTTCCTCCGCCAGGACCAAGTGCTGGTGAGTGTCCTGTGTATGTAGAAACTGCTGTTGAACAAGGCAACGGATGAGCTGGCTGTGTTGGGTAGTGTCCTAACCTTTGTGTTCCTCCTCCTTTTGTGTAGCTGATGTTCGCTCTGCTGGGACTACTGATGCTGGAATATTGTTGCTGCCAGCCCAATCTGTGGACTTTCCTCCGCCAGGACCAAGTGCTGGTGAGTGTCCTGTGTATGTAGAAACTGTTGTTGAACAAGGCAGCGGAGGAGCTGGCTGTGTTGGGTAGTGTCCTAACCTTTGTATGTCTGCTCCTTTTGTGTAGCTGATGTGATTTGTGGGTCCAGTGTTGATGATGGCCTGCAGTTCGACCCATGGCAAGATGAGGACTCTTCACATGGAGCAGCAAGTGGTGGTGAGTTTTATGTGTTAGCATATGTCCTTGAGGCAAAGGGATATGAAAAGAGGGATTTGCTGGATAACATATCTTCCTTGTTAAAACACTGTCACAGTGTAGCATGTGGCCGGTGGAGAGGTGTGTGGGTAATGTTCAGAGTCAATACATATCAAAGCATGCAGCTAATCTGCAACAAAGGACCTTTCAATGGCTCATGAATGGCAAGTGACACATGGATGGTGAGGGTGTGAGTTCACATGACCATATAGGCCTTTGTTAAGGATTTGCTATTGCCTGAGTCCATTCTTTTTCTTGTATGATCTACAATGCTCCATGTCCAACCACACCTACATGGCATGGCATTTTGCAGGGACTAACAATTTTGTCCAATAGTAATGTTGCTATTGGAGGTAACATGTTGTAATCATTAACATTGAAAGAATGAATCTCAGAATCCCGACATTCTTCCTCTACATGGTATTTGATTTTGTGTAAGATATGTTGTTGGTATGGTGAAATAAACAGACACCATTCACTAATAAGTTTCAACAATGCATTGGTAGTGACCTTGGGTGTGTGAAGCCTCAACAGCCTTCAGAGGCTTTCTACCTTTTCCTCTGTCGGTGGTGGTGCAGGGCAGGGAACCCAGAGCTGACCATTTGTTTATTTGCCCAATCTTACCCTTTTGCCCCTCCAGTGGGGGCACTTTAGTGACGATTATAATTGTGATTGTTGTGCATAGGCATTTTCGGTGCTTCACACTGTAGTATGCTGGCCACTTGTGTCTGAGCATTACAGTTGCTGCATGGCTAATGCCTATTGTAGCCAATTTCTGTAAAGAGGATCCGTACTGTGCATGTGGTTGCGTGTGCTAGGTTCCCAGGTCAATTGCCGTTGGTTGAGGAGGATAGTGTCCACCACCATGGGACGGAGGAGGGGGGAAACGGTCAATAGGATCCAAAGCCTTGATACACCACAGGTGTTTCCCACCCCCATGGTAATGTTTGGCCAAGACTGGTTCACTGTAACCACCATGGAGGTTGTGCATGTACTTTACAGTGCAAAGCACATACAAATTAGGTATGTATTTTGTCTGTATGTGCTTCTCACTGTAAAGTCCATGGCCAGCCTCCATGGTGGTTACATTGAAGCAGTATATATGTATGTCGATGTCTCCAATCAAGGCAATTGGTAAGATAATTGTACCATGTACCTGAGTCTGCAATGCTTACATTAAAGGGTGGCAAAAGGAACAGCTGGCATATACTGGTATATTTGATATCACATCCAACCAACAGATCACTCCGGGACCAAATTTGATGAGACAGGGATTGTATGGCTGGCTTCACTGCCAACAGAATGTGATTCTATTTCAGTATGAAAATGATCAATATCTGGGGAGATGCTGCCAATGCCTTGTGGTTTCCACAGACACCACTCATACATTACCTGCTCTGGTGAGCGGTACTCCCCCTCTGTCCCTGTTGCTTCTTCTCTGCGCTGGCCTCCAGCTTCACTTATGGCTGCTTGACTTTTAAACAGAGGGTGGTGTAGTGTGTCAACTTTGTGCGGGGCCAGGAAGTTATATGAAGCTGCAGTCAAGTGCAGCACAAAAAGCTGGGGGGGGGGGGGCACCGGGTGACTTGTGCTGGCAGGAGCCGGGAATGTATTGCTGCTACCGTCAGCCATTTGAGTGCCACTATAGAGCCACTCCCAAAGGCCCCGTCAATCTTGACAATTGTATGCATGGATTGATGTAAACTAAAGATTTGACTCCAACAATGGTGTAGGCACTGCTTTCACAGCATATTCCATCACACAGGGGGATTCAGCTGTATATAACCGGCACTATAGTTTTGTGTTTTGGGCCCTTCAAAAGTGAATAGCATTTCCTTTGGAAGTAAATAACAGTAGCATGACTTTGCTGTTTGTGTGTCCCTAATATTTAGTGCCACTGCCCCTGAAGAAGCATGTACATCATGTGCTGTGCGGAAATTTTGAAAGGATTTTAGACATGTCATTAGACCATGAAGACAGGCAAATACATCATCAGCACTGTCATGCAACTGTTATTGTTTACAAGGAAAGATCCATATTAGTCCATATCCCTCTCAATGTGGTTTTCCTTTAAAGCCACATCGCACGTTTTGCTATTTAATGCAGTCCATGAACTTTAGGTTCACTAAACGTGTTTCTTTGTATTAAACATTGTGGTCCATTGTGACAGTATGTCAATGCAAAATTGATGGTTTTTATTTGTTTTCCGTTCATTTTCAACTATAGCTCACAGTGACTCGAATCATGATGTTGTCATTGTCTTGGAGCCTGTGCATGATGCCCCTGTTTTTTATTTCTTGTATTTGTAATGTATTGTTTTTTGGGAAAGTTTGTTAGGGTTTTTGCAAACTTCTACTTAGAAACCATTTACTCTTACCTTCCTAGGTGATGAAACGTCACTGCCTAGTGCTCCAGATGTGATGGTTGAATGTCCAGGGCCAAACCTAGACCTACATGTATCAGCCGAATCCCACAGCACTCTACCAATTAGGTCGCCAACTTCAGAGCAGGCAAGCTCAGGAACATCGTCCCATTCACCAACTTACTCCCGTGCAGACTACAATCATGACCGGTGGCATTCCCGCCAGTTTCTACAGGCACAACAGGAGTATCGGGGACTCATGGAGGACCACATGACCCGGTTCCATCAGGACTTTGCGTATTTAAATCGGAGTGCTACGGACATTGGGGGAAGTCTGCAGAAAGTGGCCAATGCAGGAGTGGGTCAAGAGGCTATACAGTTGCGTTTGGCCGATGGTCTTGATAGGCAAAACTTAATTCAGAGCCGAATGGCTCGGCTTGGGGAAACCCAAAATCTTATTTTAGGTCGCTTGGCTGATGGTGTTGACCGCCAAAACGTGACTCAAGCTAGAATGGCTGAAGCCATGGAAAGGCAAAATCAAATCTTCGAAAGGCAGAATGATTTGTTAAGCCAACTGTTGAATAAATAATTTTTTTTGGCACACATTGCAGTTCCATGTAATATTTGTTGGGGGTATACCTTATTAAGAGTGTTAATCTTTCAAAAACATGCATCTTATTAGGTTCATACATTAGTGTCCTTTGAAGAGTACTTTATTGTTGAAACTAAACAATTCATACTGAGGTATGGCCACCAATAGATTAGTTGACATTGTGTACGGCGACTTGTTTCTCCAAATTATTTGTACAAGTTTGACTATGTCCTTAGGTACACATTGGCTATTGGAATATTATAATGATGTCTGAGTGTGAAGTTCTCAGCCATCATTGTAGTTGGGCGATTGCTACTGTGACCATGGCAATAGGTTATGTATAACAAGTTGACCACACACTGCAGAAAGCATTGCCCTGAAGGGCCACAAACTGTGAAATGGATGTCAAACAAAATCAGTCACACTTTAATGCATATTGCCTATGTATGTCGAATGAGAATACATGCACTGTTGTTGGCCCGTGTGTCGAGGGAGGTAGAACTGTGCATTAGGTGTTTGGAGAAAGATAAGGAGGCCAGTAATGTTACCAGAATCTCCTAATCATGTGTAGTGAATGAAGCCTAAGTTGGTGCAACTATAGAACAACAACACAATGGTGACCAGAAGTGTAAAATTCGAAACATATATTTTAAATTTAGAGAGCAATAAAAAAACTATATACACAAGAACTATATACAACTATATACACAAAATCACTATATATATATATATATATATATATATATATATATATATATATATATATATATATATATATATATATATATATATACACACACAATATCAAACTATACACAAGATCACAATATATACACACAATATACAAATATCTACACACAATATAAAACTATAGTCACAATATAAAACTATATACACAACATAACAATATATACACACAATATACAAATATCTACACACAATATAAAACTATATACAGCAGGTCAACATAACAAATTTTGTAACCAAAAACTATTTACACTACTCTGAGTCAGACAGAGTCCCCTGCAAGGCAGCAGCTAGTTGCCCTAATTGCCTTGCGATGGCTGCCAATTCCAAACGTCCTTAAAAAAAACACAACAAAACAAAAGTTAGTTTAAAAACAAGATGCATGAAAACTTTATGGAAGTAATAAGAATGGGTAAACTTACTCTGGCGTCTTCGCCCATGTTGCGGGGCTGCAGCTGGTGCTGGGGGGCCTTCCGGGGCCACAAGCACATCCTGTGGGCCTCCCAGGGGTTCTGCCTCCAGAGCTGGTGGCCCAACAGCAGGTGGGTCTTGTGATGGCCCACCTTCTTCACCCACATCCAACGGAGGTGGCTGGTCAGGAGCCTCGTCCGAGTCGTCATTTGCGGGATCCCCGCGGTGTCGGCGGGGTGGCATTTGTGCATCTATACAGACCAAAATAAAAACATACGTATTTAAGGGCTATGCAACATGAAAGGTGCTCACTTTTTGCTTTTTTGGCTAATGGTTACCAGCCATTATATACTAAAGAGTCAGCAATACAGCCATTCAGAACGCTACCCCCCTAATAGTGGCTCTCTAAGCAGACATGTGGCAGATATGTACAGCTATTAGTAAGGATTCCATCATCCTGTAGGTACCTTCTTGGATCATTAAGGGGGCTGTGACGACTGGTACTTAAGTGGTTAAGCCACTTAAGGGTGATCAGCACTGTTTAACACAACACAATTCTTATACCTCTTTATTGTGTAAAGAAGTATATTGCTAACTAGATGTAACATTACACAATGCTTACCAAATGTACTATGACATTGTGCACAATCTATGTCGTATAAGGCAACTTGATTCAATGAATTATGTAGGCAGTTCCCTTATGTTAGTTTGAAATGGTTTGAGTGACAGAAAAAGATTTCATCATCAGTGGCGCCCATTACAATAATAAACCATCAATCAAACCTCGCCTATAACGTTTCCCACTGTTACTTTGCTTTATAAATGCACATGTATGTGTGTGAATTAATTTGTTTCTTCCGACAAAGCAAGTTATGTTTTGAGAATGATGCTGCAGAGAACACACCTGTAGTACTGGTGTATGGCCAATCACACAAACACTCGCTGCTATATCTGTAGTGCTATTTAATGGTTAAATGCAATGGTGTGTCCAAGCCATGAAGGGATCTGCGTGGCCTATAATGAATATTCTCCATTTCTTACACAACAGTCTACCAAACATAGGTTTCAACATCACTTTAATGCTAATAGAGATGCATGCTCGTTCCTGTGCTGGAGGTAATGAGCCCACATAAAACCTACTTAAGGTACCCCTGCAATATGCATTGAGGCTCCTTCGGTCCACAATTTGGGGCACATAAACACACAAAGCATAGCAAACACAATAATTACATATGGACCTGTAAATTACATATTTATATTGCCAGCGGCCATCCATCATAATGCAGATCGTTCATATACATTACTTACCAGGAACATGCTCCCGGCGGACTTCTCGGACGAAGGTCCGCTCCCTCCTCTTCATGTCGGACCACCTCCGTTGGATCTGGGTAATGGTGTGGTGGCCCCGGAAGTGCTGGCGGAGCTCACTCTGCAGCTCCTCCATGACACGCCTTTTGGCGTACATGTCCGTCAGCCCGTCATAGTTTGTACGGAGGAGTGTCTGTAAGAGAAACAAGATTGGGATTAAATCAGCATTTCTAATTAAAGTATAGCCGAAGTGAGATGCTGAGATAGACATGTGTATGGACAGTGGGTAGCACACAAAAAACCAACTATGCTGTGTTCCTTATCGCTTTCTGTGTCTGAAAGAGTGACATATGTGGTATTTTAAGTGGGTGACTCACTCCTGAGTCTGTACTGACACTGATTTGATTGTTAATAACTATAATTTAATGTATTTGATTAAAACTCATTATCTGGTTTGGAAGTAGTTAATATTTTTTTCCTTGCAGTGAGGCAACTCTCACTTGCTGTCTGAGTCTGAAATGAGTGAGCCACTTACCAAACCAAAAATGTTTCTAGCACAGAATGACAACATCAAACACAGCATTGTTGAGTGTATGCTACACACTGTACATTACACATGTTTGACATGAGACTTTGGGGATCCTTTATGTTTGCTAATGCAAATAATGGTAATCGGTGAAGTTAATACATAAATTTCCACAAATGTCACCCCGTCTGTTTGAGAAAAGACTGGAAGTTTTGTTCAGTTACACAAACATTACCCACAAACAACCAATTCCTCATATTTAATTGAGGACCTTTTCTCAGTGTCAGCTTGCCATTGATACAGTAACCTAGATAAGGAGTTATGTTGGCTGCTGCAAGCGTGCCATTACCAGTGCCCACACCCAATACATACAAACTATTAGTGGCTAAATAACACTTCACAAATCCAACCCAAGTCATCAGTACAAGGTGGGTATGGTGATCTGTCGCCACAGTATTACTACGATCAGGCTACTAGTCACAAACATCATTACCAACACAGGACACCAAGGGAGAATAGGTTTGTGGTGGTGGGGCCCTCAGTGACTTAATTGCCTAAGTGGCCTCAAGACCTTCTCACACACACATACATTCCTCTAAAGGTCGCTACAGGGGCATGAGTATTAATGTAATGGGTTAGAAACCCTTGCCTTCAGCAACTCGACATACCATGGTGTGGAAATTGTGTGGTCTGTGCCATTGACAAATGTTTCACCAAGTTGTTGACACATCCTTACAGTGTGTGCAAAATACCCAGCTACATTGCATTCCTGCATCAACAAGGTCAGCAGCTAATTAAACACTTCACCCTGCGCTGTTGGTCTTTTTCAGGGCATTTTTCTATCCTTTCACTAACAGGGATGGAGAAATCCCTACTTCCCGCGCTCCCACGCGCTCATGGGAACGCTCACATGCACACTGCCTGGTGAGCTGGAGATCAATGAACGTGGGAAACTATTACCTGTCGTTGATGTAACCCTTGCAATGAAGCGCTGCTTCTATGAGAAGCAGTGCAATAATTGTGACATTAAAAAATTATGCTCAGCATCGTACTACTTCCTGCAAGCGTACTTAAGAACGCTTGCAGGGCGCATCAACCCAAAGTTAGTGTGGACATCTTGTGGGCAAATAGTCCAACCACACCCTAAAGCATTTTGCACATACCAATATTTTTTTGGTGACACACAAACATTCACTAATTCCCTCACACACTTCCCCAAATGTTATGATTTCATATGACCAAATAAACAAATTAAATTACAAAAATACCTTAGGGAGTGAATGTTGAAAAATGTTCTGTCAAGAGGGTATAACACTGTTACTTACAAAACTATGCACTTGGAAATAGGGATGGAGGCCACATGGGAAAACATTCTCCTTAATTACCACATGCAATATTTGGATCAAACATTGTGATCAAGATCATTGGTTTAGAGCCGGGACAAATGTGCACATAAATTTCGGGGTCTTTAAAGGGACTCCGAGCAGGGCATAGCCTATGGAAAAATGCATATAATTTGAAAGCTCTCTTTCTCCTCTTTGCAATGATATATAAACCACCGCCCTACGCCTTTTTAGTTTAGACTATTTTTGGTATTGAAATTTGGGCGGCCCCAATTTTGTTGCCGAAGATAGAGAAAACGAAAAGGCGTACAATGTCTATTGAGGTTTCGGCAGAAAGAGTAAAAAAAGACCTTTAAAATGATACCCATCTTTCCATACTTAAAATTACACAGGGCGACATTTTCCGCTGAATGTAGCTGCTGACTTTGAGAAAATGTGGCCCTCTGTAATACAAGATCACTATGGCAAGATGGGTATGATTGTAAAGCTCGCTTTCTCCACTTTCAGACGACACCGAAATTGTCATTCTACGCCTTTTAGTTGTCTCTATATTTGCAAGCCAAATTGGTGCCGCGGCAATTTCAATCGGGAAAATAGCCAAACATAAAAGGCATAGGGCAGCGGTGTATATATCATTAAAACGAGGAGAAAGAGAGCTTTACATGATATTCATCTTTCCATAGTTTATGCACTGCTCGGAGTCCCTTTAAGTACAGTACCATGCTTGTTTAAACTACTATATTTGGCCTAATCAGGGCCAAACTATTTGGACACACATTTTCGTTACATTTCCCATTACAACATATACTAAAAAAGCAATTATTATTGCCATAATGTCACACCTCCAAAAACCCTATTTGCTGGAGAAAAAAACAAGATACATTCATTTCATTGCGAAAAGTAAAGCTAAAGTTGTAAACGATTGAATGGAAGTAACACAGAAAGGTGAAAAATGCTCTGGTGCTCAAAGGGTAACACCACTCATGGGAACAAACCATTTCACAAAGGACAAACCATTAACCACTTCCACATAATTAGCCTTTCAATACAACACTTTTCCATCAAAAAACATTTACTGTGCACTGGCCCTTTAAGTACTACAAATAACATTGTTAAAAGAAGCTTCTGCTTCCCCAATGCCACATAACAGCACAAGACATTTTCCAGCATTAGCACATGACAACTTAATAAACCAACACATTTATAATACTGTGATAAAAAACATGCGGCTGAAATTGACACTGATCAAAATGTAGAATGCAGACAGTCAATATCATCAATCAGATCTAGAGACATGTCAACATTTACGAAAACAACAGTCTGTGATAGAGGCAGGTTGGAACCACACCCTGATATACAGTAATGAAGAAACAACAACAAACAACTACATACAGACATATATACATACAGGCAAGACAACAGATACATGTAATACACAGGCACAAACTCAGATACTTACAGTGGCCAAATAGACTCGCTCACGCCTGGTGAAATGTTGCACCATGATGCCTGTTCAGTCAGGTTCCCTCTCACCAGATGAGTCACTTCCTGTCACTTCCTGTGTCCTAAGGGCGCCAACGCGCGCGTAGCACGTAGTGCGCTATGCACATGTCATGGAACGCCGCGCGCACACGGTGCCCGCGGCGTGCGCGCATACCACTCTGTGCTATACGCGCATACCGCTCTGTGCTATACGCGCATACCGCTTTGCGCTATACGCGCATATTGCACACAGCACAGGAGAGGCTCAAGTAAAAATTAAAGGTAAACATACAGAGATAATAATTAGCTACTTAGGGCCCGTTTATGGCTAGTTTCCACTGTAGCGGTGCGGAATCGCCTGGATTCCACCGCAGAAGAAATCGCATGCAGGTTCGTTTTTTACGCATTATTTTACGCGATTACGCATGCGATTTCCCTATTAAATACATTAGCGGCGATTCGCATGCATTCCACTAGCAGGCAAATTCGTTGGCTCTTTTGTGCGTTTTTTCACCCCTCATAAAAACGCACCACGCAAACGCTACAGTGGAAACAGGTCCATTCACTTGCATGACATGTGCGAATCTGCATGCGTTGAACGCATGCAGATTTGCGATAGTGGAAACGAGCCCTTCCTGGAACCCACTGAAATCAGCAAACGCAAAACGCAACCGCTAGCATTTTGTCTGAGCGGTTTGCAAGCGCATTCATGCGCGTTTTCGGTCGCGTTTTGCAACATTGTATTTTTTTCCTCAGCGGGTGCGTAGCGTTTTGCGTTTTTATCCTGGTTGGTCCTGTGAATTATTTTTCATTTTTTTACAGTGTGTTCAACCGCAAAACGCTAGCAAAACCGCTCAGTTTAGGTTTTGCTGAGCGTTTCCGCTAGCGTTTCAATACTTTACATTGAAGCGCTAACGCTCCCAAAATGATGCAGGTCCTGCGTTTGCGTTTCTGGGAAACGCAAACGCTCCTGTGGAAGTTGCCCCATCCATTAACATTAGCCCAGCGTTTTGGCAAAGCGGTAGCGTATCGCAGCGCTGCCAAAACGCTGCCAAAAGCACTCCTGTGGGTTCCAGCCCTTAGGCTGCTTGCACCCAGGGACGTTACAGGCGCACGTTAGGGCAGCCTGTAAGGCACAACAATGTAACACGTGGCCTGTTCACACTGGCCACGTTGCATTACATGTAAGTCTGCACGTTGTAGTAAAAGTGCAGCCTGCAACGGCGTTTTTCGTGCCACAAAATGCATTGCCAGGTGCCTTTTGCAATAACTATTGCGAGCAGAATCAATCCCAGTGATCACACAGTTGGACAGTGTCCAACTGTGCGATCACTGTGATTTATTCTGGTGCTAATAGTTTGTGCAAAAGGCACCTGGCAATCCATTTTGCAACACCAATTATTTTGGTGGCGTCTATTGCGGCGTGCGTGATTTGTATGTGGATCGCCCGCGGGCAGGGAGCGCAACGCTAGTGGCGGTCGTTCCAATACAGGTAGACATTACCTGACACTGCCCAATGGACACATGCAATGGCATGCACTGTGCAAATGACATACATTATGCAGTAATTTGTGACAAATACACGTGTAGGCCACAATATACATGGACAACAGCATTGCAAGCCTATGTCCAGCGTACTATTGATAGTCCAAATATTTACTCTACACTGCAAAAAAGGGAGCAAAACAAAACAAACAAAAAAAAAAAATCACTCAAAAAAGTCTACAATGACTCTTCTACGCACTACATTGCCAGCCTCATCTGGCTCCTCGACATCATCAAAGTCATCGGATTGCACAGATAAGGGTGTGTGTGGAAGCCTGTAGCCAGGGAGGTTTTGTTTAATGCAAATGTTATGTAACACACAGCAGGCCACTATAATGTCAATGACCTTCTGTGGTTTGTATAACAACGCACCTCCACTGTTGTCAAGGCAGCGGAAACGCGTTTTTAAGTGCCCAAAACAACGCTCTATAACAGAACGGGTACGCACATGTGCTCTGTTATAGGCCTCTTCCGCATTATTGCTTGGATGGCCAAGAGGTGTCAGAAGCCAGGGCAGGCAAGGATATCCTGCATCACCTTGAATGTAATACAAACAAAACAAATTATTAGGGCAACATTAGACATACATATATATCTATGACAAATGCAAAACTCCAAAACAAAAAAAAACAAAAAAACGGCTAAACTTGCCAAGCAACCAGCCGCCTTCACGATAAAACGCATGAAAAAAATTAAAAAGGCCAGATTCACGCAAAATATGGGCATCATGACACGAACCAGGGAATTTAGCGACAACAGAGAATACTTCCATGTCAGGACCACACACTACTTGGACATTCAACGAATGGCCAAACTTCCGGTTCCGATACATGTATTCATCGGCACTTGGAGGAACAAGTGCAACATGGGTGCAGTCAATGGCCCCGATGACATTGGGCATTTGGGCAAGATGGTAAAATGCCACTTTGACTGCATCCCATTGGGCACGGGACCGAGGAAAGTGGATAAACTGTCTGCTTATCCGCCGCATGCCCATCAGGAACTGGGATATAACCCTGCTCATGGTGGACTGGGACACCCCACAGGCAAAGCCACCCAGCCGTTGAAAGCTCCCATTGGCCAGGAACTGCAGGCAGGCAAACAACTTAGTTTGCCCACTCACAGCATGACTTTGAGATGTTAATGGCCTGAGATAGGTCTCCAAACGAGCATACAGCTCATCAAAGGCTGCCCTGTTCAGCCTTGTCAGCCTCAGCAGTTCTCTGTCTGAAAGCAACGCAACATCAATGCGTTCCGGGATGAGACGTGGAATCTGTCTCCTGCGCTGATTATAGCGGCATATGCAGTCAACAGTCCGAGCCTCGTTCAACCAACAACCAAAAGGCTCCATCTGCAAATGCAATTGGAAAGGAAATAACAATAACAACATTTTACTAACTAACACTGCACATACAGGACATTTTTTACCTACCAATGCTCAAGGCATTCACACTATCAGGGGCCCATGAGCAGAGGGACCCCTCAGGACATCATAGTCAACTCACTTCAACTCATAATAAAAAGACACATTCATTCACATTGACACAAACAAATATGTTACTAAACTACCATTTCACCTTGGAACAAAATGGAAGGCACAACATCAAACAGCACTTACTTGCTCAATCACAAACGATTCTGAATCCTCTCCTCATAAGGCAAGCTTATAAAGGGCAAAAACACCTGTTAGATGTTACCTACGTTATTGCATTAACATCATTAATTGATTGCGCATGCGCGGCGCGTACTGGCCATCGCGCGTAGTGGCGATCGCGCGCGCGCCCGCACTGCTTAACGCGCGAAGTCAACGCAGAAGCAGGTGCCATTTTAGTCACAAGTTCACATCGCGTGAGTTGGACGTAGTACGCGCGATCGGAGGCTTGTTCACGCGGAAACAGCTGCATCACGCGGTGAGCCTTGTTTGCGCGCGTAGCGAGGTGCGGTTCGCGCGCAAAGTTTGCGCGCGGGGCTCAGTTTTTCATGCCTAAAGTGAGTTTAGGCGTGATAAGGGGCTTTTCACTGGCGTGCAAACACTTTGCACTGCTTTGTGAATCAAGCCCCTAAAGTCTCTAACTGGGTTAGCACCGCTTTGTGAATCGAGCCCTAGGAGTAGTGTGTATACATAGACCAGGGTTAGAGGCCCAACACCACCTACTTCAGGCACTCCCCTCCCCCCCCCCCCCTTCCCCAGTTATCCCTGCTCACCAGCAGCAAATTACAGCATGCTTCACATCAAGTCCTCCATCTGCTAGATGCTTAATGTTGTAGTCACCAGAGTTGTAAGCTTAGGACATGATCTAGGGACTCAAACAGGAATGATCATGTGTAAAACTGTAATAAAAAAAAAACACTAAAAATAGTAATGCTTGTACATAAAATCACAAGTAAACAGTGTATATATCACCATCTCTGGGTCAGGAAGATTGCAGCGTCCCGCATCCCCTCTCTTTGCAACCCGTTTGGTGTGTCGGCCTTGGCTCCGCCCTACCGGTTTCGTCATACAATGACTCATCAGGGACTAAAGGTCGTATCCAGCACCAAGCCTATAAAGTCTAAAGAATTACCATATCCACGCCCCGCACTCCCGAGCGCGTCAGATCACGGTGACGTTGTGTGAAACTCCATCTACGTCACCTCCGGTCCTTCCCTATTCACTACATACAAACCAAGTGATCTTGCGTTAGTTTCTTGGCAACGCATACGGAATTCCGTGATGCACGTCACGACGCAATACGTATCTTGCATACCATCATGCTGTCCAAGCGTACTTCCCACAGTGCGGAAGCGTTTCCATCCTCCTGGACAGCACCGCCTTCTCACAATAGTTCCACACGCTACTTCTTACCCTTCACAGCACGAGTGTTTGTGTGCAGTATTATTACATGCAATAAAAACTTAACGTAATGCAAAATTACTCATCACTGTAATACTCATATCAATCATTAACCTCTAAACATATACAGTGTGATAGGTTTAGTGATACCATAAGACTCCCATGCAATTATATGTACATAAACTAATCACCACTAGGTAACCTCCTTTCGACCCCAATTATCCCCCCCCCCCCCCCCCCAAGTCAACCATTGCAATAGTGCAAACTCAATCCCGTGTCTCCCACATTAAATAATAATACCATACTAACACCAATCAATTATACTATCAAAGCGTGATACTATCTCTCACTATGATACGTGTAGGCCCAAAGATATGGGTCCTTTTGTGAACAGTGAGTATTCTCTATGTTAATTGTCCTAATACCCCTCATATATATTATCAACGTGTGATACTATCTCTCTCTCATTGTGATACGTGTATGCCCAAATTTATGGGTCCTTTTGTGAACACATGAGTATTCTCCTATATTAAAAATCTATTTTCCTTCATATAGTGTGAATCAATCATTCGTTAGAAAATAGTTAATGTCAATTTCTATATTCAATCCATCAGGTTTCAATGTTTGTAGGTTGTATATCCACCTTGTTTCGGCCTAGCTGATTTCACGTAACTTATGACTCCCCCTCCAATTGGGGTTACATTTTTCAATCCCACAAAATCTCATTTTTGTCGGGTTACACTGGTGCCTTTGTTTGAAGTGTGAGAATACACTATGATTATCATGTCCTTTTGAGATCTTATATATGTGCTCATTGATCCTTTTCTTCAGCGGGTGTGTAGTCCGCCCCACGTATTGGTATCCGCATTCACACCACATCATATAAACCCCATGTCACAGGAGCCCTTGTGGCTGACCGCCCTTAGCCTTCTAAACGGTGCCAGCGCACAGATCGTGCGAACTCTGGTCGCAGTCAATGCGCAGGAACCGTTAAGAATTAGCCGCAGACAACTCAGAAGGGAGCCTGTGAGACACGGGTGATTACAACTTCACCCACTGGTTCAGGGTACTGCCACCACCGCAGTTACCATGGGACCGTGGAGCCCATTAACTGACTAATCCTGCGAATAAAACGGTTAAACACACGGTATTCTGTCTAGCCAACAACAAACAAACAGTAGCGTATCTTCAGAGACCCGGGATCAGTTCTGTGTGTGCTGATAAGCAGGGTAGCAGACAGTGAATGACTTGGAGAAAGTCGTTTATTCACGCAATATAAATAATTAATATATACAGACAATTATTAAAATCAACAATTATTAAAACAGTAATAGCCAGTATAAAAAATAAAAGAAGGGAGAAAAATACTTAGTTCCTGGAAAGATGTCCTTTTTGTGGGAAAAATCAGTTCTGGATTTCAATCAAAGTTCAGAGTTCAGACCAGGTGGATGCCAGCATATCCTCAAGCTGGCATCTGATGAATTCAAGATGTTTCAGTGTGGAGGACACTGAGTTTGGGTCCTCAGCCATTCTTATGCCCCTGCTTCAGTAGGAGGGAGTGAGGGCGGGGAGCCATACACCCCCTTAGAAGATGAGATGAGCCATCCCCTTATCCTGGGGGCTAGAAATCATATCTACCCATATATGGGCTCTATCTCACAGAACCGTACAGGTCAGGGCAGATTTATTAACATTTTCAGGTCTGTCTCGATTTACCCAGCGCCCTGATACCAGACATGAGGGGTGGGACCCCTGTGGTATCATCAGGGCATTTTCAAACTGCCTAACTGGCAGTCCTTACCTCAGAATGTTCTGAAACTTCCTCAGAACCAGCACCGGGGCTCATGCTACACTTCCCCCACGTTTGGTGAAGCTGCCATCTCAGGAACCCCAGAAATATTACAGATCTGGGAAGTTATGGATTATGCCATGAGCCTCAGGTTAATTCAGGACGTGTTCTAGCTGGTAACAGCTGACTTTCCTTTGATCTTTACTAGGGAGCAAAGTGTCAAGACCTCCCGTGGATTCGTAGCCTGCCTGGCTGTACCTAGGCATCCTTTGGTTAATTAACATCTCCATGAGATCAGCTAAGTGTCACCTGGTTCCCAGAACCAAAATGGGAATTGTGCCTTCCACAGGGAATATGTCCAAGCTAATTAACACCTTCCCCCCAGGCTGTCACTTCAGCTAAGACAGATCCCCCAGCTGTTCCTAGGCATAGGGATACTACACGTCAAATCTTGGTTCTATCGATCTGAGGTGCAATCGATGCAGGAATCGAGTGCGATCGTTCTTTTCTTCACGGGCGGTTCCAGGACGCGCCTGCGTCCCCGCAACCGTCCGTGACAGCCCTCCCCCTTGTCCGCGGCTTAGCCACTCATCCGCACGATGTGTGGCGGCGCCGCTAACCTGGCTGACGGGCCTCGAGTTGCCGGTACGGCGGGAAAACCTATTGGAGCCTGTGGCTCGGTTCCCCTGGACCGGTCGCGGTCTGCTACCCTCAGGGTTGACCCAACATGGACCGTTCTGGACAGGGCGTTTGCGCCACTGCAGTTGGACGTGGTGTCTGCCGGGACTGCTGACAACGGGCAGTGGGTTGGTTAGGTCAACAGCCAGCCCACGCAGGGTTCCCCTGCTGAGTGGCTGTGGACCTAAGGGAACCCCGCGGGAATCCCTGGACCTTCCCAGCTCCTGACAGACGGCACATGCCCTGCAGTAGTTTGCTACATCCCTGTTCATCCGGGGCCAATAAAACTGGTTCCGAATACCGGCGAGTGTCTTGCGGACACCCGAGTGCCCTGTCAGAGGATTACCATGTGCGGATTTCAGCACATGTCCCCTGAACGCACTCGGGACCACAAGCCACTTGGTATTCGCGTGGGATCTACCTGTAGGGGGCTGTACAGACTCACTGTACAGTCTCCCACCTTCCCAGTACACCTTGAAAGCGGCCCCGTCTGCGAGGGGCTCAGCGGCTTGCTGCCTGAGCACCTCCAGGCTTGGGTCACTTTGTAGTGCGGCTGAGAATATGGCGCTGTCAGTTTCAGCCAACTGGCTCATGTCACACGAGGCCAGCGGCTGAAAGGTCTCATCCCTGCGGTCAGAGGAGGGGGAGGAGGCCGGAACCCCCTCCACCTGTTCTGAGCTCGGGTTCTGAGCAGTGCAGCTGCGCGGTACTGCTAGCACAGGTACACTGTCAGAATGGCACAGACGGACATTACTCAAATCATCATTGCATGCAGTAATGACATTGACAGGTATAGACATTTTTTCATTACAGACAGGTTGTACAGTAAACTCAGGTACAGCTACAGCATCATCACAACAGACAGTCTGTACATCAAACTCAGGTGCCTTTGAAGCAGGCACTATTGAACCTGGTACCCTTGAACTGGGCACATTCAACCCACCTCCCCCTGGTGCTCCCCCAAGTGTATAAAGTACCTGGTGGTGGGTGGAGAGTCCGTCTCCTTCCGTGAGCGACAAGGCGGTCGTGGCAGGTTCATAGTAGGACACAAGCTTGCCCAAATCAGTCCCCAGCAACACAGGGACTGGGAGATCCTTCATAACCCCAACAACCCTTTCGTGGATCCCTAATCCCCAATCCAGCTTCACTCTGGCGTGGGCTATGTGGAAAAGGGTGCCCTCTACTCCAGTAAGGGCAAGGGATCGGCTGGAGCTGATGCTCTCCTTTGGCACAAGGTGTGAGTGAACTAACGTGATGTCAGCTCCGGTGTCTCGAAATCCGGTGACAACTTTGCCGTTCACTCTAACAAGTTGCTGCTGGTCGGTTCGGTCGCGGATTTCCTTTCCGCGGGCAAACAGGACAAAATCTGATGAACCAGGCTGTGGTTCGCTGGCGGGCTGCCTCTGCTGTGGGTGAGGTGCAGGTGATGCAGATGATCCAGGTGCTGGTGGTGTCTGTCTCCGCTCCGGGCAGTCGAATTTCATGTGTCCGGGCTGGCGGCAGTAGTGACAGGTGACCTCTCCAGGCGCTGCAGGCCTGGGTGCAGCAGCTGCGCTGGGTGGCCTCTGTGGCGGACGGCTCACAGGGGCAGGAGGGTCTGCCGAGGTATTGGGCTGACCTCCTCTCCAGCTGGATGGGACAGTTCTGCGGGTATCAGCCACCCGGGTAGTTGCAAAAGTCTCAGCAAGGTCTGCAGCGACAGTTGCTGAAGCCGGCCTGCGTTCTAGCACAAACTGGCGTACATCAGCAGGGCAAATGTTCAGAAATTGTTCCAGGACTATCAAGTCCTCCAGGACATCATAAGACCCTTTGGTGAGGCCTAGTGTCCACTGGCGGAGTGTGGTAAGCAAGCTGCTGGCCACATCTCGGTACGAATCAGAAGGCTTTTTCTGCCAGGCCCTGAACTTTTTCCGATAGGCTTCTGGCGTCAGCTGGTACTTAGTAATGATAGCGTCTTTTATAGCAGCATAATCATTATCCTTCTCCGCAGGCAATTCTGCGAAGGCATCAAGCGCTTTGTAGCGCAGCAAAGGTGTCAGATGTCTGGCCCACTGGTCTTGGGACAGACGATACTGACGGCATGCTTTTCCAAAAGACCGCAAAAACAAGTCAATGTCTGTGTCTTTTTCAATATTAGCAAATTTAAATTTTGCACTTACGGGTGGTGCAGCTCCTTCAGCAGGGAGGCTGGGCGGTGAACTCCGGCTGGCCTGTTGCACTTTTGCCATGTTTAGCTCATGCTGTCGTTGGCGTTCCCGCTCAGCGGCATCCCTCTCCACGTGGCGTTCTGCAGCAGCAGCAGCAGCGGCTTGCCGCTCCCGTTCCTCTCGTTTTTGCTCCGCCATGTACTGCAGGTACTTGTCCAGGTCAGTCTTCATCAGCTTTTGTAATGCCTGCTGCATTACCGGGTCAGCACCCCTGGACAGTCCAGTACTGGCCAGTTCCGGGCGAGTATTTTCAGAAACTCTGGGGTTGGGGTCCACACTGACATTCTCCTGCGTAACTGTTGATGCAGGGCCCTCAGGATGCACAACCTCTGTACGGTCAGGAGTCTCAGTCTCTGGTTCCCCTCGATTGTCAGATGGGCTGGTATCCACTTCAGCGGACACTCCCGGCTCCCGCAGTTGCTGGGTATCCCATTGAAACAATTCCGTTACCAGGTCCCCTTGTTTCTTGCGGCCGACATCAATGCCTCTCTCTTGGCAAAGATTTTGCAGGTCCGCCAGGCACATTTTCTTGTAGTTCCCGGACATTTCCACGCCAAATAAAATAAAACTTTTGGGAAGGGGGACTGGCTACACAGTCTCTCTGTATATATAAAAAATATATTGCCTTCCAGCTACACCAACGAATTAGTTCGTTTCTCGATAGCGCTAGCGCTATCGTAGATACTTTCAGCACAACACAGGTCCCAACCGCTGCCTAACACTGTCACAGGAGCCCTTGTGGCTGACCGCCCTTAGCCTTCTAAACGGTGCCAGCGCACAGATCGTGCGAACTCTGGTCGCAGTCAATGCGCAGGAACCGTTAAGAATTAGCCGCAGACAACTCAGAAGGGAGCCTGTGAGACACGGGTGATTACAACTTCACCCACTGGTTCAGGGTACTGCCACCACCGCGGTTACCATGGGACAGTGGAGCCCATTAACTGACTAATCCTGCGAATAAAACGGTTAAACACACGATATTCTGTCTAGCCAACAACAAACAAACAGTAGCGTATCTTCAGAGACCCGGGATCAGTTCTGTACGCAATATAAATAATTAATATATACAGACAATTATTAAAATCAACAATTATTAAAACAGTAATAGCCAGTATAAAAAATAAAAGAAGGGAGAAAAATACTTAGTTCCTGGAAAGATGTCCTTTTTGTGGGAAAAATCAGTTCTGGATTTCAATCAAAGTTCAGAGTTCAGACCAGGTGGATGCCAGCATATCCTCAAGCTGGCATCTGATGAATTCAAGATGTTTCAGTGTGGAGGACACTGAGTTTGGGTCCTCAGCCATTCTTATGCCCCTGCTTCAGTAGGAGGGAGTGAGGGCGGGGAGCCATACACCCCCTTAGAAGATGAGATGAGCCCTCCCCTTATCCTGGGGGCTAGAAATCATATCTACCCATATATGGGCTCTATCTCACAGAACCGTACAGGTCAGGGCAGATTTATTAACATTTTCAGGTCTGTCTCGATTTACCCAGCGCCCTGATACCAGACATGAGGGGTGGGACCCCTGTGGTATCATCAGGGCATTTTCAAACTGCCTAACTGGCAGTCCTTACCTCAGAATGTTCTGAAACTTCCTCAGAACCAGCACCGGGGCTCATGCTACACTTCCCCCACGTTTGGTGAAGCTGCCATCTCAGGAACCCCAGAAATATTACAGATCTGGGAAGTTATGGATTATGCCATGAGCCTCAGGTTAATTCAGGAGGTGTTCTAGCTGGTAACAGCTGACTTTCCTTTGATCTTTACTAGGGAGCAAAGTGTCAAGACCTCCCGTGGATTCGTAGCCTGCCTGGCTGTACCTAGGCATCCTTTGGTTAATTAACATCTCCATGAGATCAGCTAAGTGTCACCTGGTTCCCAGAACCAAAATGGGAATTGTGCCTTCCACAGGGAATATGTCCAAGCTAATTAACACCTTCCCCCCAGGCTGTCACTTCAGCTAAGACAGATCCCCCAGCTGTTCCTAGGCATAGGGATACTACACGTCAAATCTTGGTTCTATCGATCTGAGGCGCAATCGATGCAGGAATCGAGTGCGACCGTTCTTTTCTTCACGGGCGGTTCCAGGACGCGCCTGCGTCCCCGCAACCGTCCGTGACACCCCATGGTTACTCTGACATGTTATGAAATCCCTAATTTTAAATACCATACCATTTTGCTTCGACCGAAATTCCTTAGTTTTGACTGCAAGTCCCAGCTCACAACCCCTACAGTCTCTACATGGAAAAAATCCATCTGCCTGCCAATTACTCCCCCTTTTTCGTTCTGTAGGATTAACACAACTCGGGACCAGGGCATCCCTCAAGTTTGGTGCTCTTCTGTAAATGAATTTGGGTTGTGGAGGTACCATTCTGCTCATTATAGGGTCACTCATCAATATATTCCAATTTCTTCGTATAATATGCTCAACTTTTTTATAATGTTTTAAATAATTTAGTATGAACCTTAATTGGAATTCACTTTGTTCCTTTCCCAGTTCTTTGGGTTTCAAAAGATTTTTTCTCTCCAAGTTTTGGACCTCCTGTATAACTTTATTTAGTCCCTCTTCATTATATCCTTTTTCAATAAACCTATACTTTATTACATCTGCCTGTCTCTGATAATCCTGTATATTAGTACAATTTCGTCTAAATCTCATTATTTGACCTTTCGGTATTCCTCTTATCCAAGTTGGATAGTGACAGCTTGTCACAGGGATATACCCATTGCGGTCAGTTCGTTTGAAGAAACACTTTGTGACCACATCTGTTCCATCCTTCATTAGCTCCAAATCCAAGAAATGGATATTCTGCTGGCTACTTTCAGCCGTTAATTTATTATTAGGAGCCAAATTTTTTATGTCCTTTATAAATTCCTCAAATGGTCCTAGTTCTCCTGTCCAAAAAAATCAGCAAATCATCAATAAAACGTTTCCATAAGGTAATATTATCCCCTCCTTTTGTTATAGCCAACTCCTCCTATTTTGCCATATACAGATTTGCCAAAGATGGTGCATAGGATGCCCCCATTGCACAACCATATCTCTGTCTGAAGAACATATTTTTATACCAGAAATAATTATGCTTTAAAGTGAATTGCAATAATTGCCCAATAAAGTCTATTTGTCTTTGGGGTATTTTTCCAACGTCCTCCAGATAGAACCTCACCACTTCCAGACTTTCGTCGTGAGGCAGGTTGGTGTACAAAGATGCAACGTCAGCTGTTGCCATAATTGTATTATCCTCAACCTTCACTCCTTCCAAGACTTGGATGGTATGTTTAGTATCCCTTAATACTCTCGTCAATTTCTGAACTAGTGGTTATCCAGATATTTGCCCACCCAGTTATTTATCGAGACCATCCCACTTATGATGGGCCTACCGGGGGCGGGGGGGAGGCTGATGTACTTTTATGGATTTTGGGTAGTTGGTATGTAACTGGCACCCTTGGGGCTGTTGGTACCAGAAAGCAAATTCCTTGTCATCTAATATTCCTTCATCTAAACCTGTTCTCAATAGATTTATCAGTTTTTTTTTATACTCCACTGTAGGATTGGCAGATAATTTTTCATATGTAGATTCATCAAAGACTAAATGGTCCAATTCATCAAAATATTGGCCTTTTGTAAGCACCAAAAATTCCCCCCTTTGTCTGCTGGACGTATCACCAATTCTTTTTCTTTCAGGATACTTTTAATTTGTTTATCCATTCCCTTAGTAGCCTTTACCTGGATGTTGCGAATATCCCTGTGGATCACATTTTTAAACGCATCAACCACATTACAGTTGTTATAAGGGTTAAAGGTAGAGTAATTTTTGTAATTTGAGTGGATATAGCTATTAATTGGATTAATTCTACTGCTCGGTCCCTCCTTATCCAAGAAATATTGTTTAATATTAATCTTACGTACAAATTTATGTACGTCAATGTACTTATCAAATTGGATATAGCTATTAATTGGATTAATTCTACTGCTCGGTCCCTCCTTATCCAAGAAATATTGTTTAATATTAATCTTACGTACAAATTTATGTACGTCAATGTACTTATCAAATTTGTTAATATTTTTCGCTGGTGCAAACTTTAGGCCTTTGTTTAACATTTTAATTTCTACTCTATCCATTCAACACCACTGAGGTTATATATTCCCTCGGAGTTTACTCCCTTCTTCTTTTGTTCACGTCTTCCCCCCCCCCCCCCCCCCCTACAGCTCCTTCTATTCCTCTTTTTCGTGACTGTCCTGGGGAGCGGAATGTGTCTGTTAAATAATTGTTCCTGTCTCGGTGCTGGGGAATATAACCCCTCCCTAAAAAATGTTGATCATGTACCTCATGGTTGAGATTCCAATAACAATTGGACAATTGGATATTCTTGGCATTCCACGGGTACATAGCCACCATATCCTCCATTTTGCCAACCCATCCTCTGTGGGCCCCTATCAAAGTTTTGGCCCTGGTATCCTCTCCCTTTTAGGTTGTGAACCCCATTCATTGCCAGGTTCACCACTTCCATATCCATTTTTGGCTTGTTTGGGGGTACCTGTTCCCCCGTACCATACCCACCATTGGGTGTATTGCAAGGCTGTGTATCCTTTGATATTCCTCCATTTGGTTGTTGTCCTTGTGTTTGATTAGTTTGTTTATTTCCCTCCTTTTGGTAACCTTCCTTGGTGTCCTTTTGTTGTTTTTTTCTGCTATTATATGCAGTTTTGTTTTTATATTCCTACAGATCCCTAGCATATTGTTTCTGTTTATCCATAATAATTGTGAGAAACGAGGCAGCTGCGGCGAACAGCACCGCTGCCGCAGCTGCCTCCATGCGGCCATCCGTCCGACCAGCGTCCAGGACGCCGAGGACGGAGCCTTCTCCTCTGCCGGGGGTCGCCTTTGCACGCGGGCGCGCGCACAGACGGGACCTTTATGCGGGGAGGAAGCCCGTCAGCTGACCTGCTGGTCAGCTGACGTGAGAGGAGACCCACGGTGCCCAGGATTGGCTGATGAGAGGGGGGCGTGCCAGTGAGGTCTCCTCTGCTTCATAAGCCTCCGGGCTTCATTGCTACAGAGTCTGTTGTCGTGAATACTTGCGTGTTAGCGCTCAGACCTTAGGCTAGTTCCCTTGTGTTGATGCTACGGATTTCACACCTAGGCTAGGATATCGCTACTTTGTATTGTTATCTGTTTAGACTAGTTCCCTGGTGTTGATGCTACGGATTTCACACCTAGGCTAGAATATTGTTTGCTATTTGATCTCTTGTGTATGACTCTTAAGCTATTACTCTGACTCTGATCCTGCCTTCTGATCCTGTACTTTCGCCTATCTGCCTACCTGTTGCTGAACTTCCGCCTGATTACCGATTACTCTCTTGTCTCACGATTCTGTACCGATACGTACCTTCCTGTTGCTGAACCTCTGCTTGATTACCGTTTACTCTCTTGTCTCATGATTCTGTACTGATACTTACCTCTCTGTTATCGAACCTAGCCTGCCTGACCATTCTACTCACCGGTGGGCCCTTGCCACTGGTGAGGTGTTAACTACGCCAGCTCCGCTGGTGAAACCGCTCTGCTAGGCTATAGTTCAGCCTTAATTACCTGCTCTTTAGGTACCTGTCATTTTAGTATTACTGTATCTCGTGGGCTGCAGTACAGTCTGACTCACCCGCCCCTCGGGTGGTCATTTGCCTGCAGTATATTCTGAATCCCCTGCTCCTCAGGAGATTCAGCCTCTTCAGTATTGTTTCTCCAGCTTGCTGGAGATTGTACGTTAGTGCACGTTTAGTGTACTGTCTATACCTCACCAGCCCCTCTGGTGAAGCCTCATTAAAGCATTAAAGTTACGGTTACACCAATCACTACACTCTCAGCTCCGTGCCTGCTATACTAGCATTATTGGTGATTCTGCAGATCACCCATAATCAGGTATAGCGTCTGTATTATTGGTGATTCTGCAGATCACCATATAATCAGACATCTGAGCAACGACACTAGACCGTTACAATAATCTCCT